>NC_064628.1:97340075-97649325 GCF_023864275.1 Schistocerca cancellata | reverse complement strand
CCAATGTGACAGCCGGGGATGGTCTCCCTGACTGCTGCAAATAGTGGAGCTCTGCTGAACCACCTAGTGATGACCTCACACTCGGAGTCCAGCAACTGTGCTACTGTCGACAGCAGTTGCTTCATAGACTTTGCTCAAGTGTTTTTGAATATTCCCCACAGTTTCTTCTCTGCAATGAGAAATTCAATGACGGCACGTTGCTGTAATGTATATCACCTACAGACGCCATTTTGAAACTGTCCTGCAACTACGTTATCTTTTGGAATTGACAAACTTAGCACGCTCTTTCAGGAGACTTCAAATAATACATACATAACATTTCACATTCGTAGCATTGTTTTCAGCTGAGGGGAAAAAAAAAAAAAAGTGGTGCATTACTTTCTGGGCAACCCTTGAAATTGAAGTTCTATCTAAAGATCATTTCTATTCAGAAAAGTATTACTGCTTGTAGTATGATATTTCAGAAGTATTGGGTAAGACAAGAATGTGTGTGTAGGTTTTATCAGCTTTGAAGGAAAATTTTTGATTGTGTTAATTTGATCTAATGAGATAAACAGGAGTGAAAATACAATATAAAATTATATAGAGTTTTGTGTAGAGAAGACAGTATAGTTGAGAGAGATTTTGTATCCTGAACAACGGTAGGTAAAAATTGAAGGAGAATGAGGAAAGAATAGTCACTGCCACTAGTTCTGTTCAGTATGTAAACACAGAAAGCATTACATTAAACAAAGACACGTCAAACTACCATTGAGAACCTCAGTCATTATAAGCATTAAAATGGGCAGAACTAGTTGGGTCGAAAATCTGCAGAGAGCATCAGTGCGTGTTGTTATCATGAAGTGGAAGTGATGAACCCTGCGGCTCTACCTGAAGACATGTAGAGATTATGAAACTTTCTGGCAGATTAAAACTGTGTGCTGGACCGTGACTCGATGCATCTGAGCTACCCAAGCACGATTAACAACCCACCCTCACAGCTTCAGTTCTGCCAGTACCTCGTCTCCTACATTCCAAACTTCACAGAAGCTGAAACTTCCTGGCAGATTAAAACTGTGTGCCCGACCGAGACTCGAACTCGGGACCTTTGCCTTTCGCGGGCAAGTGCTCTACCAACTGAGCTACCGAAGCACGACTCACGCCCGGTACTCATAGCTTTACTTCTGCCAGTACCTCGTCTCCTACCTTCCAAACTTTTCAGAAGCTCTCCTGCGAAACTTGCAGAACTAGCACTCCTGGAAGAAAGGATATTGCGGAGACATGGCTCGGCCACAGCCTGGGGGATGTTTCCAGAATGAGATTTTCACTCTGCAGCAGAGTGTGCACTGATATATGAAACTTCCTGGCTAATTAAAACTGTGTGCTGGACCGTGACTCGAACTCAGGACCTTTGCCTTTCGCGGGCAAGTGCTCTTCCATCTGAGCTACCCAAGCACGACTCACGCGAAAGGCAAAGGTCCCGAGTTCAAGTCTCGGCCCGGCACACAGTTTTAATCTGCCAGGAAGTTTCATATCAGCGCACACTCCGCTACAGAGTGAAAATCTCATTATGTAGAGGTTACGTTGACAGTGAAGACATTATTTATGTCAACAATTAAAAAACCCATACTGCACATAGGATTGAAAGTGTGCTTTAATTTACTCTGCACCTTGTGCTAGATACATGAACATAAACCATCTGCTTCAGAATAGCAACAGGTTTGTAATACAGTGTTTCTTAAATGTGCATCAGATGATCGTGTTCCAACAATGTGTGTTTTGGAAAACCATGACTGAAAAACTAAAGGAAATGTTGGTGCATTATCAGTAATATTATTGTTTGCATCACAAGGTGATGATACTTCCAGGTCCAGCTGCTTTATGAGGACAATCACAAAGGCTAGAATCAAACCTTTCCTTCAGTGTAGTGCTGCAACTGTGTTGCAGTGAAACAGTGTAACATGTTGATTGTCAAAGAGGAATTTCCTGCAGTTCAACATTTTTTCCATAATAATGATTTTCCCAATAAGTCAAACGTGAATGAGTTAATCATTGAGTAACTGGTCCATTTGCATATTACACCTGTGAATTGAAGTAAACTGTGATTCAAACTACAGTAGCCCAGTAAAGTATTTGAGAGGAATAATCACAATCTCATGGTTTTGATAGTATTAATTGGGACACACTTATTACAGCTGAAATTGGTTTCACAAAATAAAGTTTCTGGGACAGCATGTAGCTATGCTGGTCTAAAATTTCAAGCTTAAGTTAAAAGTGCTGGCTTCCTCTGAAACTGAGCCAGTGAGACTGTTGGGAAACCTGTCTCCAATGCAAAAAGAAGGCAAAAGCAAAAGTTGAGGGGTCTATTAATTGCGAGAAGCTCAAATGTGCAACAAATAATGGTACTCCTCAGGAAAATGATGGGGTGGGAAGGAACTTGTGTAAACCTGGGGCCCTCCTTCAACATGTTTAAGAGATTATTCCAGCAGGGAACAATCTGCAACCAACTACATATCACCTAGGCTCTGAGGTCATACTAAAATTGTGCCAGTGACTAGTAGAGTAGTTTAAGAAGACCAGCCTTGCTCACGGAATTCCAGTGAAGCTCACAATTTTCAGCATTTTTCCCAGAACTGATCATGGCACCCTACTTTTGAATCGGGTGGAAGGTTTGAATCAAAGATTAGGAAGGTTCTGTGACAAGCTAGACTGTGACTTCCTGGACCTGTGTCTAGGACTTAGAACTGGAGGATCTCCCAAAATGGATCAGGTGAGCACCACTCATCAGAGGCTGCTACCCAACTAGCTTGACTGTGTGCGAGGTGCACACGAGGTCTTCTTTTAGATTAGGCTAGATAACAATATCTTTGGGAGACCTGGAAGTATCAGTACAAGACCCAAGAAATGCGTGCTGCAGATGAGAATATTAAAACTTAGTAAATAACTGCTGAAGAATTCACAGCTTAGTGCCAAAATGTGAAGTTCTCGCAAAAAGCAGTGAAGTTCACATAATACTAAGTATAAGAAAGTTTATTAAAACTTGAAATTGGTGGCAGTAAGATTTTTGGGGAAAATTTAAGCGTGTATTGAATGGGCAGGCAAATGATAAATCGAAGTGGTGCATTTATCACAGTAGACAATAAACTCAAATCCACCAAAATAGGAACTGAAACTGCCTGCAAGATTGCTTGGGCAGGACTTAGTGTCAAGTGTGAGAATAAACTTATAATCAGAGCCTTCTATCAGCCACCATACTCACTTGCAGATATAACTGGTAATTTTCGAGGAAACTTAATTTCACTAGGATGTAAGTTCATCATACTGTCATCATTGGAGGAGACTTCGGTCATCATGTAATCAATGGGGAAAATAACGGTTTTGAAAGTGGTGGGCACTATAAGAAACCCTGTGAAACATTACTAAATGTCTTCTCTGAGGACAACCCAATTTGTTCGGAAATCCACTATTGATTGAAATATATTAGATAGAATAGCAACAAATAGGCCTGAGTTCTTTGAGGATGTCCACATAGAAACTGGTACCAGAGCCCAAGAAGCATTTGTCACAACTGTGTATATGAAAGTACAAATGGCAGCTACAACAAGTAGAAGAATTTATATTACCAGCTAACTAGATCGAGAGACTGGGCGAAGGATAATGTGAAACAAATAGGACTGCAATGGGAGGAGAGAGAAGTGCAGAACAAGCTCTGTAAACGATCTGCGTAAACAGAAACATTTCAGGGTGGAGGAGGAGGAGGAGGAGATGATGAAGATGATGGAGAGGCAGAAGTGTCGTATCTCAGAAAGGAACTCTATAAACTTTTAGGTCAGGAGAGGGGCTTGTAGAAGAACTGTGGCTCAGGTTTAGAGGAATACTTAACATTCACTTGATATATATTTACCTAGTAGAACAGTCCTGGATGAAAGAGACTTTCTGTGGTATAGAGTCACTGTTTGTATTAATGATCTTACAAACGATGTCAACAGCAACCTCAGACTTTTTACAGATGATGCAGTTGTCTACAAGGGGTGTTCAGTAAGTAATGCAACTCTTTCTTTCTGAAAGCAAGTTTGTTTTATTTAGGGTTCCAATACACCATATTATTACCCACTCTTTTGGCTACAAAACATTATTTTTCATTGTAATCTCTGACCCAAACCACAGTCTTATGCTGCCTTACCCACACGGTAACACTCTTCTGGCCGATGTCGGAGCCTACTTCTAGCTGCATTAGTAACTTCCCAACCATCCACAAACTGCTTCCTGCAGAGTGCCTCCTTCATTGAGCCAAACAGATGGAAGTTGGAAAGTGCGAGATCAGGGCTGTGAGGTGGATGAAGAAAAACTGTCCAATGAAGTTTTTTGAGCTGCTCCTGGGTGCTCAGACTGTATTTCTACCAAACACAATGAAAAGTTTGTTAACAAGAAGTCAGAAGTAGAAAACATTTTTAATAATCATTTTTAAGTGTTGTAGAGAAAATATTATCCAGCTATTCATTAGAAAATGCAAGGCAGTATGTGGAAGCGACAGTAACTATGCAATTTGATGAAATTGAAATTCAACCCACATCTCCTACTGAAATTAGTAAAATAATAAATTCACTCAAAAGTAAAAGCTCACATGGAATTGATGGCATTTCCAACAGAGTACCAAAAGCTTGTTCCCAACAAATAAATAGGAGTCTCAGCCTCATATGTAGTAGCTCACTGGAACTGGGCATTTTTCCAGATAGACTGAAATATGCTATTGTTAAACCATTGCATAATAAAGGGGATAGATCTGATTCTAACAACTACCACCCAGTCTCACTTTTGACAGCTTTATCCAAAATTCTTGAAAAAGTGATGTATTCAAGAGTGGATCACAGATTTGTAAAAATGAATCACTAAAAAAAATGTCAGTTTGGTTTTCAGAAAGGCTTTTTAACAGAAAATGCTATATATGCTTTCATTGATCAAATATTAAATGCATTGAATAACTGAACATCACCCATTGGGATATTTTGTGATCTCTCAAAGACTTGATTGTGTGAAACATGAAATTCTTTTAGATAAGCTTAAGTATTGTAGTATGAGTGGGACAGTGCACAAATGGCTTTATTCATACTTAACTGGAAGAATGCAGAAGATTGAAACTAACAGTACAGATAGTCTGCAAAAACCAGCTGAGTCCTCTAACTGGGGAGGTATCAAGAATGGTGTCACATAGGGTTCAGTCTTGGGTCCCTTATTATTCTTAATATATATTAACAGCTTGCCTCTCTATATTCATGAAGATGTGAAGTTAGTTCTTTTTGCTGATAATACAAGTATAGTAATCACACCCAAGAAGCAAGAATCATCTGAGGAAACTGCAAATAATGTCTCTCAGAAAATTATTAACTGGTTCTCTGCAAATGGACTCTCACTAAATTTTGAGAAAACACAGTTTATTCAATTCTGCACAGGAAATGGCATAACACCATTGATAAATATAGGCTATGAACAGAAGTCTGTTGCTAAGGCAGAATACTCAGAATTTCTGGGTGTGTGCATTGATGAGAAATTGAATTGGAAGACACACATTGATGATCTGCTGAAATGGTTAGGTTCAGCTACTTATGCTATTAGGGTTATTGAAAATTTTTGTGATAAACGTATCACTAAATTAGCCTACTATGTCTATTTTCATTCACTGCTTTCATATGGCATCGTATTTTGGGGCAATTCGTCATTAAGAGAGAAAGTATTCATTGCACAAAAGTGTGTAATCAGAATAATAACCCAAGATCACCTTGCAGAGATTTATTTAAGCAACTCAGGATATTCACAGTACCTTCGCAATACATATATTCACTTATGAAATTTGTCATTAATAACCCATCCCAATTCAAAAATAAGAGTGAAGTGCATAGCTACAACACTAGAAGAAAGGAGGATCTTCACTATTCTGGATTAAATCTCACTTTGGCACAGAATGGGGTGAATTATGCTGCCACAAAAATCTTTGGTTATGTGCCAAATAGTATTAAAAGTCTGACAGACAACCAACCAACATTTAAAAGCAAATTAAAAGAATTTCTGAATGACAACTCCTTCTACTCAGTAAATGAATTCTTAGATACAAGTAGCAACTGTAAAAAAATTAATTATTGAGTGTAAAGAAAACTTATGCTAAAGTGACACGCTCCACATCATTACAAAATGTCGTGTTCATGATATATGGAACAAGGATTAATGTATATATATGTATGTATGTATGAGGCCTTGCGTTGCCATGGAGGAGGAGAAGTTTGTTTGCATTTTTATAGCAACAACATGCCGAAGTCGTTTCTTAATTTGCTGAAGGTAACACAGTACACTTCAGAGCTGATTGTCACACCATAAGGGAGGACATCAAACAAAACAACCCCTTCAGAGCCCCAGAAGACTTTCGTCATGACTTTACTGGCAGAGGGTGCGGCTTTAACTTTTCATTGGAGGAGAGGTTTTGTGGTGTCATTCCATGGATTGCTGTTTTATTTCTAGTTAAAAGTCAGGAACCCATGTTTTATTGCCTGTGATGATATTTGACAAAAAATTGTCATCATCGACCTCATAATGTGCAAGCAATTCTGCACAGATGGTTCTTGTTGCTCTTTATGATCTTCTGTTAGGCAACAAGGAATCCAGCAGGTACATACCTTTGAGTACCCTGCTGGACAAGTGTGTCAGCACTACCGATAGAGGTATCCTGTTGAGCAGTGAGGTATGCGATTGTGACCCTTTGATCACCTTAAACCAGAGTGTCTGCATGTTCCAGTATTACAGGAGTCACAGCTGTGTTTGTGGCCGGTCAGCATGTGGGAGATCGGACAGGTTTGCGCGACCTTGTTGCGATGACGACAGACACTTCCTCCAATGATTCACTGTACTTTTGTTCAGTGCCAGGTTTCTGTAGATGTTGTGAAAGTGCTAATGAATATCTGTGATGACCTGGTTTTCCACCAAAATAAACTCAGTGACAACTCTCTGCTTGGAACACACTTCTGTTACAAATACTATTTTGAAGGCTATCTGTAGCATCACCTCCTATCAAAACTTCATGAAACTATATGGGCTGAAACGGGAATATTCCATGATGTTCCACAACAAATTCCACGTTTTTCCAAATTGAAATTGACCAAGAAAAAAAGTGTTGCATTATTTTTTGAGCACCCTTCTTATGATGATCCGTCTGAAAGAAGTTGCACTAATATTCACTCAGATCTTGATAAGATTTCAAAGTGGTGCAGAGATTGGCATCCTGCTTTAAATGTTCATAGATGTAAAATTGTGCACTTCACTAAAAGAAAAAAAAATGTAGCATATGATTACAGAATCAATGAGTCACAATTGGAGTGGGTAACTCACACAAATACATGTGTGTAATATTTTGTAAAGATATAAAATGGAACAGTCATATAAGATCAGTTGTAGGCAAAGCAGTTGTGAAACTTCTGTTTGTTGTTATAGTAATAGGGAAATGCAATCAGTCTATAAATCCCTCAAGTGACCCCTCAGAGAAATTTGCTCGTGTGTGTGAGACTCTCGCCATGTAGACCTAACAGGGATATTGAACATATACATAGAAGGGCAGCATGAATCATCATAGATTTGTTTGACCCATGGGTGATTGTTACAGAGACGCTGAAGAAATTGAACTGACGGATGAAAACTGTTCTGAGAAAGCCTACTTGCAAAATTTCAAGAAATTATAACTTTAGGAATATACAACAACACTCTACGTACCTGCAGCTGTAAGGATCGCGAGGACAGGATCAGCTTAATTATAGCACACATAAAAGCATTTAAACAATCATTTTTACCATGCTCCATACACGAATGAAATGGGAAGAAGCCAATATAACTGGTACAGTGAGAAGTACCCTCTGCCATGCACTACACAGTGATTTACAGACTACCTACAGGGTGACAATATTGAACTATATGAAATAAAATCATCATAACGTCTGAACAGTTTGTGTTAGGATGTTCAGACTGCACAGTTGACTGTGGGGGTATGATGGGAATTAGTATGGTTTGGTTTAGCGACGAAGCCCATTTTCATGTGGATGAGTTCGTCAGTAAGCAAAATTGGCGCATTTGGGATACTGACAATCTGCTTTTCACAATCAGAAAGTCCCTTCAGCCTCAACGGGTGACTGTGTGGTGTGGAAAGTCCAGCCACAGAATAATCTTTGTGATATTCCTTGATTGCACGGTGACTACCAAATGGAACTTGAAGGTTTTGGAAATGATTTTGTCCCCATTACCTGAGGTTACCATGATTTTGACAAGATGTGGTACATGCAAGATGGAGCTGGATCCCATCGAAGCAGGAGAGTGTTTGATGTCTTGAAGGAGCACTTTGGGGACTGCATCCTAGCTCTGGGGTACCCAGAGGCCACTGGCATGGGCCTCGATTGGCTACCATATGATCCGGATCCGAACACAAGTGACTCCTTTTTGTGGGGCTATATTAAAGACAATGTATACAGCAATAACCCCAAAACTATTGCTGAGCTGAAAACAGCCATTCAGTAGGTCATCAACAGCATCAGTGTTCTGACACTTTGGTGGATTATGCAGAATTTCACTGTTCATGTGTACCTCATCACCCTAATGATAGGAGACATATTGAACATGTCATATCCTAAATCCAAATATCCGTAGTGACGTGTACATGTTGAACAAAGTGTGTGAACTCCGTAATTTTTAACTAATTTAAGTTTTTTTTTTTATTCTCATATAGTCAATAATTGTTACCCTGTATGCAGATGTAGATGTTTCATTCACTGTGTCTTAGATTACGAATTTTATTGTTTTTATTACAACATCCTCATGGTACTCACCATAATCGGGCATATAGATACATGGGGATTTGTAATTCACTGTTATCTGTTAATGTTGTATGATTGTTTCCATAATTCTTTGGTAATTTGCATTAAGATATTCACATGTAGTGTAAGTGAATGAAAACCTCTTTGCGTGTGAACCATTAAAGTATTTCGTCAGATTAGCTTTTTTACTGGAACATCATGACTTGTAGTGTCAAGCCCAAAAATTACAATAGTAAAAGTTTATGATCATAACCTGAACAACATACTCTGGAATAGGAAAACTGCCAGAAATTTCATCTTATAAGTACAGTTAGTTTCTAGGAATTGATTCATTTGCTGTGTTAAAACAGTCCAGTTAAAACTCTGCAGTGCATGTGTAACTTAAGTCAGAATTGTAGACTTTAATTTGGAAGGGTTTTTGTGATGCTTGTTGAAATTTTATAATTAACAGAGAGAAATATTTCAAATCCTTCTCTTGAAACTAAAAATATGAAGGACAATAGTGCCTAGCCAAAGAAACACCATATGATTTCATAATATATAAACATGTTTGATATAATCCAGGCCACTGATGTGGCTTGTTTTCAGTCTTAAATTGAGAAATAATTTTGTATTTATTATAGTCACCATATGTAATTTAACCATTTGAAACAATAATATTATGAAAAGGGTAGGTTGCTATTCAGAATAGTGAGGAGACAGTATAATGAAGTGCTTGTGTTATGTTCACCGGGCAAGTGACTTTCAAATAAAATGTCTCACATGTACTGGAATATATGTAATGGACATAAGAGTACAGGCTGTAGAGGCATAGTTGATGACATAGAAATTTTGGTCTGGCTGTAAGTCATGCACGGATAGCCAAATGTTCAGGCGACTGCTCGCAATAAATGGGAAATCTGGGATCGAGTCCCAGCCCCACACAAATATTCACAATTGCAAATACATTTAATGTATAAACAGGAGATATTGAGTTGCACACAGGCACAACAAAAAGATTGCAATATGTTTAAGCTTTCGGCCAAAAGGCCTCATTCTAAAGTAGGAAACGTACACGTATTCACACAAGCACGACTCGCACACACATGACCACTGTCTCTGGCCACTGAGGCCGCACTGTGAGCAACTGCACCTGATGGGAGAAGCAATCCAAGGGGGTTAAGGAGGAGGTTGGGAGGGGAGGGATAGCAGGGTAGGGGTGGGGAAGGCTGTGGTGCTGCTTGTGGGAGCTGCAAGAATGTGTTGCAGGCAGGGCAGGGCAGCTAGGTGCAGTTAGGAGAGTAGATGGCGGCAGGAAGGGGGGGGGGGGGGGTAGAGTAGATGACTGGCAGACTGTGTAGTGCTGGAGTGGGAACAGGGAAGGGAGTAAGTGGATGAAGGACAGGGACTACAGGGACAAGCAAAGGTCGAATCCCTAGGGGTTACAGGAACATAGGATGTATTGCAGGGAGCCTGCAAAATTCAGGAAAGCTAGTGTTGGTAAGAAGAATCCAGATGGCACAATCTGTGACTCAGTCATTGAAGTGATGGACACTGTGTTGGGCAACATGTTCAACAACTGGGTGGTCAAACTGTCTATTGGCTACAGTTAAGTCTGTGGTCATTCATGGAGACGGACAGCTGGTCATGTCCACGTAGAAAACAGCACAGTGGTTGCATGCAGCTTAGCTTTTAGATTACGTAGGTGGTTTCACAGGTAGCTCTGCCTTGAATGGGATAGGTGATGCCTCTGACCAGACTGGAATAGGTATTGGTTGAAGGATGTATGGGTCAGGTCTTGCATCTAGGTCTGTTGCAGGGATATGAGTAGGGATGGACAAGGATATTGTGTAGGTTTGATGGGTGGCGGAATAGGCTATTTTCCTGTGTTAAAAATATGGTTCAGATCATTGTTATTCTGATTGAGTACAACATTTACATAGCATTTATGGTTATATTCTCACAAAAATCTGTTATTTTTATGAAATTAAAGCTTAAAAATGATTAAATATCAAGTTCAAAAAGAAAGATGATGAGACTTACCAAACAAAAGCGCTGGCAGGTCGATAAACACAAACAAACACAAACATACACACAAAATTCTAGCTTTCGCAACCAAAGGTTGCCTCGTCAGGAAAGAGGGAAGGAGAAGGAAAGACAAAAGGATATGGGTTTTTGTCTTTCCTTCTCCTTCCCTCTTTCCTGACGAGGCAACCGTTGGTTGCAAAAGCTAGAATTTTGTGTGTATGTTTGTGTTTGTTTGTGTGTCTATCGACCTGCCAGCGCTTTTGTTTGGTAAGTCTCATCATCTTTCTTTTTAAATATATTTTTCCCTATAAATCCCTATAAATATATTCTTTTTAAATTCTTTTTAAAATAAAATTTTTAAAAATTTTTAAAATTTTTCCCTAAAATCCCCCACTTCTATTTCTTTTCCCCTCCTCTTCCCCCTCTCCCCTTCCCAAAACTCCTGACTGCAACCTAGCAGCCCTACCTGTACCCACCACATCCCTGCATGCTCTTACAAGCAGCACTACACCCTCTCCTATTGTTCCCCTCCCTACCCAGCTTTCTCCTTATCTCCACAACCCACAGATTGCTTTTCCCATTAGACGTAGTTGCCCTCTTTATGCTGAATAGCAATGTATTCTTTTCATAATATTGCCATTGCACCATTTTTAACTTACATGAAGCCTTTGCCAAAATATACTGCATCTACTGAAAATCCAAGATATAAAATATTTATGTGTTGGAGGGGTCACTGCCCTCTGAATTCAGGATATGTCAAATAGCAAGCATGTACATCAGAGTGAAAGAAAGATTAGGATTTAACTTTACAACTCTACCGGCTACTACTACATTAGCAATATACTGATAATGTTTCACTTGTGGAAGGGTACTTATTTGACAGAGATCATGCAGAATGGAAAAAGATATTGCACTTTTCTTTCTGTAAAGGTTTCTATTGAAAGGAAGCAGTAGCAGAACAAACAAGAGTCAAACCAGGGTTCTATTAGTAATGAAATGATCACCAGCCTAATTAGGCAAAGTTGGACCAAGTATTAGTACAGCTCATAAATAAACTTAATTATTGTTATTTATTTTACTTGATACTGAAATTATGTTTTGCAAATAAGATACCAGGCAGTAATGTAGTTTATTAAGCAATGTAACAGCAGTTTGAGATGAACAACATAGAAGGAATATTTACCATTTTTGCAACAACTGGCTCTCGGTAACACCTACTATCTGTATATTATGCAGAAAGCTAATGATTGTATAGGTAAATAATTGTTAATGCTGGAGCAGCATTAACTTGGACAAGAGGTTTTGTTATCAGTGTAATTATTGGAAAATACTGTCCTTGAAATGATTGTCAGGTAATTACATTCTCTATTCCTATTGTTATTCATGTTCTCAAGAAGCTTTTTCCTTCCTTAAATTAGTTAACTCAAATGGGACTTGAGGTACCTGGATGTAGTATAGCTTGAATAGTTGTAGCCAGATGCTTATTATAGCAAACAAATGTTAGAGAGCTGGCAGTTGGACTTCATTAATGCTGTGGTTGTAATATGGAATGTAAATCTGGCTCAACCATTTGTGTGAGGACCCAGAAACTAATTTATCAGTAGACTCAGATCAAGGCTGAGCATTTTAGTCCAATACAGTATGGGAAACATTATTAACTACATGCACATGAAATTATAAACACTGTCACTTCCAAACCTTTACAATAATTATTCTTATGGTGGTTCTTCAAAGCCAACTAGCCAGTAACTGTTATAGATCTCACTTTTTGTGCATGTGCTGTAATTCTGCCCAGAGATTTCAAGCAGAGCACTCTTTCAGCCGAAGACTATAAATTTTTTCTTGGAAATTGAACTTTGGTGAAACTTTAATTATCCCCGTATCAAAAATACACAGAGTACTTCAGAACTTATACTCACTGAATAATTACAAAATTTAATACTCCACAAAGCTTATCAACTGTAGTGCAAGTTTATCTTGCCAGTGTGCTATGGCCTATATAGGACAAATAACACGCACGGTGGAAGAACATTGCACAGAACATAAATGTTGCACTTGCCTTCTGCAACCCAGCAAGTCTGTAATTGTGGAACATCGTATCTCCAATGGACATTCAATGGAGTGTGGTGAAACATTAGTTTGGTCACAGCAACATCTATAACTTCGTTATAAAAGAATCCTATGAGATACACATTGTAGGAAATCTAATGAATCGTGACAGTGCCTACCAGCTGGATAATGCATGAAATCCTGTCATCTCCGAGATTTGCCCCAGATGGAGATGGCAGAATACTCCCATGACTGTGGCAAGTGGCTAAGCCGAAGACAGCTGATCCTTCCAGTTCTACCAACGAGGGCACTGCCACTGGGCAGTGTGGTCCTTCTGCCATTGTGACTGTCACATGTATGGCAATACTATCAGCACACTGTGTAAGATGGTGCGGAGAATGTCTTTGTCAGTCTTTGATGGCTCACCTGAAGATGACTGGCAGTTGTCTAGTAGAAATATCATGGAGTGAAGTTTACAACAACCGGCTGCAATCCCGAAATCTCTTCAAACCTTTAATTTGCCAGAAAATTTTTAAGTTTCAGAAGTTGATTCTCATTGACATTCAAAAATAAATCTTTTAAAAAGATCACACAAATTTTACAAATGAGAGTACCATAATCGTGAAGTATATAATGAGGTACCATGCACAGCAGAGGTGTTGCTGAGCAGCAGATAAGCTCCTGGAAAGACCAATAAACTGTCAAAACATCAAGGTGTGTTTGTGTGTCTGTCCAGTGACTCCAATTTGTGGAGGTCAATACCATAACAGTTTGTTTGAGCAGATTTACTTTCCCATCCTTGCTGTATTTGAGCTTATGTGCTCCATCTCTAATAGTCTAAATGATCTCTCCATCAACTGGAAGTGGCAACACTGTTATTGATGTTACCTATAATTGTTTTGTCTAACTTCTTTGTCTGTTTTTACTTAATGTAACTTCCGCAATAACACATCAAATAAATTGGAAATTGCGAATAAGGACTACCATCAGCTGTAGAATGAAATGACGACAATGAAAATTTGTGCCAGACTGGGGACTCAAACCTGGATTTCCTGCTCGTCACGAGTGCTCGCCTTACCATTTGGTTATCTGTGTACAACTCACGGCCAGACCCAAACTTACATATGTCGCCAACCGTGCGTCTACAATCTGTACTTGTACATCCATTTTGCTTACTTCTGTACAGGCCAGACATTGTACTCGAGTCACTTGCCCGGTATCGGCAGATAAAAGCGATATTGCAGTGCCTGTGTTATTCAGACTACAATGCAAAGTTTCTTTGGACATGCGTGCATGTCCAAAGGAACAGGTACTGTGGCGAGCACAGCTGTTACAAAACACATCAACTGAATTTTCGATTATGAATACGGGCTACCACCGTCTGTAGAAGGGAATGACGACAGTGAAAATTTGTGCCAAACTGGGACTCGAACCCGAATTTCTCACTTCTCACGAGCAGTTGCCTTACCATTTGGCTATCCGTGTACAACTCACGGCCGGACCCAAACTTCCACATGTCATCAACCGTGCGTCTACAGTCTGTACTCGAACGTCCATTATGCGTATTCCCATATAGACCAGACGTAGTGCTTGAAAGTTGCTTGCCCAGTATCGTTCCTAACTTTCCATCATAATCAGAATAAACCAGGCACTGCAGTATTGTATTTATCTGCAGATGCCGGGCAAGCGACTCTTCAAGTACAACGTCTGTCCTGTATGGGAATATACACAAAGGATGTATGAGTACAGGTTGTAGACACACGGAAGTTTGGGTCAGGCCGTGAGTCGTACACGGATTTGTGATAAGGGGAAAATTCGGGTTCGAGTCCTAGTTCGGCACAAATTTTCGTCGTCATCATTCCATTCTACATCTGATGGTAGTCCTCGTTCACAATTGCGAATTCATTTGACGTGTTCCGTAATGGCCGAGGTTGCAACAGTGCCCGTTTCTCCGGACATGCACGCGTGTCCGAAGAAAATTTGCATTGTAATCAGAATAACACAGGCACTGCAATATCGTATGTATTGTATCTGCAGTAACGAGTCATCTTTTACTGATCCCGACAGGTTCGAAGTCTTACATGGTGGGTGGAACATCACTTTCACTTGAAAATTAGTAAGGATTCTTACTATTTTGAAGGAAATATTTTCAACGAAGGGAAGACCACATGGCAGCGTACCACAGAGACTGTATGGTCCTCTTAAAGCACACAAAGGAGGTCTTCTTTTATGGCCTGTAGTGAGTAATACTGATGCCCCCATGTATGATTTAGCCAAACATCATGCTTTCTTGCTTAGACCATTGGTTTGCAAATGTCCACATTATACAGGGTACGGCCAAACTTTCAGGAAACATTCCTCACACACAAAGAAAGAAAATATGTTATGTGGACATGTGTCCAGAAACGCTTACTTTCCATGTTAGAGCTCATTTTATTACTTCTATTTAAATCACATTAATCACGGAATGGAAACACACAGCAACAGAACGTACCAGCGTGACTTCAAACAGGAAATGTTCAAAATGTCCTCCGTTAGCGAGGATACGTGCATCCACCCACCGTCCCATGGAATCCTGATGCGCCGATGCAGCCCTGGAGAATGGCGTATTGCATCACAGCCGTCCACAATACGAGCACGAAGAGTCTCTACATTTGGTACCGGGGTTGCGTAGACAAGAGCTTTCAAATGCCCCCATAAATGAAAGTCGAGAGGTACCAATCTGTCGGTCACCGAATCTGTTGTTGAGAAGCGTATGAACACTTCGACTGAAATGTGCAGGAGCTCCATCGTGCATGAACCACATGTTGTGTCATACTTGTAAAGGCACATGTTCTAGCAGCACAGGTAGAGTATCCCGTATGAAATCATGATAACGTGCTCTATTGAGTGTAGGTGGAAGAACATGGGGCCCAATCAAGACATCACCGACAATGCCTGCCCAAACGTTCACAGAAAATCTGTAGAGCAATGAGTCGCATGTCAACACAAGCACCGAAGTTGTTGTGACTCGCCGATTATTCAAAGTGCCGCCGCGCAATTGCGCACATCCTCTACGTGCGGCGCTGTCTGCCAGCCACGCAGCAGCTGCGCCACCTAAGCGGCCAGCTGAGCAGCGGCCGCTAGACTGAGACTCAGTGTTTAATCGAATGCCGACTTGTACACAGGTCAACTTACTCAGTGACTTACATGTGTTGTTGTCCGAAATATGTGTTAAATTTGAAGATATAAAAATTGGCGACGAGGTAGTGGATTTTTCCTTTTCACCGTTGACTCACAGGGTTCCATGGCTACTGTCGAGCAGCTCTTGCACAATCTCATTGAACAGCAAACGCTTCTAACGACGTGCGATTCGCGATCAGCAAACGCTTCTAACAGCGGCGATTCACTATTTCGGCGCGGCATCAAATGCGGGCGTTTCTCGTCGTTGGCTGTACCTCCTTTTCCACCTTACGATGAGACGGCGGAAGACTGGTCTGATTATGAAAAACGTCTTCGACAGCACTTCTTGTCATTTCATGTCACGGACGAACAACCATGTAAGTCTCTGTTCCTTTCCTGGATTTCACCTCAAATGTATTGGTTGTTGTCGCAATTGGCTCCTTTGAAGGATCCTGCGTCTTTGTTCTTTGCTGAAATGTGCTCCCTTCTGTCTGTCTATTTTCAAAAGCAAACACATGTGGTAGCCTCTCGTGTTGCCTTTTATCGTTGTCAAAAACAACCACATCAGTCCTATCGCGCTTGGGCTGCTGAACTTCACGGCCTCAGTCGAAAGTGTCAATTTGTTACTGACGTTCACAAAGAATCCTATGCAGATTCCATGGTACGGGATGCTATTATCCGGTTGGCGCCCGACAAAGAAGTTCGGCAACGTGCCCTTCAGTTGGCGAATCCGACTCTCGATGAAGTTCTCTCCATTGCGCAGTCTTTTGAAATTTCTCGCGCCGCTGGGGCGCAAATAGAGGCGTGGGGTGACGTCGGGGAAATACAACCTCTGTGCGCTGTTGACGACGCGTGCGGCGCGTCCCCACCCGCCGACGTGGCCGCAGTACGCTCCCACGCGCAGCCACGGCCTAGCCGTAAACAACCCACTAAGAAACTGCAGCAAAATCCCCGGCAACTTCCTTCATGTCCGCGGTGTTTTACGAAACATTCACACGAGGATTGTCCCCAACGTTGGGCTGTGTGTCACAATGGCAAAAAGAAAGGTCAGGTGTCTTCCGTTTGTAAATCCGACCGCATACATGATGTTCATGAACATGACGCTGATTCTGATTCTGTGTTGTCTGTCAATTGCACATCTTCCCTTTCCGGGAAGTTATTCCTCACTGTCCAAATCCTTGGTCGAGATGTTCGCATGCAAGTGGATACCGGTTCTGCTGCCACTATAATTCTCAGACGTATCTTCAGCTGGGTTCTCCACTCCTGTCCCCTGTCACTCGGCAATTACGGACGTACAATAAACAGAAGATTTCTCTCTTGGGACAGTTTAATGCTGAGGTATCTTACAAATCCGTCATTCGCACTGTTCCCATATTTGTGGTCGACCAGAGCACCGCAGAAAATCTTTTTGGTTTCGATGCCTTTCGCGTTTTTGGGTTCTCCATAGATGACTCTGTCAATATTGTCTCTGATGCTATTCCTTATGCTCAGCTGGATTCCTTGTCGACGACATTTTCGTCCCTTTTTTCTCCTGGGTTAGGCCGTGCAAACGACTTTGAAGCTCATATCACGCTCAAACCCACTGCTCGGCCTAAGTTTTTTCGGGCTCGGCCCATTGCTGTGGCCCTTCGTGATCGGGTAAAACGGGAGTTGGATCATCTCACTGCTTCAGGGGTCTTGCTTCCTGTCACTTCTAGTGAGTGGTCCTCTCCTGTCGTTGTAGTTGCTAAGCCCAATGGTGATATTCGTCTCTGTGGCGATTTCAAAGCCACTGTAAATGCTCAATGCCTCATCGACACTTACCCTATGCCCCGTCCTGAAGAACTGTTCACTAAACTCGCTGGAGGACAGTATTTTTCTAAAATTGACCTGTCGGAAGCTTATCATCAACTTCCTCTCGATGCTACTTCCCGGCAGTTTCTGGTCCTTAACATGCCTTTCGGCCTCTATCAATACCAACGCTTGCCATTCGGGGTTGCTAGTGCCCCTGCTCTTTTTCAGCGATTCTTGGAACAATTTTTGCTCCCTGTCCCGGGGTGTATCAATTACATGGATGACATTGTTGTCACTGGCTCCACCACTGAAGAACATCTTCAAAATCTCCGCACACTTTTTAATGTCTTACAGACTGCCAGTCTTAAGTGTAATCTTCAGAAATCACAATTCTTTCAGGCATCTATCACGTACTTGGGGTTTCAACTCTCTCGGGATGGTATTCGTCCGCTTCAACACACTGTTGCTGCGATCGATGCCCTTCCTCGCCCTACATCTGTTAAGGAACTGCAGGCTTTCTTGGGGAAAATAGCATACTATCACAAGTTTTTACCGTCTGCGGCGTCGGTGGCTCAGCCGTTGCATCGCCTGTTGCATAAAAACGTGCCTTTTCACTGGTCCGCGTCATGTGACGCGGCTTTCCGGAAATTAAAGACTATGCTGAAACAGGCCCCGTGCCTGGCTACTTATCGACCTGGCCAACATCTTGTTCTTGCCACAGATGCCTCTCAATACGGGGTCGGTGCAGTCCTTGCGCACCGTTTTTCTGACGGTTCGGAACAACCCATTGCTTATGCCTCCAAAACGCTCACGGATGCCCAACGAAAGTATTCTCAAATTGAGAAAGAAGCTTTGGCCATCATTTATGCTCTTCATAAGTTTGGTGTTTTTCTCTATGGCTCAAAATTTCATCTTGTTACGGATCACAAACCGCTTGTTTCCTTGTTTCATCCATCAACATCACTTCCCGACAAGGCTGCACACCGCCTCCAGCGTTGGGCTCTTTACTTGTCCCGTTTCAATTATGAGATTCATTTCCGGCCAACGGCTCAACATGCGAATGCTGATGCTTTGTCTCGCCTTCCCATGGGTCCTGATCAGGCATTCGATAGGGACGAACTTTTGTGTTTCCACCTGGATGTTGCCGAGCAGCGGGTTGTGGATGGGTTCCCCATCACTGGGGACAGGCTGGCGGCTGCTACGGGTTCTGACCCTACCCTCTCCCGGGTTTTACGCTGTATTCAGAAGGGTTGGCCAGATCGCCCGTCCGCTAAGACTTCTGATCCGTTGCGGAACTACTACACTTTGCGCTACCGCCTCACGGCTAGGGATGGTGTTATCCTCCTCTCCACTGACAATGCTTCGCCGCGTGTTGTGGTACCTGCGTCTTTGCATGCTTCGGTCTTGCGCCTCCTTCACCAGGGGCACTGGGGTGTGTGTCGCACAAAATCTCTGGCACGCCGTCATGTGTACTGGCCTGGCATCGACTCTGACATCGCACACATAGTCACTGCCTGCGGCCCTTGTGCGTCACAGGCCGCTGCCCCGAAGTCATCTTTGTCACCGTGGCCTTCGCCTGAGAAGCCCTGGGAGCGCATTCATGCTGACTTTGCGGGACCCTTTATAGGTACTTATTGGCTCCTCGTAATTGACGCCTATTCTAAATTTCCTTTCATTGTCCGTTGCACGTCACCTACCACCGCGGCAACCACCAGTGCTCTCGCCCGCATTTTTTCTTTGGAAGGCCTCCCCTCTACTCTTGTTACTGATAATGGTCCGCAATTTGCCTCTTCCGACTTTGCGGATTTTTGTGCTCGTCACGGCGTTACGCATGTCACGGCCCCGCCGTTCCATACACAATCCAACGGTGAGGCTGAACGACTGGTCCGCACATTTAAGGCTCAGATGCGGAAACTTCTGACTTCTTCTGCTGCTGATGACGCGCTTCTCCAGTTCCTGGCGTCTTACCGTTTCACCCCCATGGGCGATCACAGCCCGGCTGAGCTCTTACATGGCCGACAGCCCCGCACGCTACTTCATCTTCTGCGGCCTCCCACCTCACGGTCGCGGGTGTCTTCACTTGGCCGGTTCACCGCCGACGACCTCGTCTGCGTTACGGGGATATGGCAGGCGGCCAAAATGGAGCCCGGGCCGCATCTTACGACACCGTGGCAGACGCCTGTATGAAATCCAGACGGACACGGGCGTTGCAGTGCGTCATTCGGACCAGCTTCGGCCTCGGGTGCCAGCAACGCCTGTTCCGAATGCCGCCACACCACCTTTGGCTCTACCTGATGCTCGGAATCTTGGCATCTCTCAATACTCACAACGCAGCCCTCTCACCGTCATCGCGATGCCAGCACCAGAACGGACGCCACCAGGACACGTGCCCATGCAGGAACCGGAGGACCGTCCTCTGTCAGAGTACATCTACTCGCCTCCTCCTCCAACAGACGCCGACACATCGCCCATGTCTCTTGTCATATCAACTGGACTTGCCGCAACGGGCAGATTGGTGCAGGGGGCCCCAGCAGATTCAACCCCTACGTCTCCTGTCATCTCAACCCGTTATCATCGGGGACACTTCCGTCCGTACGGGAAGCCTCCTCCTCGAGACTTTACGGCGAGTCAAACAACGCCTATGGACGTTAGCCATTTCCAGGACACCTCCATCAAGACCAGTGCAACAATTTCAAAGGGGGGAAAAGAAGTCAACATTACCTTCCTTCAATTGGGCCAACTGGCGGTGAATCGAGGAAGTACAGTACATACCGACGAAACTAAAATGAGTTCTAACATGGAAATTAAGCGTTTCTGGACACATGTCCACATAACATCTTTTCTTTATTTGTGTGTGAGGAATGTTTCCTGAAAGTTTGGCCATACGCAGGCTTGGGGCGTATCCACCTAAGTAGTTCGCATCTTTTAGTGAGTTTTGATGTAGTATCTCTTTGTACAAGGACACCTCTTGCAGTTTCCTTAGCACTAGTTTGTAAACAGTTTCAGTCGGGCATCATTGCTTTATTTTGGCACGCTCTTTCCTCAACGTGTTTCATGATTAACCACGAATATTTTGAACAGAATGACGCCGTCTTCATGGCTAGCCCCTTGTCTTCCTTGGTGGCTAATCTTTATAGGGGAGATTTTGAGAAAAGAACACTTAAATCAGCATTTCTTAAACCAACTGTTTTTGGAGGTACATGGATGATATTTTCATAGTGTGGCCCCAGGGAGAAGATAAGTTAATGGAGTTTTACATCATCTTAACTCCAGTAATGAGAACATTCAATTATTCTATGGAATAAAAGAATGTCGATTGTCTCCCATTACTGGATGTTTTGATTAGATGGGAGATTGATGGCTCTCTGGGACATTCTGCTTATTGTAAGCCTAATCACACTGATTTGTACTTGTGCTCTTCAAGTTGCTGTCACCCGTACACAACCATGAGTGTGCTTAAAACCCTTGTATACAGGGCCCATACAGTATCGGAGGCAGATAGTTTATCTAAAGGGGGCTTGCACATTTAAGCACAGTGTTCAGAGACAATGGATACTCGATCCAGCAGATTAACGGGGCATCCTCAGCGAAAACGAATAACCGGGAAGCGGATAAAGAGGAGAATGTGCTAGCAAAGTCTTGAGCTCTTCTCCCTTCGTTGGAAATATTATCTTCAAAATAGCAAGAATCCATAGAAATTTTCAGGTGAAAGTGATTTTCTGCCCTCCATCTAAGATTTTGGACCTGCTGGGATTAGTGAAGGATAACTTGTTACTGCAGAAGGTGGGAATTTACAGAATACCTCGCCAGTTTGGTACAGCCTATATAGGACAAACAACATGCACAGTGCAAGAACATTGCACAGAACGGAACATTTTATCTCCAACGGACATTCAGTGAAATATGATAAAACATTAATTTTGGCAACAGAAACATCTTTTTGGGGCTCCATTATAAAAGCATCTGTTGAAATGCGCATCACAGAAAATCTAACGAACTGTGATAGCAGCTACCAGCTGGATAATGCAGGGAATCCCATCATCTCCGAGATTTACTCCAGACAAAGATGACAGAATATCCTTGCAATTCCACCATTGAGGTCGCTGCAACAGAGCGGTGTGGTCCTTCGTTCACCGTGACTCTGATGCATGGGCTGTGATACTGTCAGCGTGCTATATAATGTGGAATGGAGAATGTCTTTGTCAGTCTCTGATGGCTTACCTGAAGATGACTGGCAGGTACCCATTTGAGATATCCTGCAATGAATTCTACTATGACCGGCTGCAGTCCCAAAATCTCTTCGAAGAATTAATTTGTTTATCATAATTTCAGAAATTTCGTAGCAAGATCAGTCAAGACTCCAAAACATGGAGACTTCATTCAATATAACTGAAATAGTGAATAAGTTCTGACTGCATTTCTTAATTTGTGATTTGGTTTTATAATTAAACCATTTAGTCACATTTAAAGATCCTAGAGGCTGTAAACTATGAGGTAGTACGTTCAGCCTTCGAATTCAGGTCTGTATCCACTTTTCCCACTATAGTTACTGATACTTAGTGCCTCCTTTCTTTGCTGTGAAATGTGTTGCAGTCTTCTTGTTCTAGTTTTTAACACACTCTTTTATCTTTTGATCATTCATCCAACTAACATAAAACCATTTTTCTAAACTTAAGAGATAGAATTGCTGTCTAGTATTTATTTTCAGGAGATGAAATATGAGTACTGCTGATAGACACACATGAAAGTACATAACACTATTGAACCTTTCTGAACTACTAGTTGGGATATGTTGGGCAGGTGTGTTTTTCTTGTCCTTTGGTCTGAGTGACCCACCTTTCCTTTTTAACCCTCCCCTACTCAGTTCTCTCCCCTCCCTGAGAAAGGAACTAAATGACTCGAAAGACAGAATAATGTCATGCAATTTTACATGTGCCTTTCAGCAGTACTATTTTGCTCCCTGAAACTAAACTCTGCCAACAATTCTGCCTCATAGTTTTACAGTTTCCTTGAGTGAATTTTCCTTTGCATACATAAAACTGATTTTGGTTCAGTGCAAAACAGCACTTGTAGAATTTGTATGATAAGTGTAAAGGTAATTAACTGAAGATCAGTACGAGGATTATTCTGGTATCCACAGTTTTAGGTGATGGCACAAAAAATTATTTTTCCTAGTGCATGCTTTCCTGTTTAAATGTTTGATCTTCTATTAACTAAAACAATAGTTGTGATTTCAAACAACAGAAAATCCAGGATGGAATGTAGCAATATTATAAAAAGGAAAGTTGCCACTCACCATATAGCGGAGATGTTGAGTCACAGGTAGGCCAATCTGTGACTCAGCGTCTCTGCTGTATGCTGAGTGGCAATTTTCATTTTCATAATAGTTGTGATTTCTATGGCACTTCGCAATATGGTTAACTGTCTATTCATTGATAGTTCTTTTGATGTTATTATTCATAAAGCTTTCCTTAATCAGTCTAATAAATTTTTATAATTTATATATGCCCATCAGTTCATACTCTATTTTGGAGGAAAAATCCTGAAATATCATCCTGAAAGCAAAGGAGACTATTATATTCAAAACAGATTTACAGAAGATTCAGAAAACCGTAAATAATATGACACCAATGCAATATACAAGTTTCTCTGGTTTCTGTGAGAGCTATGTTATTATGCTTGCATAATGTTGAAGAAAGTGCTATTTTTTAAAATTTCTTTTGAGGTGGAGAGATGCTTAGAAAGGTAAATCATGAAAAAAAGAGGGTATATTTTTTTCTTCAGTTTAAGTGATTTTAAGTGATAAGGGCTGTGGGAACATGTATTTGAAAAGCAGAATATATGAGTTAGAGAGGAGCTTAAAGTAAAGGAAATATTTATGATGTGACCAAAGGAGGACAGCAGCAGAAGTGAAAGGGCTAATATATTTAACATCAACAGTTGATACATTGTCAGTGCTGTAGAGCTGCACAAGTTGAGATACCAAATTAGTAACTCATTTATGATACAGCAGAATGAAGCAAATGTGTGTTCTGATGTAATTTATTGGGACTTAACGTGAAACTGGGATTTGGCACAAAAACCAAACACTTGAGAATAGATGCTATAGCAGCATTCTGCAAGCTTTTTTTGAAATTTAAACTGATATAATAATGGAAAATTCTGATGGAATACTAGAAATAGTATGAGGACAGGCAACCACTCACCAAATTGTGGTAGCACTGAACAACAGATACTGTTAACGTGTCTGTGCACTACTCGATGCCTCCTATGTATAGACAGCCAAACTAGTTTGTGGTGGATATTTTTGCTTGTTGTTAGGAGACTGAATTGGACTTATATGGTCTCTGTTAATGTAGAACTGACTATTTCTATACTTGTTGTTTAGTTTGGATCATTTTATTTCCCCCTAAATGTGCCACAGGACCTGCAATTTCTGAAGTAGATTGAATACAGCAGTATTGTTAGTAGCACATTGGGGAACTATTCTTGCACTCAGATTTCTCCAACCGACAATATTAGTTAATTCTGACTTAAAATTGATTACTGATTACGTATCAGACTGCCATTAAAAATAATAAGATCTCGCGCCCTCCCTCCCTCTTCCTCCCCCCCCCCACCCCCCATTATTATCTGAATAACTTCTATCCCAACTGTGTTTCAGACTGGTCCAGAAAGACTTTTTTAGAACTGTCTTGCTTGTGTTTTCTACCTATATTCAGTACATTATGGAGTTACGCATGTGGCTCATTGAAGTGTGAAAGAATCACAAGTGTTGAGAGTGATATTTAAGATGTTGCACAAAATGATGTAGTTTACAGAGACATAAATTTTCCCTTACTTATCAACGCAAAAAGTTTGTTTCGCTAAAGTACTGAAGCACTGAATATCAGATTCACAATTAATGCAGAATGTCTCTATCATGCTTTTAGTATTCTTTCAAAAACTTTTCAGTTACAGTGAAATAAAATCTTTCAGTTTTGTGTAGCAGTGTGTGTAGACACTGGGGAGCTCTGGATGGAGTACAAACAGTTGAAGTAGTAGAGGTTATCACTCACCATATAGTAGAGGTATTGAGGCACGTAAGCAAGATTAAACACATAACATAATGATCTTCTTTGGCGTCATTTTAAACTCTTCACACATTCACAGCAGTGAGTTGTTTCCTTTACTTTTCCCATTGACATTCATAAATATAATAACAGTAAAGCTGCATGATCAGTTCCTAGGTCTATAATTGTAATTTATTTATAAAGAGCCGAATATTCCTTCCTCTATACAAGGTGATGTTGTCTGCTGCCATACCATTGTTTGTTTTCCACCCTGTGTTTTCCATTATTGTATTTAACCAGTACAACTGCAAGATTAAAATCTGACACTCCTATTGGCAGGTGCTGATGCTGATATTCACGCATGTACCAGCCGTCTCAGCGGACGACCTGTCTGTTCCAGTCTTTAACCATACTGATGGAAAACTGGCAGCATTTGGAGACTTCGACAGGGACGGCCGAACAGATATAGCTGTACTGAACAGGAATGGTCGCTCTGTTGAAGTGCTTCTTGCACGTGAAACAGAGCCACTGATGAAGCGCAGTTGTAAAAGTCATTATTGCTGTAATTTTCCTTTTGAAGTAGTAGCTGCTGCCCCAGCAGACTTTGATGGTGACACACATTTGGACATAGCCATCTCTGCCCGTGGATCTGAAGGCAATTCCATAAATATTTATATGGTTTGGGGTGGACCAGATGGCTTAACATGTCCTTCAGATTATGCATCACCTACAATGTCGCTCATAAGTCAGCCACTAATTCTTGACTATGATGGAAACACAATTGCTGATATTTTTGGCACCACAGCAAATAGTAGCCAGTTTTGGTCTTTTGTGGGAAATCGTTCAGCACCGTTAGCTGTTCCATTGGGAAACACAAGGCACAAACTGAGAATTCCACATTCACACGCATTTCTCGATGTTGTTGGTGACTCTGCTGCTGATTTAATCCTCTCAGCTGACAATGGCTTTGAAATATGGTTAGGCAGCCCAAATGGAAGTTACAGCTTTGATCATTTTGTGAACAATCCCCCAGGCACTGTGATTGGCCAAAGTTTGTTTGTTGATGTGCATTTAGAAGGTAATCTCTTTCACATTGTCCCAGTTTGTTTTGATGATCCTTGCAGAAACAGTACACTCTATGCACTGTCTGGCAAAAAATGGCTCAATCTGAATCCCAATTTCAAAGATGAAACAGGCGTTGTCTGGGGATTTTATAAATCAGCCTCTGGGTCTCCTATCACAGTGAGATCTGGTGATTTCAACATGGATGGCCATCCTGACCTTCTGGCAACCATGGAGAGTGGCAATGGAAAGCCTGAAGTCCTGCTCTTAGAGAATGTGCCATGTATTGCAGATAGCTGTGGTGGATCAGGACGAACATTTACTGTGCGTAAAGATGCATTAGCGACACTCGGTTCTGGATGCGATATGGGAGCATTTTTCGACCTGTATCAAGATGGAGTAACTGATGTTGTGCTTTCTACAGAAGATAAAGGTAGCCTTAAAGCATTTCGCAACACACTTGATTATGATGCAAATTTTGTCAAAGTTGTTGTTCTGGCAGCAGCTGCTACAGATGAGAACAGAGGACGTGGGGGTAGCATGGCAGGTGTCCGTGTTTCTTATCGGACAACTACCCAAGAAGGAGAGCACCGCAAAGCTGCTGCAGCACAATTGTCACAGTCAGCGTATGCTGCTTTGCAGCTGCCACATTCTACCTTTGGTTTGGGACGCACTCCAAACTTTGTCGATCGACTGAGAGTGACAGCAGGAGGACGTTCACAAGACTTTACTCAGGTGATACCTAACTCTCAAATCGTGGTGATAGTAGCACCTGGTCCATTCTCTCTGTGGAGAGCCCAGTTATTTGTCACTCCTAGCAAAGCAGCCCTAATGTCAGTGGTGGCACTGTCGGGAACGTGTGTTGTGATCATAGCAATTATTGGTGCTCTTCATTTGCGTGAACGCAAAGAGGATAGACGTGAACGTCTACAACAGGCACATAGGTTCCATTTTGATGCAATGTGAAATGAAATATGGGAGGTCAAGGTATGTTTCTGTTGACAGTCAAAGAAATCAAGTTTCCAGGAGTATTTTCAGGGCTAGAAAGTGGTGTTCTTAAAAAAAAAAACATATCAGCAACAGTGCTGATATGTCCCAGCTATAGCTTGAGCCATATACAGTTATTGAATTTAACCTCTGTGTCAGTTGACATTCAAATTTTAAGCGACAGAGAGAAAGTAATAAATTTATTATTTCACATTGTGGATTTACTCTTTAAGAAAATTATCAACTTCTTTGTTTTGTAGAATTTGTTTTCATCTTGGAAGTCTTGGCAAGGGTTTATTCAGTTGGTGTTATTAGGGAAAAAGCCATATAAAAACTATCTGCTTTGCTTGCATCACAGCAGATAAGTATTTCGCTTCATGGAAAATGTGACAAAAGCAGCCTCCTACTACTACTACTACTACTACTACTACTACTACTAAAAAAAAAAAATGCTGGTGACCATATTTATTTTGTATCATATTCACAAAATAAAGCTACATGCACTCATGTTGTTCAACTGTGACTGACTTGATATGAATGAAACAACTATGATTATGAAACCAGGACTCAGTCCTATTCCTGTTCCTGGATAAAGTGGGGACATTAGTTTTCTTGTGTAACTGTGATCAGTTCTTGCAGTGCATAGTGATTGTAATCATCTTTGCCCTCCTCTTTCCTCCTCTGTGTGTTGATATCTGTCCCCACAACAAGTTATTAATGATCTGTATTGACTTATACACATAGTACAGCCTAACTTACTGTGTAAAGAACATGAAAAATAAAACAAAAATATTGTTTGTAAGAAGTCAGTGCTGTCTTTACAGGAAACAGCTTACAATAAAACAGTTGTTCTAGCATTATAATTGTGTAAGACTGCACTGAAATTCTAATGAAGTTGTAACTTACTGCAAAATATTGGAGTATGTCTTTTATTAAGTGATATGCATTAATTAGGCTTTTTTTAAATAAATAAATAAAAATAAAAAAGTTATGTTTTGCTGCAGTATTTCTTTTTTCTAGTCAGCGTATTCTGTGATTTGTGGCTTACATTGCTCCCTCTGTTTCTCTCTTTATTAAATAATTTATACAAGAATTTATTTATTTAAGTCAATCAGGGTATCTTTAACCCACTTACCACTTTTGTATCAAATGGCTGCTGCTCCACCTACTTGCATTATTTTGTGTTAAAAGTAACAGTTTTATTAGTTCTGTGATTTCTAGTTAATGTTTCAGTTGTCTTTCCAACTTCCTTCAAGCTTTTAGGCTTGTGATTGTCCTTTAATTGCATTGGCTGTGAAGAGAGCTTCTGGTGAAAGTGATTTAAGTTGATCAATGCCAGGTTGATAAGTGGAGTATTAAATTAACGTGATTTGTTTTTACTTCTTTTTAACGTGTGATTTCATTCTGACATGACCTAAATTTACCCAGAGCATTAGATTGTTTGTTTTTTAAGCTGGGTCTAAAGTTACCCTGAATGACAGTGTAACTTTGTACCAGTACTGAGACAGAAATTTTACTCTAATAGGCCACAGTTAGGATACATTTATCGAGCACTCAGTAACTACAGATGTAAAATGTTACAATGTAACTTTCAATGTGTAATTTATATTGTGTGCAGTATCTTCAATAAATGTTAGAAAGTGGTACAAACTTGCCTCGATTGACTATAATGTAATGTTTTGAATATTGGATGGTTACATTTCTATGTTTTCTCGAGTATGTGATAAACTTTATTACAATATTTTGTTGCATTTGCTGTGAATTTCATTTAATTGTAAATAAAAAATCTCTCAAATCATTGAGTGAAATATATTTCTGACCCTAATTTTATGGCCGTCCAACAGTACAGAATGAAATCAAGTCAAATGTTGTGGCATATGGAACTGACTTTGTGTTTTTTGATTGTGTTCTGGCATGTATAGTGAGTTGGGTTTCAGTAGGTGATCATCAGATTGTAAATTCAAAAGTTTGAGATTGAGCCCCCATGTGGCATTAGAATTTTTTCTGGAGCCTACACTGAATTTCATGTCTTGCACTGCTTTGTGCATGTAAAAATATCACATTTTGGCAGTTTTTTTGAGATGTACAATAGTAGGCCTCTTGTATTTGCCTAGATGAGTTAGTTTTCAGGTTGAAAGAATGGTAGTATATAGACCCCATAATATAATGGTGCTTCATAAAGCATTGTGGTGGGACTAACTTTCAGACTGATAATTGATTCACTTAGTAATGGCGAACCTGCTTAGTTGGATGTACAATTTCACTATATATGTAGTATAAATTTAATCTTACATTATTGGCCATTAAAATTGCTACACTACGAAGATGACGTGCTACACACGAACAAAATTTAACCGACAGGAAGAAGATGCTGTGATATGCAAATGATTAGCTTTTCAGAGCATTCACACAAGGTTGGCGCCGGTGGCACCACCTACAACATGCTGACATGAGGAAAGTTTCCAAACGATTTCTCATACACAAACAGCAGCTGACCGGTGTTGCCTGGTGAAACGTTGTTGTGATGCCTCGTGTAAGGAGGAGAAATGCGTACCATCATGTTTCCGACTTTGATAAAGGTCGGATTGTAGCCTATCACAATAGCGGTTTATCGTATCGCGACATTGCTGCTCGCGTTGGTCAAGATCCAATGACTGTTAGCAGAATATGGAATCGGTGGGTTCAGGAGGGTAATACGGAACGCCGTGCTGGATCCCAACGGCCTTGTATCACTAGCAGTCGAGATGACAGGCATCTTATCCACATGGCTGTAACGGATCGTGTAGCCACGTCTCGATCCATGAGTCAACAGATGGGGACGTTTGCAGTTTGCAAGACAACAACCATCTGCACGAACAGTTCGACGAAGTTTGCATCAGCATGGACTATCAGTTAGGAGACCATGGGTGTACACAACGATGAACCTGGGTGCACGAATGGCAAAACATCATTTTTTTGGATGAATCCAGGTTATGTTTACAGCATCATGATGGTCGCATCCGTGTTTGGCGACATCACGGTGAACGCACATTGGAAGCGTGTATTCCTCATCACCATACTGGTGTATCACCTGGCGTGATGGTGTGGGGTGCCATTGGTTACACGTCTCGGTCACCTCTTGTTCGCATTGTTGGCACTTTGAACAGTGGATGTTACATTTCAGATGTGTTACTACTTGTGGCTCTACCCTTCATTCAATCCCTGTGAAACTCTACATTTCAGCAGGATAATTCACAACTGCATGTTGCAGATCCTGTACGGGTCTTTCTGGATACAGAAAATGTTCAACTGCTGCCCTGGCCAGCACATTCTCCAGATCTCTCACCAATTGAAAACGTCTGGTCAATGGTGGCCGAGCAACTGGCTTGTCACATTTCGCCAGTCACTACTCTTCATGAACTGTGGCATCATGTTGAAGCTGCATGGGCAGCTGTACCTGTACATGCCGTCCAACCTCTGTTTCACACAATGCCCAGGCGTATCAAGGCTGTTATTACAGCCAGAGGTGGTTGTTCTGGGTACGGATTTCTCAGGATCTAGGCACCCATATTGCGTGAAAATGTAATCACATGTCAGTTGTAGTATAATATATTTGTCCAATGAATACCCGTTTATCATCTGCATTTCTTCTTGGTGTAGCAATTTTAATGGCCAGTAGTGTAGAAGATTTTTTGTATCAGTGAGAGACTGAGAATAAGTAAAGGAAAAAGTGGAGCAGTCATTGAAATACACTGAGGTGACTAAAGTCATGGACTCTCAGGATGAACATATATGTTAGAACACTGTGGCAAAATTTGGTGTTTATGGGCTACGGCACAAGATGACAGGAGTGAGTCCCTTTTGTAACAGCACGACATCACCTGCAGCACCTCTCCTGGGCTAAAGATCATATTGGTTGGTCCTTAGATGACTGGAAAACTGTGGCCCAGTCACATGAGTTTAAATTTCAGTTGGTAAGTTCTGACGATAGGGTTTGAGTGCGACGGAGACCCCACGAGGCCGTGGAGCCAATTTGTCGACAGGGCACTGTGCAAGCTGATGGTGGCTCCATAATGGTGTGGGCTGTGTTGTATATGGATCATTGACTGGAAATGGTTATGTTCAGATACTTGGAGACTGCTTGCAGCCATTCATGGAAATCACGTTCCCAAACAACGATGGAATTTTTGCGAATAACAGTCCACAGTGCCATTGGGCCACATTTGTGTGCAGTTGGCTTGAAGAACAACAGTTTGAGCAAATGATTTTTCCAATCATATCGCCTGAAATGGGACATAGGCGAGAAGTCGATTCATGCACAAAATCCTCCATGGACAACACTTTCGCAATTGTGGATGGCTCTAGAGGCAGATATTGGGAGGTATCCAATGACTTTTGTCCCCTCAGTGTAAAGTATAATGTCCACGATGAGTGGTTGTGTGATAAATGAGCCAGTTTACAATATGAGCTGCAACATCATGTAACTGTAGCGTAATTTCACATAGAAATGACAAGGATTAGTCAATAAATTTGGCAGGAACCCACATAAGTGTTGTTAGCAGCTAATAAAAGTTTAAAATTCATCATGTCATGTTATATCAAATTTGTTCTACTATGTAGGCTGTTAAGTGATCATTGATGAAATTATCAGCACATTTTTAAAATTTTTATTTGATTGTTTCTTATACCTGTTGCTGCTCTGTTTTCTTCCTGGCTTTTTGTTGAAGCTTGTCAACTATTGACTTAGGTAGTGTAGACCAGATATGGCTCAAATTCAAAGATACAGTATTGACAGCAATAGATAGATTCATACTGCATAACTTAATAAGAGATGGTACTGATCCACCATGGTGAACAAAACACATCAGAACACTGTTGCAGAAGCAATGAAAAAATCATGCTAAATTCAGAAGAACGCAAAATCCCCAAGACTGACTAAGTTTCACGGAAGCTCGAAATTTAGTGCGGACGTCAATACGAGAGGCTTTTAATAGTTTCCACAATGAAACATTGTCTCAAAATATGGTAGGAAACCCAAAGAAGTTCTGGTCATATGTAAAGTACACCAGTGGCAAAAAACAGTCAACACCGTCACTGCGCGATAGCAATGGAAATGTTACCGATGAAGGTGCCACTGAAGCCGAGTTACTAAATGCAGTTTTCTGTAATGCCTTCACGAAAGAAGTTGAAGTAAATATTCCAGAATTTGAAACCAGAACTGCTGTTAGCATGAGTGACATAAAAGTAGATATCTTAGGTGTTGCGAAACAACTCAAATTACTTAAGAAAGGCAATTGCTCCAGTCCAGATGGTATACCAGCCAGGTTCCTTTCAGAGTATGCAGACACAACAGCGTCTTTCTTAGCAATCGTAAACAACTGTTCACTTGACAAAAGGTCTGTTCCTAAAGACTGGACAGTAGCACAGGTCACACCAATATTCAAGGAAGGAAATAGGAGTAAACCATTGAATTACAGACCCATATCACTGACCTCAATTTGCAATAGGATTTTGGAGCATATACTGTACTCAAACGTTATGAATCACCTTGAAGAAAATGACTTATTGATGCATAACCAACACGGAATCAGAAAATATTGTTCTTGTGCAACACAGCCAGCTCTTTATTCCCTTGAAGTAATGAGCGCTGCCGCTCGACAATGGATCTCAGATCGATTCCATATTCCTAGATTTCCAAAAGGCTTTTGATACTGTTCGTGACAAGTAACTATTAATCAAAGTGCGTGCAAATGGAGTATCGTCTCAGTTGTGTGATTTCCTCTCAGGGAGGTCACAGTTTGTAGTGATAGACGGTAAATCATCAAGTTGAACAGAAGTGATATTTGGCGTTCCACAAGGGAGTGTCATAGGCCCTCTGCTGTTCCTGATTTACATAAATGATCTAGGTGATAATCTGAGCAGCCCTCTCAGATTGTTTGCAGATGACGCTGTAATTTACTGTCTAGTAAAATCATCAGACAGTCAATTCCAATTACAAAATGATCTAGAGAGAATTTCTGTATGGTGCGAAAAGTGGCAATTGGCACTAAACAAAGAAAAATGCGAGGTCATCCACATGGGTACTAAAAGAAAGCCGATAAATTGTGGGTATATTATAAATCGCACAAATCTAAGGGCTGTCGATTCAACTAAATACCTAGTAATTACAATTACGAGCAACTTAAATTGGAAAGACCATGTAGATAATATTGTGGGGAAGGCAAAACAAAGACTGCGTTCTGTTGGTAGAACACTTAGAAGATGCGACAAACTCACTAAGAGACAGCCTACATTACATTTGTCCGTCCTCTGCAGGAATATTACTGCATGGTATGGGATCCTTACCTGGTAGGATTGACGGAGGACATCAAAAAAGTGCAAAAAAGGGCAGATTGTTTCATGTTATCGTGCAATAGGGGTGAGAGTGCCACCGGTATGATACACGAGTTGGGGTGGCAGTCACTGAAACAAAGGCAGTTTTCTTTGCAGCGAGATTTATTTACAAAATTTCAATCACCAACTTTCTCTTCCGAATGTGTGAATATTTTGTTGACACCCACCTACGTAGGGAGAATTGATCATTATAATAAAATAAGAGAAATCAGAGCTCGAACAGAAAGATTTGGGTGTTTCTTTTTCTCATGCACCATTCGATAGTGAAATGGTATAGTAGTAGTATGAAAATGGTTCTATGAACCCTCTGCCAGGCACTTAATTGTGAATTGCAGAGTAACCATGTAGATGTAGATGTAGGGATTAACACCCACTAAGCCACATGTGCTGATGTTTGACAGTCATTTTAGTAATATTTATCACAATTGCATGTTACATTTGGTAGCATACCTAGAAGCAATGTTTAGCCAGATGTTCATATCACAGCATGCTTCCACAGGAAGATTATTTGCTGTAGAATCATTTTTGTGTGACCACATTCGTGGCCAAAATTTCTTAATTTTGTCCCTGTAGATGATAGCTCATTTTGGTAAACTCATTCTTAAAAGCTGAGATGCCACAGACATAAATTATTCTTATTGACAGACTTTCTTCTAGTTATAGGTATTATACATTCACTAATTTCTAATGTCACTGAATGCTCACTTAATCTAATTTTGCAACTTGAAATACAGTTTCTAAATTTTCAGAACATGCTGGCACAGAGTGGGGGTTTCTTTTATACTTTAATGCCAACTTACTAACTTTGACATCATAAAAACTAGTAATGCACTGCTGTGTGCCTGCAACAGTGTTTGATGTCTGTTCATTCATTTTATGATTTAAACTTATTATTGCATGTGATTGTTACCAGACTGTAGTATATTTTCATGAAATGTGCTTTCAGTACAGTTAAGAAATGAGTGTGTAAACTGAAATGTGGCATAGTCCTTTTTAAGGATATCCTAAACTTCAGCTCTAAATACAAGCTTCAAGAAACTTCTTAAGTTTAACAATATGCACTTAATGGTTTATTAAATATCTGATGCTATAGGAGTGTCAGAAAAAAGAGCTGGTAATGCCCTGATTGCTAAATACCAAGGAAACTTGGTTTAGTGTGGTATGTTGCATTTCCTGTATGCTGAGCAAACTCAAACAGAAAAACAAAATTCTCAATAGTGTTTGCACCACTTAAAGAATTTTGTGTGTCTATGAAGCAAACAGGGTTCTGCCACTTGGCACCAGAAACAAACATCAGTTGAAGCTGTCATCTCTGCACCAAGAAAAGGAGAAGCTGATTTTTGTCTAGTAGCAAAGTTATGACCACTTTTTTCTGGGGTACAGTGGGAGTTGTTTTTATTGATTACCTCGAAAAGAATAAAACAATAACTAGTGTGTGTTGTGCAGCCCTTCTAGGCCCAGTGCATGGAAGGAAAAAAAAGGAAAAAACCTGTTAGAGGCCTAGATTGCAAAAGAAAACAATCACACAGGCCAGCAGAAAAGAGATACTGACTTACAAACAAGGAAATTAGCAGAACTGTTTTTTCCATCATATTGATGACTTGGTGTAAGTAATCACCATGATCCTCACATTTCAATCAAATATTCATGAAAAACATAAAGGTGATTGTTCAAAAGAGTCAACCTCAAGGCCCTTGAAACAGCTGAATGTTTTTAACTTTTCCAACATGTTGGCCAGAACAGAAATATACTATGGGTCATTTATGTTCCCTATGAACTAAATAAAAATATTTTTGGGTGATACACAAACTTTCTTCTCTCTTGCATTCATTTTTGTTTCAACGTTGGAAATAAACATGTTTTGAATGTCAAGTCCTACAAACGCATTGTCACGACTGATTTGTGCTGTCGCATTTCTTCCCAGTCCGCTTTGACCTTCCCCCTGAGGACAGTATTCCATCTCATGAGGGGTCATGGTGCTCATCAGGGATGACATCATAGTCAAACTATCTCCCTGACTACCCACCTTCAAACTGTTGCAGTCCACATTTTCCTTCCTCACTTGACTGTTTCCCTTTGTACCATTTACATCCCTCCACCATTCAGAGTCACCAGGGCAGACTTCCTCTGCTTATTGGGCAACTCCCTCACCCCTTTCTGCTGCTCAGTGATGTCAGTCTGCACCATCTCATTAGGGGCTTGCCCAGAATCTCTGAGAGAGGTGCCCTCTTCGCTGACCTTCTCAATCACCTTAACCTCATCTGCCTTAAAATGGGAGCACCCACATTCCTTTCAGACTCCACTCACAGCCATTCCCAGTTGGACCTCTCCTTCTGCACTGCCCATCTTGGCAGTCATTATGAATGATCAGTTCTCTCTGACACGCACTCGAGTGACCATTTCCCATGTGCTATCCAACTGCTGACTCCTGCCCCACCTACGTGCACACCCAAATTGCAACATTCTAAGACCGACTGGAGTCTTTACTCCTCCCAGGCGACCTTTGACGAACAACATTTCCCTACTTACGATGACCAGGTAGAATACACTATGTGATCAAAAGTATCTGGACACCTGGCTGAAAATAACTTAAAAGTTTGTGGCGCCCTCCGTTGGTAATGCTGGAATTCAGTATGGTGTTGGCCCACCCATAGCGTTGATGACAGCTTCCACTCTCGCAGGCATATGTTCAATAAGGTGCTGGAAATTTTCTTGGGAAATGGCAGCCCATTCTTCATAGAGTGCTGCACTGAGGAGAGGTATTGATGTCAGTTGGTGAGGCCTGGCACGAAGTCGGTGTTCAAAAACATTCCAAAGGTATTCTATGGGATTCATGTCAGGACTCTGTGCAGGCTAGTCCATTACAGGAATGTCATTGTCATGTAACCACTCTGCCACAGGCTGTGCATTATGAATAGGTGCTTGATTGTGTTGAAAGATGCAGTCACCATCCCCGAATTGTTCTTCAACAGTGGGAAGCAAGAAGGTCCTTAAAACATCAATGCAGGTCTATGCTGTGATAGTACCATGCAAAACAACAAGAGGTTCAAGCCTCCCCCCCCCCCCCCCCCCTTCCATGAAAAACACGACCATAACATGACCGCCTCCTAATTTTACTGTTGGTACTACACATGCTGGCATATGATGTTCACTGGGCATTCATCATACCCACATCCTGCCATTGGATCGCCACATTGTGTACCGTGATTCGTCACTCCAAACAACATTTTTCCACTGTTCAATCGTCCAATGTTTATGCTCCTTACACCAAGGGAGGCATAGTTTGCCATTTACCGGCGTGATGTATGGCTTATGAGCAGCTGCTCGACCATGAATACCAAGTTTTCTCACCTCCCGCCTAACTGTCATAGTACTTGCAGTGGATCCTGATGTAGTTTGGAATTCCTGTGTGATGGTCTGTATAGATGTCTGCCTATTACACATTATGACTCTCTTTAACTGTTGGCGGTCTCTGTCAGTCAACAGACGAGGTTGGTCTGTATTCTTTTGTGCTGTATATGTCTCTTCATGTTTCCACTTCACTATCACATCGGAAACAGTGGCCCAAGGGATGTTTAGGAGTGTGGAAATCTCTCGTACAGACGTATGACACAAGTGATACCGAATCACCTGAGCATGTTTGAAGTCCATTCGTTCCGTGGAGCACCCCTTCTGCTCTCTCATGATGTCTAATGACTACTGAGGTCGCTGATGTGGAGTACCTGGCAGTAGGTGGCAGCACAATGCACCTAATATGAAAAATGTATGTTTTTGGGGGTGTCCGGACACTTTTGATCACATAGTGTATGTTACAAATGTTATCCTTACCGCCGCAGAACATTTCATTTCTTGCACTTCCTCTTTGCCGCGCCTTATCCCGGTTCCTCGGTGGACTGAAGCATGCCGTGACACAATTTGCATGCGTGAACGTGCTCTCTGCATCTTTAACTGTCATCCTACGTTGGTCAGATGCATTTGTTACAAAGAGTTGCATGTACAATGTCATCACATTCTTTGGGATAGCAGAAAAGCTAGCTGGATTTTCTTTACAAGTTCTTTAATAGTTCCTTCTGTCGTGTGGGCCAGCCTCCGACGGTTGTCCGAGACCAATGTCCATTCCCCAATTTTCCGCCCTGATAGTAGCAGATGATGGCACAGTGGACCATACTGCTATCTTCGACACCTTGGGCTGCTATTTTGCAGAGATTTTGAGCTCGCCTCACTATCACCCTACCTTCCTCCATCAAAAACAAGTGGAAGAGACCCAGGCAATACCCTTCATTTCTCAGAATCGTGAGTGCTACATTCCTGCCTTTACTATGAGGGAGATAGATGGTGCTCTCACATTATCCCAGTCCTCCACTCCAGGGCCAGATGATGTTCACATTCAGATGTTGTAGAACCTTTCTCTTGTGGGAAAACACTTTTTCCTTCATACATACAGTCGCATCTTGGCAGATGGCACATTTTCCAGAAGCTGGTGTGAAGCCACAGTCATACCTGCACCTAAACCCAGCAAGGGCAAACATCTTCCTTCTAGTTATCACCCCATTACTCTCACCAGCTGTGTTTGCAAGGTGATGGAACGTATGATTCATGCCCTGCTGGTATGGTGACTTGAGTCCCACAATTTACTAATCACTGCACAGAGTGGATTTTGAACGTGTATCGTGAGTGGTTTTCTGTGGAAATACAAGACTTTGGACATGTTTTTCGATTTGGAGAAACCCTACAACACCTGCTGATGAGTAGTATCCACTGTACATGCTACATTTGGGGCTTCTGTGGGCACATGCCCCTTTTCCTTCAGGAATTCTTAAAAGACCGAGTTTTCACAGTACGTGTGGGTTCTGCCCTGTCGGACACCTTTATCCAGCAAAACGGTGTGCCTACCTCAAAATTCGCTTCAGAAAGTAAATGAGATCGACTGAATTACCTTTTATAGAATTTTGATTTATTCTCACATAGGTTTACAATGATCAAATCTCAGATGTCTCTCTCTTTGTTTATACAACTCTATTCCAGTTTATTTTTTACAAAATGGTGCTCAACAGTCGAAAGTTATGTGCATCTGAGTCCCATAGGTCCTACTTTAACACTTCTCTATACTGAGCCCTTTTTCCGATTGCAAAATGTCAATAAATAAGATTGTTTCAGATCTCATTAATCACACCATATTAGTAATAATTAATTCAGCATGACACTGGACTTGCATTTGGGAGGACGGTGGTTCAAATTCGCATCTGGCCATCCTGATTAATGTTTTCTGTGATTTCCCTAAATCACTTCAGGCAAATGCTGGGATGGTTCCTTTGAAAGGGCACAGCTGACTTCCTTCCCCATCCAATGGGACCAATGACCTCACTGTTTGGTCCCCTCCCCCAAATCAGTCAACCAACCGACCAACTCAGCATCTCTTTTGGTTTCATAGTTATACATGCCCTAAACACCATGTCTTCTGCTTTTTAAAATTATCAGCAATTACAAAGCAGTTAATGCCAGTCACTGTCATTTAATTTCTATTGATTCAGCTACAGCTTTTCCATAAGCCACCACACCAAGAGTAGCCTGTAAGTGCGCAAATAGTAGTGGAGACTGGCAGTGACATAACATAGACCAACCTTTAAGAATGTAAATTCCATAAATGCCCTGTCAGTGATTAATGGAGTGAATATGAAAGTGGAGCAAAGAGAATTGAAGTGGTTGTCAGAAAAAAGTGCCAACCCTGAATTTCCTACGGATTAGCCTAATCACTTTTATCTGTTATGTTTTTGACTATACCACATGCTGGTATCAAATAGTTCCATATCTACTGCACTGTATTTATGTTCTTTTCATTGAATTTGACCAAATGTATAATATGCAGTAACGAAAACTACTCTCTTTCGGGTTAGAACTTTCTTCTATTGATCTCTTCAGTTAGCTCTTTAGGAACAGCCTCAACAACTTGGGACCCAACATTATACTTCTTGAGTATCTTCTGAGGACAGCTTTACAAATTGGGATCAAGCTAGTTGGTGAGTGGGGTCAGGTACAATTCATTGGAGCAGGTGTTGAAGGGTACCCTGGGGGACAGCCACTGTAACACGAAGAGCACAGCCAGTGTGATTTACCAAATCCATGACGTTTTTTAATGATTACCTTTCCATTAGCCATTGCTATATGTAACTGTCAGATTAAAACAGTGTGACAGCCCGAGATTTGAACTCAGAAACTTTGCCTTTGAATTTCAGTCTGGCACACACTTTTAATCTGCCAGGAAAATTCATATCTGTGTACCCTCCATTGCAGAGTGAAAAATTCTTTCTGATCACTGCAATTTTAGAGGTTGTGACAAAAGATAGTGGTTGAGTAGAAAACAAATTTCCTTGCAAATAATGTGGGGGGCAAATGTAACTTTTAAATTGTTTCCATTGTTTTGATAACTGTTGTTTATAGTGAAAGTGATACACATGCAGTAAATGTATCTTATTTCGGCTGTGATTACAAAATATTATGCAAAGACGTTGATATGAATAATGTTCAACTGACTGCACATCTACCTCTCTGCACTAGTGACTTGCCACATATATGAAGTGTCTGATAGATAAGATAAACAACATAACCATATCCCAACAATTACTCTATATTAAAAATCTGATGGTTGCCTGTAATGCTCTTTCTGCCTTCAACAAGACCCATATTTCAGGGTTCCCCAGTGAACTCCTGTTTGCACTTGAGTGTGGACAGTTCAGAGATTACTACTTCATGATGCCTGAGCCCTTGCAGTTCTATTACATTCCTATGATACATGTCTAACATGTTGTGACAATGTTCCCTGCTTTGTTTCTTCATTTGTTGTCCTCGGTGTTGACATACTGTGTTGTTACACTGACTACTTTAAATGATATAGCCGACAGGTGTTCAAATGGTTCAAATGGCTCTGAGCACTATGGGACTTAACTTCTGAGGTCATCAGTCCCCTAGAACTTAGAACTACTTAAACCTCTACTTAAACCTAACTAACCTAAGGACATCACACACATCCATGCCTGAGGCAGGATTCGAACCTGCGACCGTAGTGGCCACGCGGTTCCAGACTGTAGCGCCTAGAACCGCTCGGCCACTCCGGCCGGCCCCGACAGGTGTACATTTGTGTTTCACTGTAGTTTACTTTCACTGTTCACAACCCCCCATATACACATTTAAAATGGCCAGTGCACTATTGTTTAACTTTTGATAAGCCTCATTAATAGGTTGCAGGCAAACATCCACGTACAGCTTCAATAGTTTACTGTTGTACATCTACGAGCAGTAAAAACCTAACAACACAGTTCACAAGTCGTGCAAAATATTGCAGTGCCCTGAAACTACACATTGTTTGATGTTTAATTTACAGAATTACAATTAAAACTTAACTCATTCAATTAACTGAATACATCAAAAAATTAGTTCTTTTCAACATTTTCTACTTCTACAGGGGTTAAGCCGAATTAATTGTTTAAATGATGAAATTAACAAATATCGTTATGCAAACAATACTTTTGACAAAACTGTTAAATACTTTGGAATTAATTAAGGGCAGGCTTTGCTAACATGTTTTCAAATAGAGCCAAATAAATACTTTAAGATTACTATTAGGTGTTCCCACAAATGTTTATAATTAGTACAGAATTTATATTTGTTTATACGTCAACAATGGGGTTTAAGTTACAAAACAATTACTGATTTCACCCTATAACAAAAGATACTAACTACGAATAGTCAAAACAAATTAGAAAATAGATTACATACATAAAACTAAACATGAAATTCGGTCTGGTGTTTTATTCGCTAAAACTGAGGGCTAACCTTTCTCTTTTATGAAAATGCAGATTATATTCTCATACGTTAATTAGACAGACATGAAAGAATGAATTTTAAGGAGGCAGATGGCCAAACAAGAGGGTAAGTAAAAATATCCCAGCTTGCTTTGTCACAATGAGACTGACACATATACTCTCATCAAGGAGCTCAGCCATAAATATCTGGCTATGTGCATGACAAACCTGGTAACCATAACCTGGGGGCACCACCAGTCCTCTGTAATCATAATCTTTTGGCAAACCTCTGTATACGAGGTTCTGCTTATTACTATTAATGTTATTATTTTGTATAGTTCAATGGCATGGTGCAGGTCTTTCTATAGGTCACAACTTTAGTGAATTGCGTGTTCTTAACCTACTCCAGTTATCCAGCCAGGAAAAGTGATCTAAAGTTTAAAGTGGTATCCTAACTGTGTGTTGTTTCTGGTGATTCTTCTCTTCATTGAGAGGTAAAGGTAGGTTAAAACAAATCTAGGACAATCTGTGTCACAACCAATGGTTCCATCCTGCTACCTGTCAGCTTTCAGAACACACTGTATTGCTAGACCACCAGGCCAAACATTTATATACAAAGTTGACGTAAAGAGTTTGATGAGTGAGTTGCAAGTATCATAATATATGACATATATTCCCATATCTTTTGGTTTTATTGATTTAGAAACTTAAATTATTTACACTGGCAAGGTACTGTATTTGAAATAAATTTCAATGTGATATTTCTATCCATTTTTGAGAAAATGGGGTCTTAACAGATGGACAACAAATGGAAAACAAAAATTTTTTGTGATATAATTACAAATGTAAAATTTTTGGTTTTTCCCTTTACTTATACTGTGAAACCTTGTTTCTTGTTAAATTTCATCATTCTAAGTCAACAGAAAGTACCCTGTAGGTTTCGATGAGTGAATTTTAAAGTATCAAAGTATGAGACATAAGTGGCAATGGCTTTTGATTGGACTGATTTAGAAGCTTAAACTTTTTGCACCACTAAGGAGTTGTAGACCTTATTATGTGACATAAATTGCAGCTTGTATGTCTATCTGTTCCCGGGAAAGGGGGCTCTTAGCAAACAGTCAGTCAGATGGACAGATGACAAAGTGATCATGTAAGAGTTCCATTTTTAGTAATTGAGGTACAAACCCTAAAAAATACTTTAACTAGAAAATGTGGACCACTGGTGAGTACTTAAACATGGCCAGTTATGAGAAAAAAAGGAAGTCTGTTCTGTGGAGCAGCCATTATGAAAGGTCATTGCAAACTATAACACGACAAGTGTCTCAAAATGTATTTCTGCTTATAAAGAGTTTTAACGGATCATGCAAGTGTTCCTATTTTACAGACAGATAGGTTTTGAAAGGATTATTGCCAATTTAGGTCCTGTAAGAGATTCGAAAATGGAACCCTTTTAGTTGGAACAGCAACATCACAAATGGTAATTGCCCTACTTCAAAAGAATAAGCTGGGGAAATAGTTCATTGTAATTGGACATCATAGCACCTCAACTTTTACTAAATATGTTGTAACATGCAAAGATCCAATGCCTATACTAACATCAAAAGTGAAGGAGATGTAGCAGTTGAATACATCACTGTGTAACAATTAAAAGAAGAGCTTGAAAAGAAAGCTACTTGTATTCGTATCTTTGTTAGTCCAACGTTACCTGAATAGATTAAGATCTCTTCTGATATAACTCTCTGTTATGAGTACAAACATCTATTGAGCACAGTCAACTTCTGTAATACAATTAAAAAATAACTATTAGTTCATGAACCAAACAGTAATAGTTCTTGGTTGAATATATGTATTAATATATAGATTGATGAGATATTTTGTGATTACCTTGGACAGAAATCAACCAGCACTAGAATGAAATTTTCATTCTGCAATGGAGTGTGCAATGATAAGAAACTTTGTGCCAGATTAAAACTGTGTGCTGGACCAAGACTTGAACTCAGGACCTTTGCCCTTCATGGTCAAGTGCTCTACTGACTGAGCCACTCAAGCACTACTCACGACCCATCCTTACAGCTTTACTTCCTCCAGCATCTGTTCTTCTAACTTCCCAGAAGCTCTCCTGCGAAACTTGCAAGACAAGTACTCCTGGAAGAAAGGACACTGTGGAGGCATGGCATAGCCACAACCTGAGGAGAGTTTTCAGAATGAAATTTTCCTTTCTTCCAGTAGTTGTCTTGCAAGTTTCACAGGAGAGCTTCTGTGAAGTTTAGAAGGTAGGAGACAAGGTTCTGCTAGAAGTAAAGCTGTGAGGATGCATAGTGAGTCGTGCTCGGGTAGCTCAGTCAGAAGAGCACTTGCCTGCAAAAGGTAAAGGTCCCTATTTTGGGTCTCAGTCCAGGACACAGTTTTAATCTGCCAGGAAGTTCCAACAGCACTGTTTAGTCAGAACATCTGTCCACTGACTAGGGAGCAAAGGGATGCACCTCAACAGTGCAACAGAGTCAATGTCAGTGATTGTTGTAAAAACTCATCACTGGAAAGTTTCTGGTGATTTACTAACTTCCAGGATTCTAGAAAGCATGACATCAGCAACTGTGTGCTTTGCCAAATTATGCAATAAATTGCAGAGAACCATCTAAGTTGCAGTATTAATTTTCTTTATTACTTTATGACTAGTTTTGAGCCTAAGCTTATTACCAAATTGACCTAAAAAAAAAACAAAAAAAAAAAACACAAATACTAGACAAAACAGTGCCACACTACAAGGATAACGAATGACAACTGGTACATACAGCTAAGATATGCATTAACATCCATTATGACAGCCACACGACTATTCATTCCAGTTAAACACATCTTATTAATTAGTGCAGGTCTGAACTTCATTCATCAAACTGAGACATCATAGTATGGAAGGTATTAGGAACACTAGGGTAAGGTGCGCTTATCTGAATTGTGCCATCTAGCAGCAACTTTATTTTACACATTTTCTTTTTTCCTCCCTTTTTCTTTATTTCTTATAAGGTGATTAACTGCACATGCAGTAAAAAAACATATTTTAGATGCCACAAAAATCTTTACAAAAAGATATTTAAGTTACAGTTCGCAACAGAAGCAAAAATTTGTATATACATCATCATGCTAGAGGCATACTCAGCATGCCGATGAAACAAATTTGGAATGACTCAATGACACTGGTAATAGAAAACAGGTTGTCAAAACATCAGTAAATAGATCCAGAGACAAATTTTTATGGATAACTTAGCAGGATTGGCAAGATAAGAAACTCAGCAGTTCAATATGAATAAAATAAAAAATGCAAGTAAAAAACAATTACCTGAAAACCAGACAAAACAGTGTTAAAATCACACAGACTGGTATAAAACCATTGCATAAAATCAGATATAAAGGTACCAAATAAATATTAGAGATGCATCTTGCCTTTGAACTCATGTTAACCAAGCCCTATATTCTCAAAAAAGTATATATTCACTAGTAGAAATTATCATATGTAAACATACAGTTTTGTCTGTCTTCATTCTTTCCCTTTCCTTTAGTGCAGACATCTGTTATAAAGCATTAAAAAATTAGTGTAACAGCATGTTTCTGACAGTATTTTAAAATAGTGCTTCACCCTTAAAAAATAGCTTCATGGGTATAACCTTGATATATCAAATGTTATAAATCTAAGTTCCTATAGAATATTTACCATGATCGCAAAATGCACCACTCTCACATTAGTTACCTAGCTCCAGAAAAAGCTGTATTTTCTCCTGTGTCAAGCCTAATATAGACAGATAAATTAAGACTACTAACCAAATTAAAGGACCACAGGATTAATATTTCCCCTCAACAACCACTTCCCACTGTGAATTTGCGTTTGTGTGAGAGCACTGATCTGTAAAATGCTTGTTGTTGCCATGATTTTCTGCTGATTGTCCATATTTAAAATCATAACACACCACCAATGACTGGGAATCGAAAGACTGCAAGATGGGTAGAAAATAACAGTTTAAATGTTTGGAGAGGGGAAAGAAACAGTTTTTGTAGATTTTTAACCATAACATTTTGACTAACTGGAGCTGAAAGGGAGGCACTATTTAAAATTAATTAATATCTCTGATTTTTGGGCCTAGTTTTTGAAAAGGTTACCTGATAACTACACTTGAAAGATCTAATAACAAATGCATCAAATTCCTGATCATTTTAAATGCCTCGGCTGACTATGGGTGGATCATACTACCAAAACGGTCCACCACGCCGCTGCAGCATCCATTCCACAGTCCACAGGCCACCAGAAGAGGCCACCTGTGCCTTGGTGGAGTGCCGAATGCCGCTCTGCGATCAGGACCAGGCGTGCGGCTCTGCGTCGGTTCAAGTGTCGGCCGACTGCTGAGAATCTTGCAGCCTTTCGGGTGGCGAGGGAAAGATGTCGCCGCATTATTCGTGAGAGCAAGAAGAGGTCGTGGCAAACGTTCCTGAACACCATTAATCGTTCCACCAAAAGTTCCATTGTGTGGGAGACCATAAGGAGAATTTCTGGCAGAGGAGGGAGGTGCCCCATTGCTGCTGTAATGACTAACGGTACTCTCCATACGGATCCGCGAGACATTGCCCAGACTATGGCAGCGTATTTTGCCACAGTTACTGCGACAACCAGTCAGGATCCCGGTTTCCAGTGCCATAGAGCGGTTGCTGACTTCCAGTCCACCTCTCATGAAGTTTACAACTGCCCATTTTCTATGTGGGAACTGGATTCTGCATTGTCTGGGGCTCATGACACATCCCCTGGTCACGACAGGATCCATTACAGTATGCTATGGCACCTCACAATGCGCAACAGAGAAATCCTCCTCGCACTTTTTAATGCCATTTGGGCGTCGGGTCACTTTCCTGACGCGTGGCGTGAGGCAGTTTTAATCCCTTTTTTAAAACCTGGCAAAGGCCGCACGAGCCCAAGTAGCTACCGTAGTATTGCCCTCACTAGTTGTATAGGGAAGACCTTGGAGCGGATGATCATCCGCCGCCTTGTCTGGATGTTAGAATCCCGGCAACTCCTTAGTCGCTTTCAGTGTGGGTTCAGGAGGTTTCGTTCCACCTTCGATAACCTTGCCCTCCTGGAGGCGGCTATACAACAGGCTTTCCTACGCCATCACCACCTTCTAGGTGTATTTTTCGACATCGAGAAGGCCTACGATACTACTTGGAGGCGTCTCATCCTGGAGCAGCTTCACGAATGGGGTTTTCGTGGTTGTCTTCCCCTTTTTATTCAGTCTTTCCTCTCGCCACGATATTTTAGATACCGGATTGGTGACGTCCTGTCTGCTCGCTTTGAGCAGGAGAACGGTGTCCCTCAGGGTAGCGTTTTAAGTGTGACTCTCTTTGCCATCGCTATTAATAGCATTACGTCCATAGTGAAAAGTCCTGTCCAGTGTTCTTTGTTTGTGGACGATTTCTCTTTGTTTTGCTCTTCTTCAAGCCTTGCAACGACAACTCGTCAGTTGCAACTTACGATTAGGCGTTTGGACGACTGGGCGCAGAAGAGTGGTTTTAAGTTTTCCACCGAGAAGTCTGTATGTGTTCTTTTTAACTGTTCTCGTTCGATTTTAACCTTTCCTGAGTTGAGGATGAGGGACGCTATTCTTACTTTTAAAGACACGGTGAGGTTTCTGGGGCTCATTTGTGACTCGAAGCTCACGTGGTTACCTCATCTTAAAGACCTGAAACGGCGGCCACTTAAGGCTTTAAGTATTTTAAAATGTCTTAGCCACAGTACATGGGGAGCTGACAGGACTTGTCTGCTCCAGTTTTACAGGGCGTTTGTGCGGTCTCGGCTCGATTATGGGTGCACAGTGTATGGGTCTGCGAGGCCTTCTTACTTAAAGATGTTGGACGTTGTGCACCATCTAGGGCTTCGATTGGCTACTGGGGCATTCCGAACTAGCCCCATACCAAGCCTCTGTGCAGAGGCTGGTGAACCGCCACTTCATATGTGGCGACGGCTACTTACGGTATGCCAGGCGTATAAAACTTTGTCCACGCCATACACACCTGCATACCATACCATTGCTCAGCCCCCCCTAGCACGGTTATTTCATAACCGGCAACGTGCGACGCAACCCTATGGGATTCGCGCACAGGATTGCCTCGGTGCGATGTCTATGGCTGGTCTTCCTGTTTTACGTCGCAGTTGGAGCAGATCTCCACCTTGGCTCCTCCGGAGATCCAAACTTATTTTAGATTTGACTAATTTTAAGAAAGCTGGCACACCAGATTTTACGTTCCAATCTCTGTTTTTTAACATTTTAGATGTGCATCACGGTTTCACTGTCGTTTATACTGATGGCTCCAAACAGGAGACTTTCCTTGGCTGTTCTGTGGTGTTCCCTGATCATGTTACCCGGATTCGCCTCCCTGCTGAATATACCGTTTTCGCAGCGGAGCTCCACGCGATCCTGACGGCACTGGAGCAGATGCATTGTGTTCGGGGCGATCGATTTCTTCTCTGCTCCGATTCTCTTAGTGCCTTACAATCACTGCAGAACCTATACCCAACTGAAGAGTTGGTCCAGCTGATACATGACCAACTGTACTTGCTCCAACGGCGGGGTAAAGAGGTATCCTTCTGCTGGGTGCCTGGTCATGTCGGCATATGGGGCAATGAACAGGCTGATCGGGCTGCCAAGGAGGCCTGCAGAGAGCAGGATGTGGTCCAGTGTCCTATCCCCTTGCAGTCAGTCATCGCTGCACTCCACAGGAAGTGCATGGAGTTGTGGGAGGACGAATGGCTGGCGGTGACGGCCAATAAACTGCGGTCGGTAAAGTCGACTACTCGGCCATGGCGTTCCTCCTGCCGGCTGCTCAGGCAGTAAGAGGTGGCGCTCACACGTCTTCGGATCGGGCACTGTCCTCTGACACATAGCTATTTATTACGGCGGGAGGATCCTCCGTTTTGTGATGCTTGTGGTGTGCACATCTCTGTCCGGCACATTTTAACAGACTGCGTTTTATACCGTGATGCAAGGGCAGAAGCACAAGTTGATGGGGATCTGCCCTGTGTTTAGCTAACGATGAGACGTGTGTGTCTAGGGTTTTTAAGTTTTGTGATGTGTCTGGACTCTGGCCTAAACTTTTAGGCTGGCGGTTTTAATGTATTGCAGAGTGGCTGACTCCTCCCTTTTTTCCTTGCGGTCAGCCAGCCACTTCCATCTGCTCCATTGTTTTAGCCCCCTCTACCTTTTTCTTCCTGTGTTGTCCATGTTTTACTGCTGACGCCCTGCTTCATCCCACGCTTCGGTGTGGGTGAGCACATATTTTTTTATGATTGTTCCCTGTGTTTTATGTTCCGTTTGATGTAAATGTTCTGAGTTTTTTTCTTGACACCCGTCTCACTATGATACTGAACGGGCGCTGAAGACCTTGCTGTCGTGCGCCCACAAAACCCTTCTACTACTCTACTACTACTCGGCTGACTAGTTTCTAGTCCTGATAGGTCTTGCCTTTTAGAACTTCATAACTCATTTGATTTCACCTGAGGATTTCACCTTTGTGAGCAACCAACAAATTATAATTGAGTTACAGAGTTCAGGCACTCAAGTGTATGAGGAAACGTCAATTACAAGTTGTCACATTTTCTCTGACTCTCTCTGTGCTCTAAAAGCACTTCAAAAATGTCCTCTGCAGTCAAAAGTGTACAGAAACAAGATGAAAGAGCGGCATTCTGTTGAGTACAAGAGCATATCAAGATGCAGGTAAATGATGCTGTTCACAAGGCAGCTAAGTTTGCGTGTAGAGGAAGTTCTGTTATCTGTGTACTATCTTCCAGTGTGCTGTCGTACTGCTATTTGATGGGAAGGCCATATTTCATAGGGAAACTATTGGTTGGGAGTAGCAACTACAAACTGCAGACAATCAAATCAACAACCTGTCAGTGGCGAACCTCTTACCAGCAACACTAGTGAAATGTGATGCTTACCAGGCTCTGCCCATCGACATTCAGCTTTTCCTTTTACATGATGAACAGCCACTATCTGAAAGTTGGTAAGTTTCACTTTCATAGCGCACTGATGTGATGTGTGCAGCATAGAAACACATCGAGGGAACGACTATTTACACTAGCTTTTGAGCTTGTAACCTCAACTTCCTGAATGCCATCACTGCAGTAGAAACTCCTGTCCTTCAACAGCTGGGACAGCATTCCCAGCACCATCTGAGGAAGCTGTCCAAGCTATCCCTTTCTTATGCCCACACGGTATTACCTATAGCCAAGATAAAGCATACCATTCCGATCCAACCCTCCGTCAGTCTCTTGTAGCTCGCCGACCAGGCCTCGCTGACTTACTCAGCCTTCCACATCCCCAGAAACTTTCTCCACGCTCCATCTAACACAGTGTTCCTTAACACCCATTCCATAACATTGTTGTCAACTTTTCAGCCAACACTCTAAACCTTGCAGGAGTCACAGTACTTTCTAAAGGTCTCACCTTTAGCCCCAAACCTAAGTTCAACCATGCTGGATGTTTAAAGCAACCTCTTTTCTTTACTCATTATCTGCAGTTGAAACATTTCTTTGCCACACACCCCACTGACAACCAAAATGCAATATGGAAACTTGCTTAAAACAGTTCCAACCTTCCTCCAACTGTGATACTCCTCCCCTTCCACCCAGTCATCCCCTGGTAATACACACATCAAAAAAAGTTTTGCATCACCCCGGTTCCCAGAACGCCTGAAGATAGACATTGACTGTATTATTGTATCACAGGCACAGCCCATTTGACTGTTCAGAGATGTCACTAAACCCACCCAAAGATGTAGACTACCATGCATGAGCAGCGCCTATTGGACAGTGGAGTTCTGATAGCCAATCAGTTCCAGTCATTCCACCAGGAAGGAGGTACATGGCTTGTGTTGTCTGTAGTTCAACCATGCCTAGACGGTCAATACCATGCTTTGATCGTGTCCGCATTGTTACTTAGTGCCAGGAAGGGCTCTCAACAAGTGTCCAGGCATCTCGGAGTGAACCAAAGTGATGTTGTTCGGACATGGAGGAGATACAGAGAGACAGGAACTGTTGATGACATGCCTCGCGCAGGCCGCCCAAGGGCTACTACTTAAGTGGATGACCACTACCTATTGATTATGGCTTGGAGGAACCCTGACAGCAACACCACCATGCTGAATAATGCTTTTTGTACAGCCACAGGACGTCATGTTACGATTCAAACTGTGCGCAATAGGCTGCATGGTGTACAACTTCACTCCCGACGTCCATGGCGAGGTCCATCTTTGAAACCACGACACCATGCAGCGCGGTACAGATGGGCCCAACAACGTGCCGAATGGTCCGCCCAGGATTTGCATCACGTTCTTTTCACCGATGAGTGTCGCATATGCCTTCAATGAGACAATTATCGGAGATGTGTTTGGAGGCAACCTGGTCAGACTGAACGCCTTTGACACACTGTCAAGTGAGTTCAGCAAGGTGGAGGTTCCCTGCTGTTCTGGGGTGGCATTATGTGGGTCCAACTTACACCACTGGTGGTCAGGGAAGGCACTGTAATGGCTGTATGATACATGAATCCCATCCTCTGACCAACAGTGCAACCATATTGGCAGCATAGTGGTGAGGCATTCGTCTTCATGGACAATTCGCGCTCCCATCATGCACATCTTGTGAACGACTTCCTTCAGTATAACGACATCGCTCGACTAGAGTGGCCAGCATGTTCTCCAGACATGAACCCTATTGAACATGTCTGGGATAGATCGAAAAGGGCTGTTTATGGACAATGTGACCCACCAACCACTCTGAGGGATCTACACCGAATCGCCATTGAGGAGTGGGACAATCTGGACCAACAGTACCTTGATGGACTTGTGGATAGTATGTCACAATGAATACAGGCATGCATCAGTGCAAGAGGACATGCTACTGGATATTAGAGGTACCGATGTGTACAGCAATCTGGACCACCACCTCTGAAGGTCTCGCTGTATGGTGGTACAACATGCAATGTGTGGTTTTCATGAGCAATAGAAAGGGCAGAAATGATGTTTATGTTGAACCCTATTCCAGTTTTCTGTACAAGTTCCGGAACTCTCAGAACTGAGGAACTGCAAAACTTTTTTGATGTGTGTGTTTAAGGAATTCCTTTCATCTAACCTGGCCTCACTTTCCTTTCCTAAATTCTTCCCCACTGAGTCCAACATCACACTTATGGGACACACAGCTATCCATAATCTGAAAAGCAATACAGACCGTATCATCCTTCCTGCAAACAAAGATTCCTGCTCATGAATCATAGTGATTATGTGACTTAGGGTGTCCACTAACTTTCTGATAACTCTGCATACAAACCTTACAATCATGATCCCATCCCTCAAGCCCAACATGACCTCCAGCATTTCCTCAAGACCTTGGGCCCATCCCAAAACCTGACACCCGAAATCGATCTCCCTCCTCACACCAGCAACCCTCTGAACTCCTACCTTTTACTTAGTCCCCAAACTCCACAAACCCAACCCCACAGGTCTCCCTATTGGTCCCATTTGGACAGGGTACAATGCTTCCAAAGAACGAATCTCTGCCTTTTTTGCCCAACGTCACCATACAATTGTATGTAATCTCCCATCCTTCATTCAAAACAGTGTTTACTTCTTTTGCCACCTCTCCACAGTTTCTGTCCTGTTACTACCAGGCACTACCTCTTTACTAATCCTCCTAGCCAGCCTCTTCTTGACCCACAATTATTCCAATTTGAAAGGCCAAATCTATATAAAAATAAAAAAAAATCATAGTACTGCCATGAGTACTCGCATGACACCATCCTATGCCAACTTATTTATGGGTTAACTAGAGGAATCCTTCCTATTCAGTCAATACCTAACATCCCTTGCCTGGTTCAGATTCATTGATGATGTTTTCATGATCTGGACTCATGGCAAGGGCAACCTTTGCTCTTTCCTCCATAAATTTAACACCTACTCCTAAATGCTACTCAACAAGCCACCTTGGAAAATCCAGGATGGAATGCAAAAATATTATGAAGAGGTTAGTTGCTACACACCATATAGCGGAGATGCCAAGTCGGAGTTTGACACAATGAAAAGACTATCACAAAATGAGCTTTTGGCCAACAAGGCCTTTGTCAAAAAAAGACAACAGAAAAACACACACACACACACACACACACACACACACACACACACACACCACGTACATTCAGACAAATGCAACTCATGGGTCATGTGTGTGAGTTGCATTTCTGTGTGTGTGTGTGTGTGTGTGTGTGTGTGTGTGTGTGTGTGTGTGTTTTGTCTTTTTTTGACAAAGGCTTTGTTGGCCAAAAGCTCAATTTGACACATTCTTTTTGTAGTGCCTATCTGCAACTCGGCATCTCCAGTATGTTGTGAGTAGCAACTATCCTTTTCATTATATTGTAATGAACCACCTTCTTAGATGTATTACACCTCATGGATGGTTCTATAAATATGTCTGTTCACATCAGTTGCACCAACCATCAACAGGACCTCCACTTTGTCAGTTGTCAATCATATATCAAAATGTCTCTTCCTTATAGTTCCACCACCCATGGAAACTGCATCTGCAGTGAAAAGAGAGTTGTTGAAATAAACTGATAACCATACCAAAGCTCTTATTGACAGACAATATCCTATCCAGCCCAACCATAAACAGATGTTCTGTGCCATTTCCTCTGACACCAACGACACTAAGAAACCTGTTAATCAGCTAGCGACCAGCTCTCCTGTGATCACCCATTGTAAAGATCAACTAAATGCTTCTCCAGGGTTTCAGCTACCTCTAGTTGTACCCTGAGATGAGTGTTGTCCTACCTAAAATCCTAAAAATCCTACAAACATCACCCGAAGTACTGTTTTGCCGCCCACCAAACTTACAGAATATACTTGTCCATCCTACTCCACTCCTGCACCTAATCCTGCTTCCCATTGGTCATTCCACTGTTGTCAGCTTAGGTGCAAAGACCTGTCCCATACACCCACCCACCACCTTATACCGCAATCCTGTCACGGGCATTTGTTACCCAATAAAAGGCAAAGTCATGTTTGAAAACAGCCATGTCATATATCAGCTATACTGAAATTTCTGTATAACATTCTATGTGGGCGTAATAAGTAACCATCTGTCTACTCGCATGAATGGCTAACACCAAACTGTTACAATTCGCAGTTGCTGAATGTCCTGTGCACCATAACACAAAGGACTTCAACAACGATTATGAAGAGCATGCATTGCTCCTCACTGTATAGTGGAGAAGTTGAGTCGCGGACAGGCATGGCAAAAAGACTGCTAAACAAGTAAGCTCTCGGCCAGAAGGCTGCTTCTGGCTGAAAGCTTACTTTTTTAGCAGTCCTTTTGTTATGTCTGTCTGTGACTCAAGTTCTACTCTATATGGTGAGTAGCAATCTATCATTTTCATAATATTGTCATTTCTCCATGCTGGATTTTCCACTGTTGCTTCACATGGCCCTTTGAATACTCACTTGCAGCATAAGATTCTCTGAACTACCCAGATGGAAACTGTTTCTCGAGCATATCCTGCACACTTCCAATCCTCATGGTCTAGACCTTGGCTACCCTGTTTGCCACTGCCTTGCCTTACCTTACCTTTTCCCTTCCCTTGTAACCTCCCCCTCACTTATCGACCTTAATGACAGTAAAAATTAAACTGCCTGTACCTAATGGAAATTTGGGAAAAGCAGTCGTCACCGAAGTTAATCTGTCGGTAAAGAGGGAGGAAAGGGTTACATTAAATGAAAGGAAAAATGCAACTGAAACTGGTGGAAATTAATTTTGAAAAGGGGTAAAGTTAATAAAGAAAGTAAATGTGCAGTCGTTATGTTAACAATTAACTGGCATTAATTAGATATTTGAGATTTGGGGAAAATTACGGTCGCCACTCCTATGGACAACTACTATAATAACTGAAAAATAAAGGTTATTGCACATATAATTAGCACTAAAAGCATGGAAACTGAAGGCTGACACATGTTGTGTGAAAACTGAATGTTTGTCAGAAGTGAAACAAATACTAACAAAGAGATAGAGGGGCTAGCCAGTACTTACCTCAGCTCAGTAAAGCCGATAGAGACACAAAAAGCGGAACCGAAAATTTACGTTCCTAGCTTTCGGAACAAATGTTCCTTCATCAGGGAGGAGAGAGGGGAAAGAAAGGGAAGAAGGGAAAGTGCATTCAGTTACTCACAACCCAGGTTATGAAGCAACAGAGAAAGGAAAACGGAGGGTAGCAAGGATGGAGGCATGGTTGTCAGAGGGAAGCCAAAGATATTCTCAATATATTTCACTACACTCTGACTTAATGTAGCAAAAGAATTAATAAAACCAGAAAATTGAAAGTTAATTTAGTGACTGAAATTAATAGTGAACTTTGTTTCTGAAGCACTATGAAATTCAATAAAATAAGGTTAGTCTTGGGCTACCTCAACAATCATTTCGAAAGCTACTGGAATCTACGCAATTTAGAAATAAGATATTTAACTATGAACTTGAATTAAATGATTCTGAACAATTAACAGTAGTAAAATTTAGTACGGACCAAGCTGAGCTGCAGTCACAGGTAAGCTAAAATATGTGAACAAATCTCGCACTCTTAATTTGTGCTTGTGTAATCTAAATATTGTAGCCAGCTATGAATACCTTAACTGAACTTTGAAATTAAAGCAGTGAGATGGAATGATATTACTTCAATGCTGGCTTTTGAATTTCAACGACACTCGAGTTCATTTCGGAAAAGGAAGGGACCCTGCTTGGTAATGCAATTGGGACAATGAGCAACAAAGTTTCATGCTAAGTGTCTGTGTATGTGCGGATGGATATGTGTGTGTGTGCGAGTGTATACCTGTCCTTTTTCCCCCTGAGGAAAGTCTTTCCGCTCCCGGGATTGGAATGACTCCTTACCCTCTCCCTTAAAACCCACATCCTTTCGTCCTTCCCTCTCCTTCCCTCCTTCCTGATGAAGCAACTGTTCGTTGCGAAAGCTTGAATTTTGTGTGTATGTTTGTGTTTGTTTGTGTGTCTATCGACCTGCCAGCGCTTTTGTTTGGTAAGTCTCAAAATCTTTGTTTTTAGATATATTTTTCCCACGTGGAATGTTTCCATATATATATATATATATATATATATATATATATATATATATATATATATATATATATATATATATAAAAACAAAGATGATGTGACTTACCAAATGAAAGTGCTGGCAGGTCGACAGACACACAAACAAACACAAACATACACACAAAATTCAAGCTTTCGCAACAAACTGTTGCCTCATCAGGAAAGAGGGAAGGAGAGGGAAAGACGAAAGGATGTGGGTTTTAAGGGAGAGGGTAAGGAGTCATTCCAGTCCCGGGAGCGGAAAGACTTACCTTAGGGGGAAAAAAGGACGGGTACACACTCGCGCGCACACACACACATATTCATCCACACATATACAGACACAAGCAGACTTGAAATATGTCTGCCTGTGTCTGTATATGTGTGGATGGATATGTGTGTGTGTGCGAGTGTGTACCCGTCCTTTTTTCCCCCTAAGGTAAGTCTTTCCGCTCCCGGGACTGGAATGACTCCTTACCCTCTCCCTTAAAACCCACATCCTTTCGTCTTTCCCTCTCCTTCCCTCTTTCCTGATGAGGCAACAGTTTGTTGCGAAAGCTTGAATTTTGTGTGTATGTTTGTGTTCGTTTGTGTGTCTGTCGACCTGCCAGCACTTTCATTTGGTAAGTCACATCATCTTTGTTTTTAGATATATTTTTCCTTCGTGGAATGTTTTCTTCTATTATAACTATATATATATATATATATATATATATATATATATATATGTTGTTGTGGTCTTCAGTCCTGAGACTGGTTTGATGCAGCTCTCCATGCTACTCTATCCTGTGCAAGCTTCTTCATCTCCCAGTATCTACTGCAACCTACATCCTTCTGAATTCGCTTAGTGTATTCATCTCTTGGTCTCCCTCTACGACTTTTACCCTCCACACTGCCCTCCAATGCTAAATTTGTGGTCCCTTGATGCCTCAAAACATGTCCTACCAACCGATCCCTTCTTCTAGTCAAGTTGTGCCACAAACTTCTCTTCTCCCCAATCCTATTCAATACCTCCTCATTAGTTACGTGATCTACCCACCTTATCTTCAGCATTCTTCTGTAGCACCACATTTCGAAAGCTTCTATTCTCTTCTTGTCCAAACTAGTTATCGTCCATGTTTCACTTCCATACATGGCTACACTCCATACAAATACTTTCAGAAACGACTTCCTGACACTTAAATCTATACTCGATGTTAACAAATTCCTCTTCTTGAGAAACGCTTTCCTTGCCATTGCCAGTCTACATTTTATATCCTCTCTACTTCAACCACCATCAGTTATTTTACTCCCTAAATAGCAAAACTCCTTTACTACTTTAAGTGTCTCATTTCCTAATCTAATTCCCTCAGCATCACCCGACTTAATTTGACTACATTCCATTATCCTCGTTTTGCTTTTGTTGATGTTAATCTTATATCCTCCTTTCAAGACACTGTCCATTCCGTTCAACTGCTCTTCCAAGTCCTTTGCTGTCTCTGACAGAATTGCAATGTCATCGGCGAACCTCAAAGTTTTTACTTCTTCTCCATGAATTTTAATACCTACTCCGAATTTTTCTTTTGTTTCCTTTACTGCTTGCTCAATATACAGATTGAATAACATCGGGCAGAGGCTACAACCCTGTCTTACTCCTTTCTCAACCACTGCTTCCCTTTCATGCCCCTCGAGTCTTATAACTGCCATCTGGTTTCTGTACAAACTGTAAATAGCCTTTTGCTCCCTGTATTTTACCCCTGCCACCTTCAGAATTTGAAAGAGAGTATTCCAGTTAACATTTTCAAAAGCTTTCTCTAAGTCTACAAATGCTAGAAACGTAGGTTTGCCTTTTCTTAATCTTTCTTCTAAGATAAGTCATAAGGTCAGTATTGCCTCACGTGTTCCAACATTTCTACGGAATCCAAACTGATCTTCCCCGAGGTCGGCTTCTACCAGTTTTTCCATTCGTCTGTAAAGAATTCGCGTTAGTATTTTGTAGCTGTGACTTATTAAACTGATAGTTCGGTAATTTTCACATCTGTCAACACTTGCTTTCTTTGGGATTGGAATTATTATATTCTTCTTGAAGTCTGAGGGTATTTCGCCTGTCTCATACATCGTGCTCACCAGATGGTAGAGTTTTGTCATGACTGGCTCTCCAGAGGCCATCAGTAGTTCAAATGGAATGTTGTCTACTCCCGGGGCCTTGTTTCGACTCAGGTCTTTCAGTGCTCTGTCAAACTCTTCACGCAGTATCTTATCTCCCATTTCGTCTTCATCTACATCCTCTTCCATTTCCATAATATTGTCCTCAAGTACATCGCCCTTGTATAAACCCTCTATATACTCCTTCCACCTTTCTGCCTTCCCTTCTTTGCTTAGAACTGGGTTGCCATCTGAGCTCTTGATATTCATACAAGTGGTTCTCTTCTCTCCAAAGGTCTCTTTAATTTTCCTGTAGGCAGTATCTATCTTACCCCTAGTGAGACAAGCCTCTACATCCTTACATTTGTCCTCTAGCCATCCGTGCTTAGCCATTTTGCACTTCCTGTCGATCTCATTTTTGAGACGTTTGTATTCCTTTTTGCCTGCTTCATTTACTGCATTTTTATATTTTCTCCTTTCATCAATTAAATTCAATATTTCTTCTGTTACCCAAGGATTTTTATTAGCCCTCGTCTTTTTACCTACTTGATCGTCTGCTGCCTTCACTACTACATCCCTCAGAGCTACCCATTCTTCTTCTACTGTATTTCTTTCCCCCATTCCTGTCAATTGTTCCCTTATGCTCTCCCTGAAACTCTCTACAACCTCTGGTTCTTTCACTTTATCCAGGTCCCATCTCCTTAAATTCCCACCTTTTTGCAGTTTCTTCAGTTTCAATCTGCAGTTCATAACCAATAGATGTGGTCAGAATCCACATCTGCCCCTGGAAATGTCTTACAATTTAAAACCTGGTTCCTAAATCTCTGTCTTACCATTATATAATCTATCTGATACCTTTTAGTATATATATACACTCCTGGAAATAGAAAAAAGAACACATTGACACCGGTGTGTCAGACCCACCATACTTGCTCCGGACACTGCGAGAGGGCTGTACAAGCAATGATCACACGCACGGCACAGCGGACACACCAGGAACCGCGGTGTTGGCCGTCGAATGGCGCTAGCTGCGCAGCATTTGTGCACCGCCGCCGTCAGTGTCAGCCAGTTTGCCGTGGCATACGGAGCTCCATCGCAGTGTTTAACACTGGTAGCATGCCGCGACAGCGTGGACGTGAACCGTATGTGCAGTTGACGGACTTTGAGCGGGGGCGTATAGTGGGCATGCGGGAGGCTGGGTGGACGTACCGCTGAATTGCTCAACACGTGGGGCGTGAGGTCTCCACAGTACATCGATGTTGTCGCCAGTGGTCGGCGGAAGGTGCACGTGCCCGTCGACCTGGGACCGGACCGCAGCGACGCACGGATGCACGCCAAGACCGTAGGATCCTACGCAGTGCCGTAGGGGACCGCACCGCCACTTCCCAGCAAATTAGGGACACTGTTGCTCCTGGGATATCCGCGAGGACCATTCGCAACCGTCTCCATGAAGCTGGGCTACGGTCCTGCACACCGTTAGGCTGTCTTCCGCTCACGCCCCAACATCGTGCAGCCCGCCTCCAGTGGTGTCGCGACAGGCGTGAATGGAGGGACGAATGGCGACGTGTCGTCTTCAGCGATGAGAGTCGCTTCTGCCTTGGTGCCAATGATGGTCGTATGCGTGTTTGGCGCCGTGCAGGTGAGCGCCACAATCAGGACTGCATACGACCGAGGCACACAGGGCCAACACCCGGCATCATGGTGTGGGGAGCGATCTCCTACACTGGCCGTACACCACTGGTGATCGTCGAGGGGACACTGAATAGTGCACGGTACATCCAAACCGTCATCGAACCCATCGTTCTACCATTCCTAGACCGGCAAGGGAACTTGCTGTTCCAACAGGACAATGCACGTCCGCATGTATCCCGTGCCACCCAACGTGCTCTAGAAGGTGTAAGTCAACTACCCTGGCCAGCAAGATCTCCGGATCTGTCCCCCATTGAGCATGTTTGGGACTGGATGAAGCGTCGTCTCACGCGGTCTGCACGTCCAGCACGAACGCTGGTCCAACTGAGGCGCCAGGTGGAAATGGCATGGCAAGCCATTCCACAGGACTACATCCAGCATCTCTACGATCGTCTCCATGGGAGAATAGCAGCCTGCATTGCTGCGAAAGGTGGATATACACTGTACTAGTGCCGACATTGTGCATGCTCTGTTGCCTGTGTCTATGTGCCTGTGGTTCTGTCAGTGTGATCATGTGATGTATCTGACCCCAGGAATGTGTCAATAAAGTTTCCCCTTCCTGGGACAATGAATTCACGGTGTTCTTATTTCAATTTCCAGGAGTGTATGTTTGTGTTCGTTTGTGTGTCTGTCGACCTGCCAGCACTTTCATTTGGTAAGTCACATCATCTTTGTTTTTATGTATATTTTTCCTTCATGGAATGTTTCCTTCTATTATAACCATATTATATATATGGTTATAATAGAAGGAAACATTCCACGAAGGAAAAATATACCTAAAAACAAAGATGATGTGACTTACCTTAGGGGGAAAAAAGGACGGGTATACACTCGCACACACACACATATCCATCCACACATATACAGACACAAGCTGTGCTTATATATATATATATATATATATATATATATATATATATATAAAAACAAAGATGATGTGACTTACCAAATGAAAGTGCTGGCAGGTCGACAGACACACAAACGAACACAAACATACACACAAAATTCAAGCTTTCGCAACAAACTGTTGCCTCATCAGGAAAGAGGGAAGGAGACTACATTCTGGTGTCTGTATATGTGTGGATGGATATGTGTGTGTGTGCGAGTGTATACCCGTCCTTTTTTCCCCATAAGGTAAGTCTTTCCGCTCCCGGGACTGGAATGACTCCTTACCCTCTCCCTTAAAACCCACATCCTTTCGTCTTTCCCTCTCCTTCCCTTTTTCCTGATGAGGCAACAGTTTGCTGCGAAAGCTTGAATTTTGTGTGTATGTTTGTGTTCATTTGTGTGCCTGTCGACCTGCCAGCACTTTCATTTGGTAAGTCACATCATCTTTGTTTTTAGGTATATTTTTCCTTCATGGAATGTTTCCTTCTATATATATATATATATATATATATATATATATATATATATATATATATATATATATATATACACACACTCCTGGAAATTGAAATAAGAACACCGTGAATTCATTGTCCCAGGAAGGGGAAACTTTATTGACACATTCCTGGGGTCAGATACATCACATGATCACACTGACAGAACCACAGGCACATAGACACAGGCAACAGAGCATGCACAATGTCGGCACTAGTACAGTGTATATCCACCTTTCGCAGCAATGCAGGCTGCTATTCTCCCATGGAGACGATCGTAGAGATGCTGGATGTAGTCCTGTGGAACGGCTTGCCATGCCATTTCCACCTGGCGCCTCAGTTGGACCAGCGTTCGTGCTGGACGTGCAGACCGCGTGAGACGACGCTTCATCCAGTCCCAAACATGCTCAATGGGGGACAGATCCGGAGATCTTGCTGGCCAGGGTAGTTGACTTACACCTTCTAGAGCACGTTGGGTGGCACGGGATACATGCGGACGTGCATTGTCCTGTTGGAACAGCAAGTTCCCTTGCCGGTCTAGGAATGGTAGAACGATGGGTTCGATGACGGTTTGGATGTACCGTGCACTATTCAGTGTCCCCTCGACGATCACCAGTGGTGTACGGCCAGTGTAGGAGATCGCTCCCCACACCATGATGCCGGGTGTTGGCCCTGTGTGCCTCGGTCGTATGCAGTCCTGATTGTGGCGCTCACCTGCACGGCGCCAAACACGCATACGACCATCATTGGCACCAAGGCAGAAGCGACTCTCATCGCTGAAGACGACACGTCTCCATTCGTCCCTCCATTCACGCCTGTCGCGACACCACTGGAGGCGGGCTGCACGATGTTGGGGCGTGAGCGGAAGACGGCCTAACGGTGTGCGGGACCGTAGCCCAGCTTCATGGAGACGGTTGCGAATGGTCCTCGCCGATACCCCAGGAGCAACAGTGTCCCTAATTTGCTGGGAAGTGGCGGTGCGGTCCCCTACGGCACTGCGTAGGATCCTACGGTCTTGGCGTGCATCCGTGCGTCGCTGCGGTCCGGTCCCAATACGACGGGCACGTGCACCTTCCGCCGACCACTGGCGACAACATCGATGTACTGTGGAGACCTCACGCCCCACGTGTTGAGCAATTCGGCGGTACGTCCACCCGGCCTCCCGCATGCCCACTATACGCCCTCGCTCAAAGTCCGTCAACTGCACATACGGTTCACGTCCACGCTGTCGCGGCATGCTACCAGTGTTAAAGACTGCGATGGAGCTCCGTATGCCACGGCAAACTGGCTGACACTGACGGCGGCGGTGCACAAATGCTGCGCAGCTAGCGCCGTTCGACGGCCAACACCGCGGTTCCTGGTGTGTCCGCTGTGCCGTGCGTGTGATCATTGCTTGTACAGCCCTCTCGCAGTGTCCGGAGCAAGTATGGTGGGTCTGACACACTGGTGTCAATGTGTTCTTTTTTCCATTTCCAGGAGTGTGTGTGTGTGTATATATATATATATATATATATATATATATATATATATATATATATATATATATATATATATAAAGAAAGATGATGAGACTTACCAAACAAAAGCGCTGGCAGGTCGATAGACACACAAACATACACACAAAATTCTAGCTTTCGCAACCAACGGTTGCCTCGTCAGGAAAGAGGGAAGGAGAAGGAAAGACAAAACGATATGGGTTTTAAGGGAGAGGGTAAGGAGTCATTCCAATCCCGGGAGCGGAAAGACTTACCTTAGGGGGAAAAAAGGACAGGTATACACTCGCACACACACACATATCCATCCGCATATACACAGACACAAGCAGACATTTGTAAAGGCAAAGAGTTTGGGCAGAGATGTCAGTCGGGACGGAAGTACAGAGGCAAAGATGATGTTGAAAGACAGGTAAGGTATGAGCGGCGGCAGATTGAAATTAGAAATTAGCGGAGATTGAGGCCTGGCGGATAGCGAGAAGAGAGGATATGCTGAAGGGCATATATATAAAAACAAAGATGATGTGACTTACCAAATGAAAGTGCTGGCAGGTCGACAGCCACACAAACGAACACAAACATACACACAAAATTCAAGCTTTCGCAGCAAACTGTTGCCTCATCAGGAAAGAGGGAAGGAGAGGGAAAGACGAAAGGATGTGGGTATTAAGGGAGAGGGTAAGAAGTCATTCCAGTCCCGGGAGCGGAAAGACTTACCTTAGGGGGAAAAAAGGACGGGTACACACTCGCACACACACACATATCCATCCACACATATACAGACACAAGCAGACATATTTAAAGACAAAGAGTTTGGGCAGAGATGTCAGTCGGGACGGAAGTGCAGAGGCAAAGATGTTGTTGAATGACAGGTGAGGTATGAGTGGCGGCAACTTGAAATTAGCGGAGATTGAGGCCTGGTGGATAACGGGAAGAGAGGATATATTGAAGAGCAAGTTCCCATCTCCGGAGTTCGGATAGGTTGGTGTTAGTAGGAAGTATCCAGATAACCCGGACGGTGTAACACTGCGCCAAGATGTGCTGGTCGTGCACCAAGGCATGTTTAGCCACAGAGTGATCCTCATTACCAACAAACACTGTCTGCCTGTGTCCATTCATGCGAATGGACAGTTTGTTGCTGGTCATTCCCACATAGAATGCATCACAGTGTAGGCAGGTCAGTTGGTAGATCACGTGGGTGCTTTCACACGTGGCTCTGCCTTTGATTGTGTACACCTTCCGGGTTACAGGACTGGAGTAGGTGGTGGTGGGAGGGTGCATGGGACAGGTTTTACACCGGGGGCGGTTGCAAGGGTAGGAGCCAGAGGGTAGGGAAGGTGGTTTGGGGATTTCATAGGGATGAACTAAGAGGTTACGAAGGTTAGGTGGAAGTCCTGCCCTGAAATGAGATCCATCCTTCATGAAATCCTCCCCACTCCACCAAGAGTGTCTTTCCGCCGTCCACCTAACCTTCGTAACCTCTTAGTTCATCCCTATGAAATCCCCAAACCACCTTCCCTACCCTCTGGCTGCTACCCTTGTAACCGCCCCCGGTGTAAAACCTGTCCCATGCACCCTCCCACCACCACCTACTCCAGTCCTGTAACCCGGAAGGTGTACACAATCAAAGGCAGAGCCACGTGTGAAAGCACCCACGTGGTCTACCAACTGACCTGCCTACACTGTGATGCATTCTATGTGGGAATGACCAGCAACAAACTGTCCATTCGCATGAATGGACACAGGCAGACAGTGTTTGTTGGTAATGAGGATCACCCTGTGGCTAAACATGCCTTGGTGCACGACCAGCACATCTTGGCGCAGTGTTACACCGTCCGGGTTATCTGGATACTTCCTACCAACACCAACCTATCCGAACTCCGGAGATGGGAACTTGCTCTTCAATATATCCTCTCTTCCCGTTATCCACCAGGCCTCAATCTCTGCTAATTTCAAGTTGCCGCCGCTCATACCTCACCTGTCTTTCAACATCATCTTTGCCTCTGTACTTCCGCCTCGACTGACATCTCTGCCCAAACTCTTTGTCTTTAAATATGTCTGCTTGTGTCTGTATATGTGTGGATGGATATGTGTGTGTGTGCGAGTGTGTACCCGTCCTTTTTTCCCCCTAAGGTAAGTCTTTCCGCTCCCGGGACTGGAATGACTTCTTACCCTCTCCCTTAATACCCACATCCTTTCGTCTTTCCCTCTCCTTCCCTCTTTCCTGATGAGGCAACAGTTTGTTGCGAAAGCTTGAATTTTGTGTGTATGTTTGTGTTCGTTTGTGTGTCTGTCGACCTGCCAGCACTTTCATTTGGTAAGTCACATCATCTTTGTTTTTAGATATATTTTTCCTTCGTGGAATGTTTCCTTCTCTCTCTCTCTCTCTCTCTCTCTATATATATATATATATATACACACACCTAAAAACAAAGATGTATTTAAAAAGAAAGATGATGAGACTTACCAAACAAAAGCGCTGGCAGGCCGATAGACACACAAACAAACACAAACATACACACAAAATTCTAGCTTTCGCAACCAATGGTTGCCTCGTCAGGAAAGAGGGAAGGAGAAGGAAAGACAAAAGGATATGGGTTTTAAGGGAGAGGGTAAGGAGTCATTCCAATCCCGGGAGCGGAAAGACTTACCTTAGGGGGAAAAAAGGACAGGTATACACTCGCACACACACACATATCCATCTTTCCTTCTCCTTCCCTCTTTCCTGACGAGGCAACCATTGGTTGCGAAAGCAAGAATTTTGTGTGTATGTTTGTGTGTCTATCGGCCTGCCAGCGCTTTTGTTTGGTAAGTCTCATCATCTTTCTTTTTAAATATATTTTTCCCATGTGGAATGTTTCCCTCTATTATATTCATATCATTAATAAAAACAAAGATGATGTGACTTACCAAATGAAAGTGCTGGCAGGTCGACAGACACACAAACATACACACAAAATTCAAGCTTTCGCAACAAACTGTTGCCTCATCAGGAAAGAGGGAAGGAGAGGGAAAGACGAAAGGATGTGGGTTTTAAGGGAGAGGGTAAGGAGTCATTCCAGTCCCGGGAGCGGAAAGACTTACCTTAGGGGGAAAAAAGGACGGGTATACACTCGCGCGCACACACACACACATATCCATCCACACATATACAGACACAAGCAGATATATATATATATAGTAAAACAATTACAATATATAAAGACACAGAAACGTCATATCTTTAGGTAACAAAATAAGGAAAAAAATTTATAGTACAATAGATGGAAATAGAAGGATATGCATTTCCGGAATTACACCCTCCATTTGCTCTATCCTCTGTACCCCTTTCATTTTGTTGTGTAACTGTTGAGTAATGTCAATAGACCTGCTTCTTCCACCCCCCCCCCCCCCCACACACACACCCTCTTCCCCCACCATTTCTTCAGTCCAGGTAATTGCTTTCAGTAATTGAAAATCAATAATCAGCCTCGCCATGTGTTATGTTGTTGTGGTGGTCTTCAGTTAGAAGACTGGTTTTATGCCCTCTCCACACTACTCTATCCTGTGGAAGACTTTCACCTCTAAGTAACTACCGCAACCTACAGCCTTTTGAACCTGCTTATGGTAGTCATTTCTTGGTCTCACTATAATTTTTATCCCCCACGCCTCTCTCCAAAACTAACTTTGTTATCCCTTTATGTCTCAGAATGTGTCCTACCAACTGATCACTTCTTTAGTCAAGTTAGCTACATCTTTGCTATTGTTATATTGTAATTACATTTATTGTATTTGGCTACAAAAGAGAGCAACCTTTAGCTAATCTGAGAATTTGTCTTCTATCTTCTTAGATGACAATGGAGCAATTGTAGCATGTCTTTTTAAAAATTTGTGGTGTATCAAGCTTACCCCTCAAGCGTTAGAAGGGAGATTTTAATTTTTTTCAGGCAGACACATGTATCTGGGTTAATTTTATGTAAGCTCCATTTATGAGAATTTTATGTCTTAATTATTTTTGTTGGTTTGTACTCATGCACTTTAATATCCTCTCTTTTATTATCTTGTGTACTGGCAAGAAATCTTTTTTCAGAGTACCCTCTCTTGAGCAATACCACTTTTATACACTCTAGTAACATATATGACAGGTACATAAATTAGGTGACTAACCAGCCATCTATTGTGGTAACTGTTGATTAATATTTTAATTATTGTGAAGTTTAATCTTTTATCTGAATCCATCTCCAAAACTGTGGGAGGTGTCAATGTATTTCAAATTGGCTGATCAATCGGAACTTTTAGTCAGCCACATATTTCCATCTCCTAAATTTACTGGAGTTTTACTCTTTTTTGAAAATGATAATTCTATCAATAATAATGTAATTCATCACCTGCTGGCAGCTTCCTGATAATTAAAGGGGATGCAGTTAAATAACCTCACTTTCTGGCAGCAGGAGGACATGCACTGTTGGCATTGGCCTGTTAGAAGGATTCTCTCTGCCTTGTCATGTTTGGACTGAGGTTGGCAGCCTTCCTCCCCAACTACCCTAAAAGTATAGACTTCACCAAATGTTCTTAAAAAATGCTGATTTGTGAAAATGATTTTGATTCATCTCTTTTTCTGAACTTGCCAAAAGAACAGGAAAGGTTGAGGAACGGGCCCCAACTTTGGACAACATTAGGACAGGTAGCGATGGTATGTTGACAGATGTGAGCAGAAAGGAAGCTGTCAGATCTCTCTCCTTGCCCATACAGGTAATATTGATTTTTCCTGAAATTATGCATAGGTTACTGGTTGCCATCATCCAGCACAAACAGTGGGTGTTCTGAAGATCTCAATTCACCAGACTATACTATCTCTTACGACGATGACCTCCGTGCAGAAATGGAACACTTCCCATACTGTGTTCCTGGAAAATGGATGTTCAGCAGATACAGAGAATGCTGCCTACAAATAATGGCAGAACAAGGGAGAGAACGAGGCCTTCAAGACAACACCCTACCTGCCATATATTGGAAATTTTTCCTTGAAAATAAGCAGGCCCCTATGAAAATATAAGCTGATCTTTTGCACTCCACCAAAATTTTAATACTTCTGGGGTCAGCTGAAAATGACTTAGAGCTAAGGAAAGTGTCTGTAAGATTGTGTGCAAGTGCAGCGAATCATATAGGATAAACAATGTATACTTGTTCAGGAGTGCATCTTCAAACACCAGTGGCTTACTCGCCTCGTTCAAGCCAGCAAATCTGCTATTGCTGAACATTGCATTGCTTCTGTTCATTTTATGAAAGAAAATGAAACAAAAATTGTGGTCCACACTTCAAAATTTTGAAACTCCGTGAATGGAAATACAACTGTCTGAGGCCTGTATCAATCAGATTGGCAGTTTCCAGTTAGATACTGTGTGGAATCCTGTCATGAAAGGACTTCATACTTTATGCAGCCAGTGCCGTTCTGCAGTTTCAGCGCACGAATATGACCAGTCTGATATTAGTGATGCAAGTTTCAGAATACAGTTTGCTGACAACAGTGCAGAAGCTCACAGCAGAAGCATAAGCACTCTAGCAGGCCATGTGCAGTGACAAGAAGGCACACGACACAAGTGCTATCAAAATACTAAACAGGGGAGCTCAGTGTACTTTTGCCAGTATACAACTGAAGGTGGCCAGAAGACCTTGTGCAGAAATATCATGACAACAAGTTACTGGCATCCAGCAGTTCACCCAAAATTTCATGGCATATGACAATAATGTTTGCACCAAAGGATGCCCCAACAATCATTCATTACTTTCATTCATTCATTCAAACATCATGTCCTGTAAAACACTCATGAAGGAGAACTTTCAGGGATGTGATGCATCAACAGCAGAAGCAGGAACTGCAGGCTACTTCTGTAAAGCATGCTAACAACAAATTGTGATTAGTGTGAATCCACTCATACTAATAACTATGGGAGCTTCTTCTACATTACTTTAAATATATATTATATAATAAAGGGAAACATTCCACGTGGGAAAAATATATCTAAAAACAAAGATTTTGAGACTTACCAAACAAAAGCGCTGGCAGGTCGATAGACACACAAACATACACACAAAATTCTAGCTTTCGCAACCAACGGCTGCTTCATCAGGAAAGAGGGAAGGAGAGGGAGAGATGAAAGGATGTGGGTTTTAAGGGAGAGGGTAAGGAGTCATTCCAATCCCGGGAGCGGAAAGACTTACCTTAGGGGGAAAAAAGGACGGGTATACACTCGCACACACACACATATCCAGACACTTGTGTGTGTGTGTGTGTGTGTGTGTGTGTGTGTGTGTGTGAGTTCGAGTGTATACCCATCCTTTTTTCCCCCTAAGGTAAGTCTTTCCGCTCCCAGGATTGGAATGACTCCTTACCCTCTCCCTTAAAACCCACATCCTTTCGTCTTTCCCTCTCCTTCCCTCTTTCCTGATGAAGCAGCCGTTGGTTGCGAAAGCTAGAATTTTGTGTGTATGTTTGTGTGTCTATCGACCTGCCAGCGCTCTCTTTTGGTAAGTCACATCATCTTTGTTTTTAGATATATTTAAATATATATTTGTATATTTTGGGAGGAAAGGAGCTACTTTGGAAAAAGACACTGTGCCCTCTGTTCCACAACATGGATGCTGCTTTTAGCTAATACTTCAAATGAAGCATTTATGTAACTTTACACAGACTGCTGTCATCTGTCTTTTTACTAGCAAAGTAAAGGGGGGATCTGTTTTAGTACCAGAAGTATCCTCTGCCACACACTATCAGGTGGCTTGCAGAGTGCTGATGTAGAAGTTAAGATCTCTCTAATACAAACATAGAAACTATGCAGAATTACATCTTTGAGTGCAAATATCATGATAAATTGTAGGTGTAACCAGTGCTACATTTATTTACTTTGGTTTAGAATATCTGAAGATTTTTATTTTCTTGCATGATGTCTGCCAGCAACCTGTTACAGGCTTTTGTATCAAAATATAAAACTCCATACTGAGTTGTAGAGAGGGATTTGTAGTGTGTATGGAAATTATTCTTACTCTTAGTATTCAGATTGTGAATTGCACAATCCATCCATAGTTCATACTTCATATTAATTGTAAATACCATTAGAGTGTTCATATATTGCCAGGAATAAAAATGTAACAGAAATCTGGCCATGGCCCTGGGGGTACTTGACATGTATTATGTCTCTGTCAGTAGTATACAGAATATTATTACAAGATATGATACCTTCACATGGAAATACAGGTTACCCAACAGCTTCCTGTACTAAGGATCAGGTTGTCCAGCGTGGCTTGAGATAATATCTTCCATTCCTGGACAGACGCCCTATGGAGATCAACAGTGGTCTGTGGGGGCAGCATTAGAGTAGCAGTTCTGTGGAAGACATCATTCGTTGCATGCCCAATTAAATGTGAGATTGGGGAGTGGTGGAGATCTTAGACAAGTGATGTCTTTGTGTTGCAGGCAGGCATCCACTAGGCTAGCTGTGAGCGACTGTGCATTACCATACATCTGACATAACTCCATCTGTATGCACCATGTGAAATACACACATAATGCTGTAGGATATCATCTTTATAGATTGCATCTTTCAGTACACTTAGGAAATATATACACATATGTATTCGCTCCCAAAATGATTCAGTTGTTGACATGACCTCTGGCACTTCCATATTTATCCCTTCCAGTGATACTGACACTGCTTTAATATCTTCCAGTGGAGAGCGAGGCTAAAAGATTAGAGACACGGCTGCTTGGTTCTCTCATTGTGGGAAAGACATCACATTCACTGTTGTAGATACACAATCTGAGAAGAGATGTATGACACAGAGACTGCCATGAGATTTTTACTGAGGCATTTTGTTTGTCGAATGTCTTCAGACACATAGGCAGGTAGTAAGATAACAGTCGTAGCACAGGCTTGTAGCATGTGGTTGACCTTACATACTGCTACTGGATATTTGTTTTCTTCTGGAATCATCTGCACAGCCATAAAATTATACAGCAAATGTCATTCATCTCTTCGTCCATCTCTTGCTAATCTTGGCTGGGATCTAAACTGTTACTTACATGCCCACTTGTGATGTCATACAAATGAAACAAAATTGGATTAGTTTCTACATATTTCATTGTAACCACTAAACATTGTAAGACAGATGATAAAGTACTTTAATGGTCTACCTGTTTATTGGAAATAGGAGGCAGAATTATTTACTTTCCTGGATGATGAAAATTATTAACAGGCCTTCTTAGTCTATGAGGGTACGTAATGAAGAAAGCTAAGTATTTTCCAAATTCACATTGTAGATCTGGTGAAACAAAGTTATAAAAGTTGAAACACATTATATGTATGATGATTACAGGGAAGTTGATCACTGCAAGGGTTCTAGGATTATGATAACAGTCACTGAATGTATGTAACCTTGGACAAATGACTACTAATCATCCCAGCCAGACGATTGTTAAGACAGCCGATTGTAGGACTAGGAAAGCGGGTTAATAGTTGATGTACCAGAGAAGCCGAGTAATACAGACTCACTAAAGACTAATTAGTATTTGTAGTACAGTCATTGAGAAGATTCATTTGTTTCATTTTTTTGAGTGGAGTTAGCAGTCTTTGAAGTAATAAGTAGTTTTATGAAATTCAGAAATGTTATCCTACATATAAGTGGTTACACAGTTCCTATTTGAGTCTGATAGCCCAAATTTAGTAACATTACCTATACTATTGACACACATTTCTGTCAGATGCCTTCTTAATTTGTTTTTAAAGTGCTTAAATCCTTCTGCCTTTTCACCAGGTTCACTTTTTAACTGGCCATACACAAGCAGATTTTAGCAATGGGCCAAGGATGTTTCTGCCAGATTCTTGAACAACTGTAATCCCCATCTGTGTGTTAGTGGAAAAGTGATCTTCAGACCATTACCCACAATTCTAGGAAGCTGTGATCGAATGACATTAGCTGGGCTTTGTGAAAATAGACACATGAACATCAGACAAAAAAAAAAAGGTCATACAAGGAGACTGTTGAAACATTTGTAGATGGTATGTGGATCTAAGCTGCAAAATTTGATATAAAGTTTCAGAAAACAGATCTTCATTTGTTTGAAAGTATTGTTTGTAGCTCTTTTACAATAACTGAAGGTATTTTAAATCAGTCTTTGCAATTATGGGCTAAGGAATAACTGTGCCAAATGAGGGAATACCTCAAAAATATGCAGACAGACTACATTTCCAGATATGAGTGAAAATCGGACAAAAAAGTATTGTTAGTAAACTCAACATATTTTGTAACAAACTGTTTTTAGATCTAGAAATAAAGCAAAACTGTGAATGTGTTTCATTACAGACCACTAATGATCTTTTATTTCAATAAAATGAAATGTGTTTGGGAGCAAAAGTACACATTTTCTTGTAGTTACAAAACTGTGTTGAGTGCCAATAAAAAGTTGCTTGTACTGTGTTCATTATTGTATTACACGTAACTGTGTTGTATCTATTATTTTACTATTATTACTAATTGCTGTACTGTACAGAGGATCAAGAATGCTCTCTTCCTAGAATACTGAAGCTTCACGATTGTTAGAGGAATGCCTGCAATTCTGAATCAGGTCTAAATATCTGGAATGTGGCCTTTTGGCAGCCCATATTTTGAACCATTTTGCGTGATTTTTCTTTTGAAAATATGTTAGTGCATATCATACAAATCACTGGTGACTGCCACAATTTTCTCCCTGCTGGTATCATAATAGTTTCTCCTTGACAATATAAATGAGTTTAAAAAGTCTGGAAATGTATTAAAGTTAAATAATCTGTTAAAAATGCCATACTGTACAATGTACTTAAGGCGAGACATGATCCGAAGTCCTGAAATCCATCACCTGTGCCTCTTGGCGTATCAAGCACCCACAGTAGTCCAGGTCCATCAATAAATCACCAAAACTGCTAATTTACACCACACACAAATGGATCCATCCTCTGGGAAGATGTGAGATACGAGATCCAACAGCTGGGACATGCATGTTGGTGGAAAACAATGAGTCTGAGATCCGTTTTCCAGAGCTCAAAAATGTCTACAGAGCTGACCCATAGTTCTGGCTCATTACAGAAATCCGTTTGTGTGTGACAAACTATTGTCAGTTTGAAGTTTTCTACATCTACATCCACATTCAGTAAACATTGTGAAGTGTATGGCAGAAGGTACTCATACTGTATCATATATTTGGATTTCTTTTTGTTCCGGTCATGTATGGAACATGAGAAGAATGCCTGTATAAATTCAGTTGAGCACACGGTAATTAGTCTACTCTTGTCTCTGTAGGAGGCAATAGTGTGTACTGGGATTCATCACTTAATACTGGTTCTATAAACTTTCTAAACAGGCTTCCATGGAATAGTTGATATCCAGCTTTCAGTGTTTGTCAGCTGGGATTTTTCAGAATCTCTGTAATGCTCTCCCATGGATCAAACAAACTCATCACCATTCGTGTTGTCTTTCTTTGCGTGTGTTCAATATCCTTGTGAGTCCCACTTTGTACAGGTCTCTCACACTTGAACAGTGTTCCAGGATGGGCTGCTTGAGTTTTTGTAAGTAATCCCTTTTGTGGGCTTGTTACATTTTCCCAGTATCGTGCCTATCAACCAAAGCCTGCCACTTGCTTTACCTATGACTGCACCTAGATGATTAATGTATGTAAAGGAAAATTCACATGAGAAAACTGTAAAACTATGAGCCAGATTTGGTGGCCTTAGTGGCATGAAATTTTTTGTACTGTGGGCATACACACACAAAAATATATGACCTATCCTAGCTTTTGAAACTATTAATTATTTTCTCAGGGAGAGTGTGACAGGTTGAGGAGATGGGTCTTTCTCATCCTGATGCGTGAGTGACCTATCCCTTTCTTTTTAACTTTCTGCAGCTAATCCCTCTTTCCTCCCTAAGGAAGGGACTTGTATATCCTCAATTAAGGTAGTGCTATTACTTTTACTCATGTTTACTGGCAGTACTAAACATGTCATTTACTGAAAGCATGTAACAGTCAGCAATTATATCGCATAATACTTTGTAATCATTACACTTTGTACCCCACAAACTGTTACACACAGTGTGAGGTGATACCAACTGTCTTTAGTAATTTTACCTTCTTCACTTGAGGTTGTCATTTATGTCATACAAATGATGTGTGCCACTTGTCACTTTTTCTCACTCTTGTAACAGTCTGACACCAGTATGTATACATTTCCATAAAATTAAATTTTACAAATCTGTGTCAGGACTGTCGGGTAGCATTTTTCTAGTATGCTGCACTGCCCTTTAATGAAATATAAATATCCTTTTTAAGCAGACATTTTGTGCCCTTACCAATAGAGGAATTGAATGAGAAAGTTGTGGGAACACAAGTCCATAATAAACTGCAGTGAAGATTTTCTCCTGCACAACATTTGCTGTTTTACAGATCTGGATGATCTGTGAGCTTAATTTTTTAGACGGTGTATTACAAAAAATTATGCTCCTGCCAAATTTTTCCCTTGTTGTGATCTTCAGTCCCAAGACTGATTTGATGCAGCACTCAGTGCCACTCTGTCCTCTGCAAGCCTCTTTCTTCTCCAGATAACTACTGCAACCCATATCCTTATAAACCTGCTTACTGTGTTCACCTCTTGATCTCCCTTTGCAATTTTTACCTCCCACACATCCCTCCATTACTAAATTGATGTTTCCCTGATGTCTCAGAATCTGTTCTATCAACCAGTCCCAGCTTTTAATCAAGTTTTGCAACAAAAATGTTTTTTCTCCCCTATTCTGTTCTATATCTCCTCATTTGTTATGTGATCTACCCATCTTATCTTCAATATTCTTCTGTGGCACCACATTTCAAATGCTTCTATTTTCCTCTTGTCTGGAATGTTTATTGTCCACATTTCACTTTCATACAAAGCTACACCAGAGACAAATACCTTCAGAAAAGACTTCTTAACACTTAAATCTATATTTGATGTTAACAAATTCTCTTCTTCAAAAACACTTGTCTTGCCATTGCCAGGCTACATATTTTGACAATCATTTTTTTGTCCAAATCTACTACTTTTAGTGTCCCATTTCCTCATCTAACTCCCTCAGCACTGGCTGCTTTAATTTAACCATATTCAATTACCCTTGTTTTGCTTTTGTTCACATTTATCTTATATCCACATTTCAAGACACTGTCAGTTCCATTCAACTGCTCTTCCAAGTCCTTTTCCAACTCTGACAGTCTTACAATGTCATCAGCAAACCTCAAAGTTTTTATTTCTTCTCCCAAAACTTTAATCCCATTTAATATTTTTTTCTTTGGTTTCATTCACTGCTTGCTCAGTGCACAGACTGAATAACTTCTGCAGAGGCTACAACTTCATCTCACCCCCTTCTCAACTACTGCTTCCCTTTCATGCCCATCAACTCTTCTAACTGTTGTCTGGTTTCTGTACAAGTTGTAAATAACCTTCCATTCCCTGTGTGTTACCCCTGCTACATTCAGTATTTCGAAAAGCATATGTCAGCCAACGTTGTCAGAAGTTTTCTCTAAGTCTACAGGTGCTTTAAATGTAGGTTTGCCTTTCCATGACCTATCTTCTAAGACTAAGAGAAGTTGTAGGGTCAGTATTGTCTAAGAGAAGTCGTAGGATCAGTATTGCCTTGTGTCTTCCTGCGTTACTCTGGAATCCAAAATGACCTCTGAGGGTGGCTTCTACCAATTTTTTCATTATTTTGTAAAGAATTCATGTTGGTATTTTGCAGTCAGACTGATTAAACTGATAGTACAGTACTATTCACACCTGTCATTGCCTGCTTTCTTTGGAACTGGAATTACTACATTCTTTTTGAAGTCTGAGGTTATTTCATCTGTCTCATGCTTCTTGCATACCAGGTGGAACAGTTCTGTTGTGGCTGGCTCCCCAAGTATATAAGCAGTTCTGACAGAATGTTCTACTTGATCTTGCCCTGTCAAATTCTTCTCACATTGTCATATCTCCCATCTCATCTTCAGCTACATCTTTTACCCTTTCTACACTACTGCTTTCCAGTTCATTTCCCTTGTATAGCTCCCTGTATACTCCTTTCATTTCCCATTCCTTTCTTTTTTTTCCTAGTATAGGTTTTCCATCTGTGCTCTTGATATAAATGCTTCTGCTTCTCTATTCTCCAAAGGTCTGTTTAGTTTTCCTATGTACAGTGCCTATCTTTCCTCTAGTGATATATGCTTCTATATTTTTCCTCTACCCATTCCTGCTTAGCAACTCTGCGCTACCTTTCAATCTCATTTTTTAGATGTTTCTATTCCCTTTCATCTATGTCACTTGCTACATTTTTATGTTTTCTCCTTTCATCAGTGAAATTCAATATCTCCTGTAATATCCAAGATTTCTACTAGGCCTTGTCTTTTTATTTATTTGATGCTCTGCTGCCTTCACTATTTCATCTCTCAAAGCTCCCCACTCATCTTCTGCTGTATTCCTTTCCCTTGTTGTAGTCAATCATTGCTTAGTGCTTCCTCTCTGAAGTTGTTAACAACCTGTGGTTCTTTCAAATTACCCAAGTCTCAATTTCTTATTTTCCTACCTTTTTTAACTTCTTCAGTTTTAATCTACAGTTCATAACCAATAATTGTGTTCAAAGTCCACATCTGCCCCTGGAAATGTCTTACCATTTAAAATCTGGTTTCAAAATCTCTGTTTTTGTACAATCAATCTGAAATGTCCCAGTGTTTCTGGGTCCCTTCCAAGTGTACAGTCATCTGTAATGATTCTTATACCATGTCTTAACAATAATTAAATTATACTCGATGCAAAATTCTACCAGGCAGCTTTCTCTTTCATTCCTTTCCCATAGTCCATATTCACCTACTGTTTTTGCTTCTCTTTCTTTTCCCACTACTGAATTCCAGTCTCCCATTATAAGTAAATTTTCCTCTCCCTTAACTGTCTGAATAATTTATTTTGTCTCATCAAGCATTTCTTTAATCCCTTCATTATACGCAGACAAATAAACTTCTGCTACTGTAGTGGGTGTAGGCTTCATGCCATCTTGGTTACGGTAATGCTTTCTCTATACTTCTACTAGTAGCTGACCCGCATTCTTATTTTCTTATTCATTATGAGACTTACTCCTAATTTATTTTGTATTTATATCCCCATACTCATGAGAAATGAAGTCTTGTTGTTTGTTTGTGTGACTGACACAAACAACATAGCACATAATGAAGCCAAAAGTTGTATAAAAAGTTTGAAGAATTTTTTTAGACATGAATAAGATGATAAACACTGTTGAGATGATACCTCACAGACATGACCTGATCTTTAATTCAGGTGCTAAGAAAGAGATCCGTACAACCAATATTCAAATCAAACAACCTTGCCCCGCATGCCCCAAATGCAATGTAGTAAATATTAGTAGACTAGAGAAAACTCTGCACATTGGACATGGTGAGTATCCAAATTACCCTGGGAAGAAATTTCTCTGTCAAGAGAGAGACAGAATTGTAAATGAAATTCATGAGCACAACAGTCTTCTTTTAAAAGACAGTCTTGCTGTGCAGGCTTATGAACCTCATTTTTTAATGAAAACTATGTTACAAGAATAGAAAGAGTAGGCCATGGTAAGAGGAAAGTCCAGCAGACTTATTCAGTTCAGATAATTGTGCTGCCTTAGACCGCCCAGCAAAAATAAATGACCATGCAAGACCCAGTGAAATAAAAATATTTTTGCACACCAATAGCATTATTCTCCTTCTTCATATAAGTGTACAATCTTCAAGGGTAAAATGAGTGTACCATAATACTGGCTTGATAAAATTAACTGCAGTGTTTTGTGTATTAATAAACAGTGGGTGAAACAGTCAAAAATAGACTTATGTTTTCCTCTAAGAATATGCTTAAATGCATATTTGAAGTAGCTGGCATGGTAATGAGTACACGGAAAATTGTGATTGTCTCTGTTCATCAAACTCCAGACTCTGATGGAATAGTATTTATAGAAAGATATAGGGGCGATTGGGGTGGGGGCCAGTAAAGTGCTGCTTGTGGGAACATACATAGACAAGGTGGGAGAGAGATTAGGGCAGCTAGGTGCAGTCAGGATGTATGACAGAGGACGGGGCAGGCGGAGGGGGGGGGGGGGGGGGGGGACAGAAAAAGAGAGAAGTGAAAAGACTGAGGGTGAATTGGTGGAATAGAGGACTAAATAGTCCTGGAGTGGGGACAGGGAAGGGGACTAGATGGGTAAGGACTATGTCTAACGAAGATCGAGGCCAGGAGGCTTATGGGAACGTATGATATATTGCAGGAGGAGTTTCTACCTGTGCAATTCAGAAAAGCTTGCATTGGTTAGAAGGATCCAGGCAGCAAAGGCTGTACAGCAGTCATTCAAAAATGAGAATGTGGAGTGCTCAGCAATGGGATGGTCCAGCAGTTTCATGGCCATTCGTACAGACAGACAGCTTGTTGGTTGTCATGCCCACCAGAACAGTGGTTGCAGCTTAGCTTTTAGATCACATGACTGGTTTCACAGGTAGCCTTGCCTTTGATGGGATAGGTGATATTTGTTGCATCTAGGTGTATTACAGGGATATGAACCATGAGGCAAGGAGTTGGTAGCAGGAGTTGTGTAGGAATCAATGAGGGTATTGTGTAGGTTCAGTGGCTGGTGGAGTACCACTGTGGGAGGGGCAGGAAGGTTAGTGGGGAAGAATTTTCTCATTTCAGGACATGACAGGAGGTAGTCAGAACCCTGACAGAGAATGTAATTCAGTTGCTCCAGTTCTGGGTGGTACTGAGTCACAAGGGGAATGCTCCTCTGTGGCCAGACAGTAGGACTTTGGGAGCTGGCAGGTGACTGGAAAGATAAGTCATGCAAGATATGTTTTTCTACAAGGTTGGGAGGGAGACCCTCGGTATATTTTGACAGGGCCCAACTTGTAACTGTAGGTGCAACAGCCATGGGTGGCTAGGCTGTATGGAAGGGACTTCTTGATACTGAATGGGTGCCAACTGTCGAAGTGGAGTTATTGCTGGTGTTTGGTAGGTTTGATTGGGACAGAGTTACTGATGTACCCATCTCTGAGGTGGAGGGCAACTTTGAGGAAGGAGGTTTGTCGGGTTGAGTAAGACCAGGTGAAGTGAGCGGCAGCGAAGGTGTTGATGTTCTGGAGCAATGTAGATAGGGTGTCCTCACCCCTGATCCAGATCATGAAGATGTCATCAGCGAATCTGAACCAGGTGAGGGGGTTTGGGATTCTGGGTGTCCAGGAAGGATTCCTCTAAATGGTCCATGAATAGGTTGCCATAGGATGATCCCTTGCAGGTGCCCATAGTCATACCCTGGATTTGCTTGTAGGTAATGCTTTCAAAGGAGAAGTAATTGTGGGTGAGGATATAGTATGTCATAGTGACTACGAATGAGGTTGCTGGTTTGGAATCTGTCGCACAGGCAGTGTTCAGTAGCAGAAAAGCCATGGGCATTAGGGATGTTAGTGTAAAGGGAGGTGGCATCAATAGTGATGAGCAGGGCACCATGTGATAAAGGAACAGGAATTGTGGAGAGACGGTGGAAGAATGTATTGATAAGATTCACCTATCGTCATGAGGATGTGGAGTGGGGTGTGAAGTGGGTGACATGGAAAAATATAAAAAATTAAATGGTCTAAGCCACATTTTCTGGGTCTTTATGGTGATTTGTGGGAGTCCTGATGGAGCAGTCTGAACCAAACTTGGTACACATATCCCTTATTATCTGGAAAACCCCTGGAGATAATACATGTTTAGTACCCTTAGTTGTAGGGAAGGGGAAACTTTTATGGGAAATCATCTCAGATGGCAGATATTAAAATTGTTGATGTTTGTGGCCTCCCTGTGTTAGTTGCTACTTCAGTTATATTTATCATGTAGATAAGAATTTTTCTTATCTACATAATTATCAACATGATAAAAATAAATTACTGGTGTTAATGTCATATCCAAAGGTCCTTGGAGTCATTGGCTGGTTGGTGACATTTTAACCCTACTAATGGGTAGGAATGGAAATGGGGTGGTACAAAAAAATAAGTAACGAGGTAATCAGCTAATAAAGAAATACCATGATTGATAGTTTGTAGTTCATATCTCTATTTATTCACATGTCTCCCACTAGCTTACCTCATGTTTGCAGCACTTCCTCTTATTTGTTTTTTAAGCTTTTTAAAAGTTGTAGTATTTGTCTAAAATCCTGTATGAATGCAGCTTTGCAGTTAGTGGTGAATGATTCGTTCAGTCAAATACATTACCAATATCTATAAAAATTCGACACATCTTCTGCTGTCTGTCAAGGGAACACAGAAAACAATCAACAAAATATAATTTAACCGTTTTAATTTATCTCCTCTTGCTAAAACCATGTTGTTCTGAGTACAGTATTTTAAATGTTGTCATGAATTGTAAGATTCTGTGTTCTGTTATTATTTAAGAAATGATTGCAAAAGTGGAAATCAATTATATTGCCTTCTCGTTTCCTAATTCACCTCAATTTATTCATTTAAAGGCAAGTTTCCATTACTTTTAAGAAAACTGCAAAAAACACTTTTATCTGTTGAACTGTTCAGAAGGACAGTAAGAGTTTTAGTGGACTGCTACTGCTCTCTCTTATCTGACATGATGTAATGCCATCTGTGACCGATGAGTCTTTGACATTTAGTTGGAAACCTTATGTTCATTATAGTGAATACAATGGTATGGTGTACTCCCAGGTGTTCAGCCAAGTTTTCGTTTTCATTTTATGCATATGTTTCAATTATTAACTCAGCTGTCTTAAGGTGCTACAGGTTTTGCCATTGTGTGTACTCGCTGTCTGGACTCCTTCCAGACTGTGAACTATTATTGGTCTTACACTGCTATTTGTAGTTGATTGTGAGTTCAACTTCTAGCTCTCACTATGTCCTTTGATACTCATTTGTTTTCAGAGCCTGCACTGATATTCTGCGAAACACACATTCTCCAGCATTTCCCAACTATGTTGGAAATCTTGATTACTGGACCCCAAGCCTTGTTTAAATTGAAACACCCATCACTCTTTATTAGGTTTTCCAAAATCTTTATTTTGATGGACTCCTTAATTAAGCTGACTCAGAAACTTGGTATTTTCATGGTGATAGTGGTCCCATCATATCTAATGTCATGATAATATTCAAGGCAGTGCTGTGTGTCAGCTTGGTTGATGTTCATTTCACCTCTCCTCAGATGTTCTGATAGTATGCCCCACATTTATACTTGGAATTTGTGGCATTGTGTTCACATCATCTGTCTAATTTTCTAATTTTGTGTTACTATTTTTGTTGTCACAAAAGCAAAATACTTGATGAAGGTTTCTGCCATATCCTGAGAATCTACACCATTCTCACAGTCTTTGAGAGGGCAGATCCCATCTGCTGTTTTGATCACTTTTACTCTCTTTCTGTTTGAAGAGGGGGGATAAATTTTGTGATTAGTTTTCTCCTTTACCTGCAGTTGTATTGATGAAGAAAGTATTTGTCTCTCTGGTGAATGTGTAGTATTCTTTCCTTTTCATTTTGTACACAATATTATGTGATTCAGTCTTTTTTGCTTTTAGAGATCACTGCCTACATGTACTGATTCCCACTTTTTCCAATTTAACACTGTATTTAGTAAAATTATGTTTTATGAGTTGACTTTGCTTTTCTGCAACCATATTTTCTCCTATATACTCAACAGTGCTTATATTAATTCTATAAGTGTTGTGAAGTTTTGTACCAAAATGGTTTTTATTACATGGATGTCACATAGGTATGGAAATATATTCATCACCGTGTGATCAATACTATTACACTACAGTGTGTCACTATGACAGATTTATATGTTTATTCTGTAAGATTATAAGTACGCAGTTTGTCTATAAATGTCTAAGTGTGTGCTGTATCTTCCCTTCTGTCTAAGTTTGAATCCACAGCAAATATTAAATAAAACATCTTTGTTTGAAAATTCTTAAGTTCTAAATTCTAATTACTGAAAGAATGTTTTTATTTACCCATTTGGTGATCAATAGAAACCTAGTCCACAGCATTATCTTCCCTGCATATGTTATTTATACTGCTTCAAAACTCACTTTTGTAGTTATTTTGTGGAGAAACTAGAAAAAAAAGGATGCCTCATGAAGGAATTATCTGAATGGGATGGAAATCAGTAGATGTGATGTACATGTGCAGACAAATATATTATTACAATGTCAGAAAAAATTGACAATTTATTCAAGAGAAAGAGTTTCACAAATTGAGCGCATCAGTAACATGGTGGTCCATCTCTGGCCCTTATGCAAGCAGTTAATTGGCTTGACACTGATTGATAGAGTTGTTGGATGTATTCCTGAGGGATATTGTGGCACATTATGTCCAATTGGCATGTTAGCTCATTAAAATTGTGAGCTGGTTGAAGGGCCCTGTCCATAATGCACCAAATGTTCTCAATTGAGCAGAGATTCGGTGATCTTGCTGGTAAAGGTAGGATTTCACAGTCATGAAGATAAGCAGTAAAAACTCTTGCTGTGTACTGGTGGGCATTTTCTTGCCGAAACGTAAGCCCAGTATGATTTGCCACCGAGGACTATAAAATGGCATGTACAATATCATCAATGTACCGCTGTGCTGTAAGGGTGTCGCAGATGACAACCAAAGGAGTCCTGCTATGAATAGAAACGGCACCCAAGACCATCACTCCTGGTTGTTTTGCTGTGTGGTGGGTGACAGTCAGGTTGGTATCCCACTGCTGCCTGTGGTGTCTCCAGACATGTCTTCAGCCTGTAATCTCATTAGCTGAGTAGGAATGTCTTTAGTGATGAGTCTTGCTTCGAACTGAGCCACGATGACCAGTGAAGATGTGTCTGGAGATGCCCTTGACAGAGGAGGGGTACTGACGTGGCTGTCACCTGCCATTTAGATTTATTTTACAAAAACTGCTTACATGATTTTGTAAAGCTGTAAACTTCCATGTAATTTTCTTTCGCCCAGTGTTCAGTGAAGATATGACTAATTTATTACAACTGATATTGGCAGCTCTTTTACATAACTGAGACACAGTAATTGAGCAAATAATATATGTTTGAACACCTGTAGTGTTGGCTGCTCAGTTAAGCCTTATCAGTTGTTTGTGAAATATTAATTTGGTTATCACAATATTTCACATTATTTTTTGAAAGTATCACTGGCATTTTGTCAGCTCTAGAAACCTAAAGACTTCCTTTGCCTTAAATCATCAATCTGTCTTGTCAATTAATTTTCAGTCTGAATATTACACACATTTGAGAAGTACATGGATAAATCATATGTTATATCTGTTAGTTTTCATCTTGGTATGTTATGTATTTTACTTTTTATGTGTCAAAACTTAAACTCTTATGTGCTCTAATGATCTGTAAGAAAAATTCATATTAAGGAAACAACTTATTTTAGGAATTTATTCCCAACCCGAGAAATTCAAAATGCTGGTTGAGTTCAAGAAGATTTTGGCTGAAAATTCCAGACATCAGGCCAACAAGAGAATCTGGTAACTGTTACATCTTACTAATTATTGTTTTAACAATCTCTCTAATGTTTTAAAATAATTTTGATTTCAACAGTGAAACATTCATAACTAAAGCAACAGTAGTAGTAATTTCAAGCACATAGCCCACACATCTTCCCTTGTGTCCATTGGCATCTGAGTTGTCAATCTCAAGAGATCAGAAGACTTTTGGCCAGTATTTTTTTTTTTTTTTTCAGGCCTCTGCTTATCTTTACAATCCAAAATCCTGTAATGTATGAACAGCCATTTTTGAATGCTGTGCCTTGATTGATTTCATTGGATTGTACAGCGTTAGGATTAGTTCTGCTTGAATGTGCAACGAAACAGTTCCTGGTCCATTGTTACTTCATCTACAACTTCTCTTCAAAAAAGAAAACTTAAAATCCACAGCAAGAGATACGCTACATAATGAATCAAAAGTATAGACCCTCCACATCACTCTTGTACCTGCAGCATTCTGTGTACTTTCTTCCTCTTCTTCCCACCCCCATTTCGTATGTATGAACTACATAATGACAATGATAAATATTTTTTTCTTCGGCATTTAAAAATTATGTCTTAAAGGGTGAAGAGCAGATTGGCAATAAGCATTCCATAAGTTCATGCAACTAAATAGTTCACTGGACTTGTGAAAGCCATACAATTTAGTTACAAAATATTGAAGAATGTGTTTCTTGCTTTTATGGTATACAGCAGAGTCCCACTAATCTGAACCCCGGTAGTCCAAATGTTCGGTTAATCCAAACATGAAAAATGTTAGTGTAAGTATGGAAAAGAGTGCGGTAAACTGCTGTACATACACACTATTTTAATTTACACAGTACAGTAAACATGTATTTGAAAAATTGGTAAGAAAACATTAGGTTTAAACAATGCATAACAATGAAAGAAAAGCTGTCAAATGTACTAAAATACAGCGAACATTTTATCTCTACTTTTTAGATGATGAAAACTCAGTCATTGTTTTTGGCGTAATGAAGACAGTCTATTACATGAGGTATAGTTGCACTATCGTCTCATAAACATCAAATCAGCAGGTGTAGCAGTGGGCTGTTGCTCCAAATAATGTAGTGTGAGGTCAAGGGCTTCTGCTGTGTCATTATGTGGCACCAGCTCTCCTTTGTTGCACTCAGGCTCATTGTCACTTCCGTCACAGCAGTCCACGTCTTCCTGGTCTTGAGTCACAGCAGCAACTAAATCAGCATCAGTAAGGTTCTCCACACATGCCCCATCTGCTGCCATCCACAAATCTACGTCTCCTTCACTAGCTCTTTCACATCCTGGGATTGTCTGTATCATTTGTAGTGAATTTTCCTCTTCATTTTCAACTAGGTTAACCTGAACTTCAAGAGATGTCCACAGATTTCTCCACAATTTTCTCAGAGTATTTTCCGAAGTATTCTGCCCTGCCTCAGCTGCCCAATAAACAACATCCTTCACATTGGTCTTTTTTATTTTGTCCACTAAAGGAATGTTATCATCTTGGATCAGCATTCTTAAAAATTGTTTTCTGTAAATCAGTTTTAATGTTTGCAGTACACCCTGGTCCATCAGCTGTAGAAGTGGTATAACATTCGGCAGCAAAAACTTGGCCACAATTTCTCCATCACATTATTCCTCAGTGCTGGAGTGAGATGGAACGTTATCAATCAAAAGGACTGCATGGGGATACAAATGATTTTCCTTAGAAAACTGTTGAACAGAGGGAACAAACTGGCCATGAAACTATTCTTGGAACAGCTTACCATCCATCCATGGTTTTTTCTGGTTGTGATAATATATGGGCAGGGACTTCATGTTGCAGTTTTTGAAAGCTCTGGGCCTAGCAGATTTGCCTATCAGCATTAAAGGCAGCTTGTGATTACCAGCAGCATTGCTGCACACTAATAAACTCAAATGATCTTTGCACATTTTAAAACCAGGAGCATGGACTTCTGCTTTTGATGCCAGGCTTTTTATTGGCAGTGCTCTAAAATTAAGGCCAGTCTCATCAGAGTTATAAATTTGTTGGGGAGAATACTTTCCCTCTCATATCATTTTTTCAAACTCACCAAAGTATTCCTTCGCTGCATCATGGTCATAAGAAATCTTCTCTCTGGTAATAGTTAGCTGACGGATTCTATTTCGTTTTTTGAATCTATCCAACCAACCAGTACTCACACTAAAAGACTCATCACCATTCATTAACTTGTTCAGGTAAACAGCCTTCTCCTCGACCAGTGCTCCACTCGTAGGAGTTCCCCTTTCTCTTTACTGCATAAACAAAAGGAAAAGAGCTTCATCCACTTTAGCGTACTGGGACTGTTTCAAAGTCTGCCGAATTCTGAGTGTTTCTCCTGAAGACGTTGCACAGGACTGTTCAAGCTTCACTTGGTTCTTCTTCCAGTCACAAATGGTTGTTTTACCAACACCCAGTTCTAATGCCAGTTTAGATACATTCTCACCATTGTCTACCTGCTTCAAAGCATTCAGTGTTTCTTTGAGGGTTAACGTTCAACATTTCCATTTACTCATGACAAATATACGTGCACCACTACACCTGAATAAATACAATGCAATTGTTATGTATGCCAGCAATCAATAACTAACATAACCAAGTGCTTTGCGAGCCGACTGGCAGAGCACTGACCTCAGACACTACAAAGGTCTCAACAATGGACAACAACAAGGGCAGGGAGTGAGAGTTTTGTTTTGCTTTAGGGCACAAAAAACAACTGGGGTATACACACCCAAATCAAAACTAGAGAACACGAACACAGAGTGGAGTTAAACGACTATGCATCAGTCCGAATTGACAGAATAAGAGACAGCTAAAAACAGGCACGTGGAAAAAGAGCTAGTGAGCCATTGTTCCCACACTTGTTCCCATTTGTTACCATGGTGTACCAATTTATCTGCTTGGTATACTTCATTCTAGAAATGCATCACCGTAATTCTGGCTAATCTGAACAAATCAGTGATCTGAACAAGGTCCGGTCTCAATTAGTTCGAATTAACGGGACTCTACTGTACTACCATCATAAAAAAAATTATGGGTGACATGGAGTTTAACTGCTTTGTGCTAATGAACAGTCCTCTCTTTTAAGTTGTTACATTATTGAGAGATGTACAGACTGTCAATGACTTAATGAAATAATGGGAGAATATGATAGACATTGAAAAAGTATTTAGATTATACCCAGTGGCATTACTACTCACATCTCAAGGAAGGATACGTTCTGAGCCCACACAACATCCAGGAATTTTTTTTATAGTTATTGTAATCTGGGCAACATTTTTTTCAGTAATTTTTTGCTTTGAGCTGCCTTCCCAATTCACACAACTACACCAAACGCAAAACTTGTGCTACATGCACAATGACAACACATCTTTTTGATTTATTACTTTAGGTTCAAACAGTGCATATTGTTCCCTTTGAAATTGTCACAGTTCATTCACAGAAATGAATGGGCATAAGTACTCAGTGCTTTGACTTTGGCTGTCCCATTGCAGAGCACATTCTCCTCTATATGCCAAAACAATGAATATGTATTATTCTAGTTTTGAGATGCAGGCAATTGAGTGTTTCAGAGAGTTTTAAAAATCTGTTATGGTAATGTGGGAAATTCATTTGTATCTGATTTATTGTTACTTCTTTTACAGATGTCTGACATGCAGTTCATAATCGTAGTCCCTCCCCTTATGGGGGGGGGGGGGGGGGGGGGGATGATAATTGAATGTTTGTTGTTCCAAAATTACCAAGACAAACTGTATTTTTGCTTACATAGTGAAAGTGCAGCAGACATATCAGATGCCAATTACAATTTTATTGCTTCAAAATAAATAACAGAAACTACAAGCAAAAGATTGGATCAACAGTAAAACTGTAAACAAAGTATCCAGTCCACAGAAACGAAAGTGATTCATGTACAGTTTCATCACTCAACAAACTGCAGTAATATTAATTATATCCCCACTTACTTACCTGTTTCTCACACGTCATGAGAGGCTATCACATTTTATCATGTTTGCCTTGGGAACAGATATATTTGCCAAAGTTTGTCCCCCCCCCCTTTTTTTTTTTTTTTTTTTTTTAAAAAAGATTACTTCACTAGAAGCCCCTTCAAATTCTGTCTTATGGAACACTGAAAGAGGTTTGTTTCTTTCATAGTGGAGTAGGCAAGCATTGTGCATTGGAATTTTGTGGATGTCTTTCTGGTCATTTCTAAATCTTAGAAGATCATTGTACAGCATTATTCAGATGACAAAAGGATGAGAATTCCTCATGCGTCTTCGAATGATTTGTGCCTATGCTTCATGTTGGTACACTGGTACTGGTACATACTTTCTTTTCTATGTTAGAGGGAACACAGTGACACTCCATTTCCATGTGACATATTTCAAAAACATGTTATCAATTGACTAAGTTTGGAGGGCTTTTGTAGAGAGTGATACACATAGACAAAATGTAGATTTCGTCTGCTGACCCCAAAATCCATGTTATGTCATCCTCAGCTGTGTAATTTCTCATAGCGCCATGGTGTAGTCCTGGACTCATGTGGTGATTTCAGTTGATCATCATTTATCATCTGTCTCCTTCCACAAATAACAAGTGCTGTCTTGACATCTTTGTGTATGGTCAGATTATACACATCCAGATTTCTTTGTTGGAATATTTGGTTACAAGTTCTCTCGGGAGTGCTCATCATGGTTTGTGGATCAAAATATACAGCCATCATATTTTGGTGAGTCTGTGCTAGCATTTTGCCTTCATTAGAATTTGTTTCAAGCCAGATCTCTTCTCTGCAAATATTTGTCATGATCTTGCTTCAACAGCTTCTCGTTCTCAGTCGGCAAATTAAATTGACCCGTCTGCAACACTGATCTTTCTTCAGTTCAGAGCATTGTAAATTGTGTTCGTTGAATGTTTGCTGTTTTTTTTTTGGAAGAGAGACTGGCTTTCAGTTTTTGTCTTCAAATTTTGCTCTATAGACATTACTCATTAATGTAATCTTCAGGCTTGAATCATAGTGCATCTTGAAGAGTTCTGTTTGCAATAGTGTGACATGACGGAAGGCTAACTGAAAATGTTTCTCATTTAAATCATGAAACAAGATACTTTTGCTGAATACCCTCCTGTACTTTGTATCTATCAAAATGTTTTCTTATATCTAATAGAAAGTGAAATTGATATACCTAAAAACAAAGATGATGTGACTTACCAAATGAAAGTGCTGGCAGGTCGACAGACACACAAACGAACACAAACATACACACAAAATTCAAGCTTTTGCAACAAACTGTTGCCTCATCAGGAAAGAGGGAAGGAGAGGGAAAGACGAAGGGATGTGGGTTTTAAGGGAGAGGGTAAGGAGTCATTCCAGTCCCGGGAGCGGAAAGACTTACCTTAGGGGGAAAAAGGGACGGGTATACACTCGCACACACACACATATCCATCCACACATATACAGACACAAGCAGACAAACTTACCAGAATATTCTTGTCATGGTACTACATTTTTTGTATTTGGTGCTCCATCATCAAAACATCAGTTTGCTTTCTTTATACATCACTTGACTCCGCCGCTCACGGTCTTGCGGTAGCATTCTCGCTTCCCAAGCACGGGGTTCCGGATTCAATTCCCAGTGGGTCAGGGTTTTTCACCTGCCCCGAGGTGACTGGGTGTTGTGTCGTCTTCATCATCATCATCATCATCATTCACCCCCATTATGGTCAGAGGAAAGCAACGGCAAACTACCTCCATTAGGATCTTGCCTAGTATGGCGGTGTGGGTCTCCTGCATCTTTCCCCCTGCACTTTGTCAAGAAGCATGGGACTTCATTTCCATTTTCCATACATCACTTGGGACATCCCACATACAGTATTCGTCTTGTTCTTTCACTCATACTGTTCAGAGTTACTGCTCACGATGGATGAGAAGCAAAAGGTGTGCAGCCTTATACCCAGGTATCTGCCCAAATACATTTTTCTCTGCAAATAATGCTGTGTATAATGAACTTAGTTCCTAAATGAATAGCTGAAGTGTTATCAGTCACATTGTTATGTGTAAAGTGATGTATATTGAGGAAATACATGATTTCAAGAAAGTTTGTAAGAATATTTAATCGATGTATATATCACATCCATGTTTGCACAACACACTGAAGGCTCTCAGCAGAGTGACAAAATCACAAATGTGGCACATGTGCTGTTGTAATGGTACAGAGTATACTCATTTTGCACTTTTATAATAATGGACTTCACATTTTTTCCCTATATTACCAAGACAACTCATTCAAGGTTTTGCTATAACAAGAAACTAGTCTAGGCCTATAAGTCAAATTGACCATTTTTGACAATCATGGTTTTGGCAGCAAAGGTAGGTTGTATTGTATTCTAACATGGCAGACACAAGTATTTTTTCATAACTCATGCAGTTTACCACTCTGTGCCAACTTTTATAGACGCAGATGGGCTATCTAACATGTGACTACTAAATACGAGCATCAACTTTATACTAGTAGGTGTTCATTTCGCATTCCATATGGTATGTAACAAGATGTTTGTGTAATTTATAATTATGCATTTCATTTAAATGTGTGAATACAACTTAGAGAAACAGCTCAAAAAAAAAAAAAAAAGTTGTGGGGGGGCAGCTAGCAACATTCATGACTACAAGGAGCCTCATCCATTACAATACAAGGGACTGGTTGGAAAAGTCAACATACTACCTACCACCCTTTATATAACCTCACTTGCACCAGTACTAAAATACAATATTGTTGGCAGCAGAATAATTTTTATGTGCAGGCTTAAAATTTTGTTAAAGTTCTATCAGGCACGTTTGGACTGATGTGCCAAATGGTATGTCAACAAAGAGTACCACCAGTGCAGCTGACTACAGAATGGGGCAGTGCTGCTTAACAAGACACCTTGAGACAACACTGTGTAACTTCTCTGCCAAAATGCCACTATAAAATCAAATGTAAACAGAAAAGACCCAAGCTTGGTGACCGAGAATTATTACTGAATGACCACAATTAGGCACGGAGTACAGACAGGACCAGTAATTGAGGATAAATGAGCTGATACACTCAGAGCCATGATGTCGTAGGCGTGGACTTAGTCCTTTAAATAGAGAGACTTTTGGAGCTCCAGAACATGTTCAGTTGTGCTACCATTCTGTCAGTATTGCAAGAATGAGAGAGAATGGCAGTCTATTGAGTTTCAGTGAAGCCACAAGAAGTTGATTGATGATGGCCAACCTGCTATTTGGTTGCTGACTTCAACACTGAGTCTCCATCTGAGTGGATTACCAGCTGTCTTTGAAAGTGGAGAGGTGGTAGGCGTACTAGGTGACTGTTGAATGTCTGGGTGGGCAGCACCTTCCTAACCCCACCACTGATGTCAGCGCAGCATGTGCTCGTGGCACTGACCTGCGACATCAATGTCACAGCTCACTGACAAGGTGTGAGCACTCCTTTGAGGCACATGTGCTTGCGCCCAGCTGCTGACTGCAGCTTGGAAGACACTCGCACATTTGTAAACACTGCACAATAAATAAATGTTATTATAGATAACGCTGTATCGCTGTTGTCTCCAGGCATCCACTGGACCATTCATTCTCACTTTAAGCATGACCTCCTGATCACAATGCGAACCCAGTGCATGGGCTGTCACATTACTGTCAGAATTGAATGTCATCTCAAGACTTTGGTGTCAGTGTGGCTGTGTCTATAGTGCCATCTAGCAGTACCAGCACAATGTGTTGTAGTGAGTGAACTTTATCTTCATTGTGAGTCTTTTCAGTGTATATGTGTACCTGTTTTGAACCATTTCAAGTTGGAGAGACATCATTAGCACTCTGAGGGTGTCATTTTTTAAACCAGAAGGGCCTGTGTATTTGTCACTGTTTAGGGGCAATGTTAAGGAAACTTATTTAATACCAGTTTTGTGTAACTTTTGTAACCTATATGGACATGAGTTGGCATGTACTGAGGCTGTGTTGCTCATTTGTAGTACTTGTAGGCAATCTGGGCATGTGCACAAGATTTATCTGAGTCTCATTGGACAATAATACACCGGAAAGATTAGTGTGTAATTATTGTTTTTTATGTGTTGAAGGTACAGTTTTTCTATTTTTATTTGTTGTTGTTGTTGTTGTAAGAGGCTGTAGTAAATAATGCAAAATGCAAGACACATGTTCTGCAACTGTGGGTATCGTGTTTATTTTTTTTGTGAGCTAGGCTCATTGCTCATTGTCTTTAAGTATGAGGTATTGATATTCGTGAGTAGCCATCTTGTCATAACATAAGTTGTAATAAGTGTATGGTGTTAATGTATTTAAGTGTTTACATGGTCATTTTAGGGTTTTTCTTTTGATGGGTATTGTATGATTGTTTATGGGCCAACCATGTTGTTTTTAATTCCACAGGGTGCTGCCCTGGTGGAAACTTTGAGAATTTTATCAGCTGTGGTAATTTGTTTACAGGAGAGCAATGCAGAGCTGCTCACAAGCACTAGGGTTATGCTTAAATCCTTAACAAAATAAAGGCTATATGTGTAAATTGTGTAGCTGTAGAGGAGGAAAAAAGGCTCAAAGAAGCAAGGGAGAAGGAAATAGCTTATCATAAGACTCTGGAGTTTGCAGAGGAGTCACAGAGGAGTTGTGGGGACTGGTTGGTTGAATATGGGCCTCAGAATGTAAGGGACAGGATTATTATAGAGAGAATGGAAAGAAAGAGAGAAAGTAGAGAGTCCTTAGCAGGAGGAATTACAGTTGAAAAGTGCTTGCACGAGACGAGACAATGCGAACAGTTGTGAGGAATCGAAAATTACGGAAGTTCCTGTAAGTTTATCTGCAATACAAAGTACTAGCATTGTGGAAATGACAGAGGCTAATGTAAAGGTATCAGCTCCAATATCTAGTGAAAATGCGGAGTCTGGAGTATCTGAAGTGCCAAATGAAGTAAGTGTGGGCTGTGTGGAAGTAAGTCTGCCAGTAGTGGCATGTGTGATACTGACCTAAGTGCAGTAGTATTTATGACATTGGGTGGTAATGGTTGTTGTTTTGAGGCCTTGGAGCCTGGGCCAGATGCACAGGAAAGCACAAGTGCCACTTATTTTTGCATCATGCACACTTGAACTGCAAACTGTGATTATAAGGTGAAAGTGCAGGAAGCTATTGATGATGTTAGTTGTCTTTCAAATTTTGTGGATAATAAGTACAGACACATTTATTTCGGAAGGATGCTGATTCATTGCCCCTTGGGTTGGTACCAATTTCTCCAAAGGGTGGAGGTAGGAAAAGAAGAAAGAGGAAAAACATTTGCTGGGCTAGATGAAGGAGAAACAGGAATTAAAATAGCTGGAATAAATTTAAACAACCTCAGGTTCACAGATGATACGATCCTGTTGGCAGAAAGTGAAGAAGAATTGAGAACACTCTTGCTGAAGGTGAAAGACGAAAGTGAAAAGGCGGGTCTTAGGCTGAATGTGAAGAAAACGAAAATTATGGAAACTACACCTACCAATTTGTGGGATATAGCAGGAGAAACCACGGAGGTAGTGACCACATTCAGTTATCTCGGTTCCCAGATCTCTGCTGACGGCGACTGCAGCCACGAAATTCGGAAACGCCTGTTGCTCAGTAGACAGGCGACGTCAAACCTCGACAAGGTTATAAGGTCCAGAGATGTAACACTAGCAACAGAGATCCGTATTGTGAGGGCTACGGTCTTTTCAGTTGTGGTGTACGGATGTGAGACCTGGACCATTAGAAAGGCTGAACGGCAAAGAATTGACTCCTTCAAATTGTGGTGACGGAGGAAACTTCTTAGAGTTCCGCGGACTGCAAACCGACAGATCAATATTGGAGCAAATAAAACCAGATTTCTCCCTGGAAGATCTAATGTTAAAACAAAAGCTGACCTACTTTGGATACACAATGTGAAGGCATGCCTCGCTGGAAAAAACATTAAAGGTGGGAAAGATTGAAAGAACTAGAAGAAGAGGACATCAGAGGATGAGATGGATCGATGGCATCACAGAAGCAATGTGAGAGAGAGGCTAAAGATCACGCCAACAAGACTGCAGCCTTTCAGGAACATGTGCCTGAGATCAGTCTAAATTTGACGATACTTGCAAGCCTATAGAAAGTGTGGGTAAGAGCAAAAGACATATAATTGTTTCTTGAAAGCACAGTCAAAATCAGGGAGACTACGTTGTGTCCAAAGGAAAAAGGTTCGAGCAAGGCAACACTGCGAGGGTCTATTATCGTGAAAGCAGAACCATCTAAACTGTGTACAACATCGTTAGGAGACAGCTCAAACAGTGAAGTGCTGGAGAGCACAAGGAAGTTGGTTTTGAAAAGGAAAGATATAAAGAAGAATGGCATTGCAAGGCATAGTCAGTCTGTAACTGACTGTAAAATAAGTGTGGTATCTGGAGCTACTGACCACTATGTTGTGCACAGTAGTATCACAAGTAGTTGTTTAAACATACTTTTAGGGACGCATGTTTTGAGAAAATATAAAGAAAGCTTTTGTGTCAAAGACAAAGTACCAGATGATATACTGAAAGAGATGGTTAAAAGACTACCTAATAGACTGTAAGATTAGTATAACTTGTAAAGACAAAAATGAGGATTAACTTGTGAAGACAAAAATGAGGATAATGATATAGAATTTGGAAAGAATCTATGTAAGTCAGTTCCTATGAATAACCAAGTTTAGCACCATGTACAATTATGTAATTAGATTTATGAGATTAGTGTAGAGAATGAGCAGAGGCAAAATTCAGGATGATTTTTTTTTAACAGGGGAGGAGTGTTGTGGGGCGGAATAATTTTATTGTGCAGGATTGAAATATTGTTAAAGTTCTACCAGGCGAGCTCAGAACAAAGTAGGTTAGCCCTGTGCCAATTAGTAGGACAACAAGGCATACTGCCAGTGCAAAAGACCACAGAATGGGGAAGACAAAAAACGCAAGTTCTGTTTTGCTACTCGACGAGACACTGTGCGAGCTGCTGTCTTTGAACTTACTAGGCGAGGTGCATCCGTGTAATCTGCTAGCCAACTAGTGAGCATCTGCTGCTTTCTCGGTCAATTTGTGATGATTTACTGGGGCCTGATCTTTGTGACAACCGACATACTGGACCACAGTTGGCAGTCTCCACCAGAGTGCTCATCAGGCTGTATTTGAGAGTACTGGTGTGGGGGCTGTAATAGGTCACTGCAGAACGTCTGGGCTGGCAGCACCTTCCTCTCCCCACTACCGGCGCCAGCACAGTGTGCAGCCGTGGCTCTCACCTGCTGTGGGGATGTCACGACTCACTGATGAGGTGACAGTTGTCCTTTGCTGCATGTGCATTTGCGTCCAGCCACTGGCTGCAGCTCTGAAGACTCTCATACCTCTGTACACTCCACGTGAGAAATAAATGTTATTACAGATACCACTGTATCACTGACACCATCTTGCATCCACTGGACCACTCACCCTCACTTTATGCTCAGCCTCCTGATCACAATGTGACCCCAGCACACAAATCACAACAATATACTTTATTTTGGTAGTGAGCATCAGTTGTTCGGTGGCGAACACAAAAGTCTTTGAGTAAACTACACTTGCTTGATGTATGTACTTATCACCAACAGTGTTCTTTCGGAAACCACTGCCAATGTGAACATTGTTGCATGACTTAGACAGACAATGGAGTGTATATAATGATCATATTGAAACATTTGTCTACAACAGTGGTAATTAGTTCCCAGAATGAAATTTTCACTCTATAGTGGAGTGTGCACTGATATGAAACTTCCTGGCAGTTTAAAAAGGTGTGCCAGTCCGAGACTCAAGCTCAGGACCTTTCCCTTTCTCAGCAAGTGGTTTACCATTTGGAAGGTAGAGACGAGATACCGGTGGAAATAAAGCTGTGAGGAGCTGTGCACGGGTAGCTTAGTCAGTAGAGCACCTGCCCGTGATAGGCAAAGGCCTGTGTTTGAGTCTCGGTCTGGCACACAGTTTTAATCTTCCAAGAAGTTTCAGATCTATTTATTACCTTTCATTACCTCACAAGATATGCACTGCCTGAACACTTGTTTTGTGAGTGTTATACACTTTTAAATAGATAATTACAGAATCAATGTTCACACTGGAATCAGTAATCTAGCTCCCATCTCCCACTACCGATTATGATGAAACAAATTGCACATATGTTCTTCATTTTAATAAATTTGTAATGTCTTCATGTGCTTTTGCAACTATGTATCTTGCTATTCTAAGATTTTTTTTATATCAGGAGTGGACACAAACAAGCTTGTCTGGAAAGTGCCACAACCCTGTGTGTATGAAATGATTATGGATGCCAACTTGGCTCCGGACCTCGTATACACTAAGCCATTACCACCACACGTCATTCAAGCTTCGTGGAGCCCAGCTGGTATGCTCAGACATCAAAGGTTAGTAATTTCTGCAGATTTATGTCTGATGTAAATACTCATTAATGCTAAAGCAGTATGTTTTTAAAATATTTTGTCCTTGTCATTGACAAGAAATTATGTGAATAATTTAAATAGGCATTATCACAAAACCTCATCACTGTTGTAGTTATTTAATTTGTGTAATTGTAGCTAGAGGATTGAGAGAGTGGCTGAACACTGTGGAAGCCATTATAATTAGTCAGTAGCTCATATGAACTGGCACAGACTATTTCACCAAATCCTTTACAATGGAGCTCAATAATGGCAGAAGTCTTTGTGTCGTCACTTGAAACCAGTATAAGGACCTCGTCTAGAGACCTTGAAAAATGCAGATAGATGGAATGTCTATCAGAAGATAAAAAGCTCCCTAACATTTGACTAACTCTGTTGGAGTTGATCCGTTTGAATAACATGGTAAAAGATAGGAAGTGTTAGCGTGATCAAAGTGGAAAGTACAACAAATCCATCTGTGTCCCCCACATGCAAATAGGTTTATGCGAGGGTTGTTCTCCAAAACCACCAATGGCATTCACATAACCAAATTCCATAAGAAACTGCAGAAAAATGGACACCTCAGAAATGAGGGACAGTTGACTACAATACTAGCCACAAATGTAGAAAGGAAACAGATGTCATTGGCACTAGTTTTACAGAATATTTGTTTGGTTACATGTGTACAATGTATGGGTCAGCTTGGTCAATCCTTCTGAAAATTCTTGGCAGTTTTTCTTATTATTTATTTATCAGCTTGTTTGGGACAATGTGAGCCAAAATACTTGACCATGGTATGAGACCATACATAGTTTAAGGAATGGTAATTAGAAAATTTATAAACAAAGAAAACCAAATAATTAATAAAACATGGAATAAATTTGTCAGAGAGTATATAAATAAATTACACATTACAAAATAGTTCTCAACCATGCAAGGAACTCCTGTCCAGAAAAGAAGGAGTGAGCCACAAGGAAACCTTCCAACATTGAACTGAAGACTTGGAGTTTACCATCCTTTTTTTCAGTACTGCTGAAACATCTGCTCATTCACAGTAAAGTGATTAATATATTTGTATAGTATTGTCCTAATTTTAAAGTCAAATACTTCACAAGTTTTATATCGTAACTTAATTAAATTTACATTTGTGAACTTCACAGCTATTAGACTAAGACATGTAAATATTTATTTTACAAATAGTGAATAACTGAAAAACACTAACAAAATTTGTATTCTCTCTCATAATGAAATTGAGTATTACAAACATATTATTGTAATGTGTGCAAAAAGATAGTAAAATTGACAAGATTATATGCACAATGAAGCAAACTTTCCAAAATGAAATTTTCTCTCTGCAGCAGAGTGTTTACTGATATGAAACTTCCTGGCAGTTGTGTGCTAGACCAAGACTTGAGCTCAGGACCTTTGCCTTTTATAGGCAAGTGCTGTAATGAATGAGCTACCCAAGCACATTGCCAGTACGTTTGGAAAGTAGCTGATGAGGTACTGGCTGTGAAGACGGGTTGTGAGTCATGCTCGGATCCTAGTCATTAGAGTACGTGCCCACAAAAGGCAAAGGTCTCAAATTTGAGTCTCGCTCCAGCACACAGTTTCAAGCTGTCAAGAAGTTTTGAGGCAAAGTTTATCTTACTAGAAAAGAGATTAAAATCAACATTATTTCATATGTGAAACTACATTGAGCAAGCTTATAATTAAACTGTCCAATCAAATTAATGTGACCACCTCTCAAATGGGTAAAAATGGAAATGTCGTGTGGCTAGGGCCTCCCGTCGGGTAGACCGTTCGCCTGGTGCAGGTCTTTCGATTTGACGCCACTTCGGCGACCTGCGCGTCGATGAGGATGAAATGCACATTTTACAGCACAGACTGCTGCAAGACATGTAGAAAGAGAGTCAACGAGGTTCTGGAATGTTCAGACAGGGATGTGGAGCCATGTTAACTCCAGTGCCATGGACACCTGTGCTAGGTTTCTCAGTTGAGGATCCGGGGCAAGAACAGCCCAATGGAAGTGGACCAACCACAGATTCATGGTTGAGTTTAAATCCAGGGTGTGTGGCGATGAGGGGAGTACGGTAGAACCACACACAAGTACTGCGAGCTGCGTGACATGTTGCATTGTCCTGCTGGTAGATGCCATTATGCAGAGAAAAAGAAAATGCATGTTGAGGTGTGTACTTGTGGTGATCCATTGTGCCTTCGAGAATGATGATATCACCTGGGGAATGCCCTCCAAAATGGGCCCTTATGACGATTGTTACAGGGTGTTTGCTTTCAGATGTTTCTCTCCATACACACCAAAAGCCATCTGTCCAGTGGAGTATAAAAACTGATTCACCTGAAAAGGCCACCTGTCACCATTCAGTGGATGTCAAGTTGCAGTAATTGCCACCTGTCACCATTCAATGGATGTCCAGTTTGTAACGAAGCAGGGTTGCCCACTGCTATCCTGTTTTGGTTTTACACTCCTTCAGTAACTTAATTAAGCAATGAACTTTTATTTATTTATTTATTTATTTTTTTTTTCATTTTCACTACTCAGATTCAGACTACAGATTTTGTGGCCTTCAGCCTCGTAGTACAGAATTCAGAAATAGTTTAAATAAAATTTCCCTAGTAAAATATATTATTTCAGTATATTCTAATGTCCATTCTGAAAGTAATGAGCTAATTAATTTGATTGGAAATGCATCCTATTAAAAGTTATGAACAATGATGTATATTGTGCGATACATATTAAGTAAAATTCGAATGAGCTAATAGATCAAATTCAGCTATAAGACTGCATCCAAAAGAAAGCCTAAATTTTACTGATTCCAGCAAAGTGTTTAAATTAACCTAAAGTCTACTAGTTAAATAGATATTAAGACTTAAAATCTGTAGCCTGTGTGACTTTCAGTGCCAATTGTGACCAAACTACCAAATAATTTCGAGATATGTTTCGATACTTTTGCTACCTTTATTTTTGTACGTAAAATAACTCCAGTCTCAACTTTGTAAGTGCATTAATTAAGAATTAAGTAAATCTGAATATGTAAAAATTATTGTTCAAGAGGGCTGCCATGGTTATAAGTCGGGAATTCCCACAGCGGATGCATCAGTTAGTTCCGCGTATTTAAATTGATACAGCTCACCCATCTTATTTAAATAATAAAACCCAATAGTTAACTTCAAAACCAGTTAGAAAGGATCATTTTAACCCTGGGAAATTATAAACTATAATATATTAACAGAAATAGTCAATGATTCAAGCGCTCGTCTATATAAGGTCCGAGCTGGTGCAGTTCTCAGGTAGTTCTCGGTCAGATTCTTATGGAGCAAAAGTGCGGCAAGTCAGTTAATTTTTCCGGTCGGTATCAGAAAAGTGTAATTGTGAACATTGTTAAAGACTGGAAGTTTTTGACCTACCTAATGTGACGATTAAGTGTAAGTGGCCTGGTCACATGAATATTGTATGTGTGAGTGATAACAAATACATCGCACTGTGGTTGTCATAAATGTCCAACAATGAGTACGGTCTTGACTTTTGATTTTGGAAAACTTAATCTAGGATTCTGGCTTCTTAATTTCAGTGTGTTTTATGTGAGACGGACGCAGCTACCGGGAAGACAATATTGAATAAGCAAAGCAAGGTAGGTCGAGAACACTGCGCACTATCTACTGGGTGACGAAATGTTTCAACACCGGTACATCCGGTTGTGACATGAACTTTAAGTGGCACTAATCCAAGGATATGTCCCGGCACGTTACAAGTTGCAGTATTGGCATGCAAATTCCAGCCTCGATTGCTGTTGACTTTGGTGTATGAACCAGGCTCTTACTGCGAAGGCCCATACACAGCAACATTTCCTTAATGGTCATTGATGTGACACTGTTGGTAGTCCTTTTGTTTATTTGGGTGGTCAGTTACTCGACAGTTGCTCATCCATTTGCCTGTACACACCCCCACAGTAATTATTCACCCCTTTCATCTATGGCTCATGGAACACCACAGTTGTCTCCATGCTGGTTTTGGATAGTGCATTTTGCCATGCATGGTATACTTTAACCAAGACAGCATGCAAACAGTTTATAAACTTACCCTTTTCAGCATTGCTTCCACCCTTGGCCCAAAAGCCAATGATAATGCACTTTTGGACATCATATAAATTACTCTGTTTCCGCATTAGTGCTTAGTGCTGCAACTGCCATCTGTGAGTGGCTATTGCTTGTTGATGTCGAACACAGGCAATGGTCACATTAATTTAACTGGACCGTGTATATCACTTAGCAAAAACTTGACGACATAATGTAACTGGACAGATAAAAAATGTAGTCACCAAGCGGTGGCAGAAAACACACCTAAAAGGATGTTGTAATTAGGAAAGCTTTCAGAGCCAGTGGCTCCTTCTTCAGGCAGAAGGGTTGAAGGGGAAGGAAGAGGGGTGAAGGAAAAGGACTGGAGAGGTCTAGGAAAAATGGTACATTTCAGAAAAGTCACCCTGAGCTGCAGGTCAGGGGAGACTTGCCAGACAGGATGAGAAGGAAAGAGTGATTGTTGGAAATTGCACCGGATGAGATCCCCCATGCTGCTGAACAGTTCCTCAATCAGTGCCCACCTTACTTGAGACCTGTGACATCCTTCCTACTCATCTTAATCAACTTTACACTTACCAACAACTACTTAAGCTTTGAAAATAGTTCAAGTGGCTCTGAGCACTATGGGACTTAACTTCTGAGGTCATCAGTCCCCTAGAACGTAGAACTACTTAAACCTAACTAACCTCAGGACATCACATACATCCATGCCCGAGGCAAGATTCGAACCTGTGACCGTAGCGGTCGTGTTGTTGCAGACTGTAGCACCTAGAACTGCTCGACCACCATGGCCGACAACCTTTGAGGGGCAGACATACAAACAGGTCAGGAGTTCGGCCATGGGAACCAGGATGGCTCCTTCCTACACCAACTTTTTCATGAGTTACTTGGAGACGGCTTTCCTGGAACCCATAAGTCTTCAGAACTTGGTCTGGTTTAGATACATCAATGACATCTTTACCATATGGACTCACGGTGAGACTGACCTGTCAAAATTCCTGGAATCTCTGAATACCTTCTGCCAGTTAAATTTCACATGATCCTCTTCTAAATCCTGTGCCACTTTCCTTGATGTTGATCTCGTCCTCACCGAAGGCCGGCTACACTCTTCTGTCCACATTAAGCCTGCTAACAAACAATAGCACTTACATTCTGACAGTTGCCATCCTTTCCATGTTAAATGTTCCCTCCCATACAGCCTTGGCATTTGAGGCAAACTTATTTGTTCAGATGCAGACTCTTTACAGCAATACACCACCATTCTCACTCCAGCCTTCACTGGACATAATTACCCCACCAGCCTAATTGAAAAGTAGATTTCCAGGGCCTTCATATGCAATCCTGGTACTACTGATCCCTCCAAAAATCAACTTCAGAGCACACCGCTGGTCACTCAGTATTATCCTAGTCTGGAATGTATTAATCTGCTACTTCGACAAGGCCATGACTTCCTAAAAGCATGCCATGAAATGAGATACATTCTGTCTGAGATTTTGCCCACCACTCCTAGAATAGCTTTTCATTACCCTCCCAGTCTCCACAATATTCTTATCAGACACTATATTCCTCCTGCAACCATCTGCCTACCCTGTGGCTCCTACCCCTGCGACCATTCCCACTGCATGACTTGCCCTATGCACCCTCCAACCACTGCCTAATACCAGCCCTGATACCAGCCCTGTAACTGGGAAAACATGTACTATCAAAGAGAGAGTTACCTGTGAAATGACGCATGTTTTATACCAGCTGTTATGTAAACTATGTTGGCCTTTTACATCGGCATGACTACCACCAAATTATCAGTTAAGATGAATGGGCATAGGTAGTGGGTATATAATGTCAATACACAATATTCTGTTGCAGAGTATGCTCTACAACATGACAATCGTGACCTTGGGTGCCTGTTTCACCACATGCACCATCTGGGTTCTTCCCCCAGACACCAATTTCTCAGAACTGCTCAGGTAGGAAATAGCGCTACAACATGTCCTTGGTTCTCACCACCCATCTGGCCTTAATGTACGTTAATTTCTTCCATCTAAGCATTTCTTCACTGTAACTATTCCTTTCTTCACTATGTTTTACATTACACACAATGCACTTAGCTTTTCACTTTTCACTCTTATTAACTCATACATGATGTTTTAGCAATAATCCCTGTTTTGCATATTATCCTGTCTTTCAACTTGAAGCTCTCAATCTTGTCCAATGCAGTCCTCAACAATCAGTCTTTCCTTCTCATCCTGCCTGGTAAGTCTCCTCTAATCTGCGATCCTGGGTGACTTTACCAAAATCTACCACTTTTCCTAGAATTCTCCAGTCATTTTTCTTCACCACTCTTCCTTCCCCTACAACACTTCTGCCTGAAGAAGTAGTCACTGGCTCGAAAAGCTTGCCTAATTTTAACCTTCTTTTAAGTGTGTGTTCTGCCACCACTTGATGAGTAGGTTTTTTATTTATACAGTTACAGTATATTGTCAAAAATTGATTGTTTCATTGTTGCCTTAGCAAAGATTAGCAGCAAGGGCGTACCCAGGATCTGAACTGGGGGTGGGGAGGGGGGGCGGTGCAGGTCATACTAGTCTCAGGAAACAAGGACTTCTTATTAAATAAAACAGTAAACCAGTGAAAAACTGCTTTTAATAAACATTTTAAATACAAGAATGAACTTGTACAAAAATAATCTAATATCCATTACTATTTATATTAAAAATTTTACGATAGGTCTTGCAGCATATCTACGGCCCCAAGCGCTGAGGGAATTAGATTAGGAAATGAGACACTTAAAGTAGTAAAGGAGTTTTGATATTTGGGGAGCAAGATAACTGATGATATTCGAAGTAGAGAGGATATAAAATGTACACTGGCAATGGCAAGGAAAGCGTTTCTGAAGAAGAAAAATTTGTTAACATCGAGTATAGATTTAAATGTCAGGAAGTCGTTTCTGAAAGTATTTGTATGGAGTGTAGCCATGTATGGAAGTGAAACGTGAACGATAAATAGCTTAGACAAGAAGAGAATAGAAGCTTTCGAAATGTGGTGCTACAGAAGAATGCTGAAGATTAGATGGGTGGATCACATAATTAATGAGGAGGTATTGATTAGAATTGGGGAGAAGACGATCTTGTGGCACAACTTGACTAGAAGAAGGGATCGGTTGGTAGGGCATGTTCTGAGGCATCAAGGGATCACCAATTTAGTATTGGAGGGCAGCGTGGTGGGTAAAAATCGTAGAGGGAGACCAAGAGATGAATACACTAAGCAGATTCAGAAGGATGTAGGCTGCAGTAGGTACTGGGAGATGAAGAAGCTCGCACAGGATAGAGTAGTATGGAGAGCTGCATCAAACCAGTCTCAGGACTGAAGACCAGAACGACAACAACATTTAAGAAATCATCCCTTCAAGAGAATTATGCAGATGTACCGTCATTTGACTGTCACTCAAACTCCTGTTCAGAGGACAAGTCATAGGCATCCCTGTCATAGAGAGGCAACTGAAGAACTCAAAACAAGTAAGTCACCAAGTTCAGATGTAACAACAGTTCTGTTTCACAGAGAATACTCTTTGACATTGGTTCCTTACTTAGCCTGCATTCATCACAAATCTCTCACCCAGCACGAACTCCTAAGTGACTGGAGAAAAGGGTAAAAGTACGGACCCACAAAATTACAGATCAATATCGTTAACATGAGTTTGCTGCAGAATTCTTGAACGCATTATAAATTCAAGTATCTTGAATGTCCTTAAGACAGAAAAGCATCTGTTCACAAATCATCGTGGATTTAGAAAGCACTGCATGTGTGAAACTCAGCTTGTCCTTTTTTCACATAATGTCCTGTGAACCATGGATGAAGGGCAACAGACACAGTCATATTTCTAGATTTCCAGGGAGCATTTAAATGTGGAAAAATGTAAGTTAATGCAGATGAGTAGGAAAACCAATGCTGTAATGATAAAATATTGTATTATTGATGTGGTTCTTGACACACTCATGCCAATTAAATATCTAGGCGTAATGTTGCAGTCTGATATGAAATGCAATGAGCATATAAGGACGGTAGTAGGGAAGATGAATGATCGATTTCAGTTCATTGGGTGAATTTTTGGAAAGTGTATCTCATCTGTGAAAGAGACTGTGTGTAGAACACTTGTGTGACTGATTCTTGAGTATGGCTAGGGTGTTTGGGATTCCTATTAGGTTGGATTAAAGGAAGAAATTGAAGCAATTCGGCTGCATGCTGCTAAATTTGTTACCAGTAGGTTTGATCAGCATGTGAGTATTAAGGAGATGCTTCGCGAACTCAAATGGAATCCCTGGAGGTAAGATAATGTTCTTTTTATGAAACACTATTGAGAAAATTTAGAGAACCAGCTGGACAACTCTACTGCCGCCATTGTACATTTCATATCCAATTCCTGGCCTGGCAAAAAGTTTTAATCTGCTGGAAAGTTTCAGATCAGTCCACATTCCACTGCAGAATGAAAGTTCTTCTAGGAACAATCCCACAGGCTGTGGCTAAGCTATATCTGCACAATATCCTAGTCTTATAAGGCATGCAGGAGAAGTTTAGAAGGTAGGAGATGAGGTACTGGCAGAAGTGTTGTTGTGAGGAAAAGTAATGAGGGCATATGTGGATACTTCTCTGGGTGGAGCACTTTCCCACAAAATGCACGGGTCTCAGGTTTGAGTCCCAGTCCAGCACACAGCTTTAACCTGCCAGGAATTACCAAGTTTGTATTAGAATTCATTAATTATTCCTGGTCACCCACAGAAAACACAGAATGATCGCATATGGGCTCTTGTAGATAAATCTTTCTGTGGAGCAGTCATAGTATTTACTTTTGCAGCTAATACTCCTAGGGGTGCTAAGATTTTTGTCATTGTTGCCCAGAAAGTAATGCACCACACTGTGTGAATCACCTCCCCATCACCCTCAAAATGTCTTCTCGAGTCATAATGTGTCTGTCCTCATGAATGACAACATCAGCTCACTACAACATGTCAGGTGTGACAGCTGTGGACAATCTCCCTGACCACTGCAAATCTTGGAGAGGCGCCAAACCGTCTTGTGATGACCTCACCATCTGTGCCCAGTGACTAACTGTACTCCTGTTGACAGAAGATGCTCCATAGACTTGGCACAAGCATTTGTGAGTATTCCCCACAGTTTTATTGTCTGCAGTGATAAATTCAATGAAGGCACATTGTTTGTAATGTACATCAACTGCAGATGCTGTCTTGAAACTGTCCTGCAGTTACACTATCTGTCAGAAGTGACAGAAACGTGGCACACTCACTCAGGAGACTCCAAATAATACATACACAATGTTTCCTATCCATAGCATTGTTTTAGGCAAAGAGGGGGGAAGAAAAACGTGGTGCATCACTTTCTGGGCAACCCTTGTATTCAGTTAACTCAAACTTTTGCTCACTGGAATTGACACAGCTTAGTTTTGTTCAGTTTGCACAACAAAGGAACAAATTTCACTATTGTATATTATCTTAATTGAAACACACAAAATAATAATCTTATAATTATCAACACACATAAAAGAGATGTCATTTAAATAATGTTTACAATTGCATATGTGTTCACTTATAACAATGTTTTCTTATTTATCACTGCATCTGCCATTTCCTGAAATGTGTTACCTAGCCATATGCATTCATTCAACAAGAATAAATACTATCCAGTAATTCATGCAGTAGAACTACATTTTACTTGGTGCTGTCATTATAGTAAATAAAACTGGACAGCCGGCATATTTTTTCCTGTGCTGGTTGTCTTTTTTTTATGTCATGGTCTTCCTTTTTTGTAAATTTTTACATACTCTTGTCATTTATTGTTAAAGTCATAAAGGTAAAAAAGTAAATAATATAGATGAGATTTCAGATAAATAAATTATAGTTGTTATTATTTCAAATTGATGTTATATCCAAAGATTCAAAGTTCAGTCCTGTCACAGTTGCCATATCTCACATAATTTTTGCTGTTGCTTCTCCTAACAGAAGCAAACTTGTGGCTATCAACTTTCATTAGTGTTCAGTGGGGGTATCTCTTGTGTGGGTAACAGCTCACACATGTCTTAGCAGCATAAATATACCAACAGAAAGTGTCATGGTTTTCAGGAAGTCGTGTGAGTTGAATGTTACTCGTGAAATATTTATGACAAGAAAGAACATGAATGTTATCAGTCATCTTGTCACTGAAGAAATAATATGAATCTTATTGCTTCTTGTTCCATTTGCAGCATTTAAAGCTGTCCTCTTAGGTTCCTGCCTAACCACACTCTCACAAACCAACACATATTCAGAAATAAACAGCAAAATATTTATTTCGTCTGCTGTTCTCTGATTAGACAGAAATGTTAAATAAGATTTACTGTTTCAGTACATACTTGTATTACATTCATAAGAAAGTCCCAGAATGTATTAATATCATTGACATGGAAAAAAAAGAAGAAAATATTAGCATGTAGCGGGATGCAAACCTACATACTTCAACTTCAAAACTATGACATTATCCATTATTACACTAGCGCTTAGGAGGTGATTTTTGTCTCATGTCTCAGTTATCGTAGTATCTCTTGAAAGCTTATATCATTGGTGCTTTATTAACTGACATTTAATGATATGGGTGAATGTTTGTGATACATTTTCAGTGCACCATTGCGTGGAAAGCGGCATACTGCAAGTTGTTATACAAAACAGTATGGCAAAATGAAAATGGCACTAGCCATGTCAATGTTGCATGTGACATCAAATTGACATCATGTCTTGTGAGATGAGTGTCCCCCCCTCCCCCCCCCCCCCAAGCTTCTGTCTCTGCCTCTTTTCATTTGTTTCATGACAACTGAAAGTGAGATGGTAGCAGAGATAAAAATGCTCAAGTAAGCACTTAATGAATTAGGATATGTGAGGAGAAAAAAATCAGATGAAAATGTTACATAAAACCACAAAACTAAATGGAAAGAGTTATGTCATAGCCATGGGAGGTGTAATACACTGAAGCGCCAAAGAAACTGGTATAGACATGCATATTCAAATATAGAAATATGTAAACAGGCAGAATATGACACTGTGGCTGGCAACATCTGTAAATATTGGGCGTTAAAAAAGATACGAGCTGGAGGCATAATCACAGAAACCAGTACCTGTATGTTTGAGGTATTGGCCCTAGCTGTTGAAACATGTGTCCCACTGTAACACAAGGTGGTGAATGGCTGTCTCATAAAATTCCTAGGGCTGCGATGTTAACCAGTTCCGCACGTACAGCTGGAGGTCGTCATCCGAGGTGAATTGTTTGCCCCTCAGAGCCTTTTTATGGGGACCAAAAATAGCGTAATCACAGGGAGAGAGGTCCGGACTGTATGGAGAGTGGCTGAGAATCTCCCATTTGAATTTCTGCATGAGTGCTGTGACTGTGCTGGCCGTATGAGGCAGAATGACCCTCTAGATGAGATTGGCTGGTCATTTTGATTTGATCACTTGGTGAAGGGTGGTCGAGGTTTTCAAGTAATGCTGGGAATTCACTATTGTCCCGTGCTGCAGGAAATGAATCAGGAAGAGGCCATCTTGCTCAAAGAAGAACATCAGCATAACCTATCCTGCACTCGTTTGGATGGCTTTGGCTTTTTTTGTGGTGGTGACTCTGGATACTTCCACTGGAGACTTTGTCGTTTTGATTATGGTTTGAAGTGATGACACCATGACCTATCTCCAGCCACCATCATGCCAGGAATGCATTCCCTTCCCGAGCATAGTGCTGCAGATGGGCAAGGCAATGGGCCCTCGGACATGCTTCCTGGTGTGGTCTGTGGGGCACCCATTGGGCAAACACCTTGTGCATCTGCAGTCATTACTTCATGATGGTGTGAACACTTTTGACACTCAATCTGACCACAGCGGCTATGACTTTCACTGTCACTCGGTGGTCCTGGGTAATGAGTGCATCCAGCAGCTGGACAATGTCTTCGGTAATGCATTGTGGTGCTCCAGACTGTGCATCATTGGTTAACGAGACCCGTCCTTTGCTGAAGCGCTTGTGCCATGCCTTGATCCTTGCAAGGAACATGCAGTATTCACCGTACACTTGTGATATTCATTGATGAATGTCTGTTCCTCCTACTCCTTCTGCTGTCAGAAAATGAAAAACACCTTTTGCTCATATTTTGATGCCTCCATGTCACTGTTTGCAATGCGACTGGCACCATTGGATGATTGATGCATGCTGCTGCTAGCTCTGTATAGTCACGTGACATGCACGTGTGCCATCCAGCAACCGAGCTGAGAAATTCCACGTTCTTGTCTGAACTACACCTTGTTACACAAGCCACGATATTACCCTCCTGTCACCAGTGTGCGCATTCCAGACTCCAGCTCGTTTCTTTTTGAATGCCCTTTATAAGACAACAAGTGTCTGACACAGTTGTTATATTGGTTACTGCTGCTACAATGGCAGATTATCAAGATTTCAGTGAGTTTCAGAGGGGTGTTATAGTCGTTGCATAAGCGATAGGAAACGGCATCTCCGAGGTAGTAATGAAGTGGGGATTTTCCCATATGACCATTTCTCAAGTATACCGTGAATATCAGGAATCTGGCAAAACATCAAATCTCCTACTGCTGTGGCTCAAAAAAGATCCTACAAGAATAGGACCAATAACAGCTGAAGGGAATCGTTCAGTGTGACAGAAGTGCAACCCTTCTGCAAATTGCTGCAGATTTCAATGCTGGGCTATCAACAAATGTCAGCGTGTGAACCATTCAACGAAACATCATTGATATGGGCTTTTGGGGCCAAAGGCCCACTTGTGTACCCTTGATGAATGCTTGCCACAAAACTTTATGTCTTGCGTGGGCCTGTCAACACTGACATTGGACTGTTGATGACTGGAAACATGTTGCATGTTTGGACAAATCTCGTTTAAAATTGTATCGAGTGGATGGATGTTTAAGCGTATGGAGACAACCTCATGAATCCATGGACCCTGCATGTCAGCAGGGGACTGTTCAAGCTGGTGGAGGCTCTGAAATGGTGTGGGGCGTGTGCAGTTTGAGTGATATGGGTCCCCTGATATGTCTAGATAGTACTCTGACTGGTGACAGGTACATAAGCATCCTGTCTGACCCCTGCATCCATTCATATCCATTGTGCATACTGATGGACTTGGGCAATTCCAGCAGGACAATGCAACACCCCACACACCCAGAATGCTACAGAGTGGCTCCAGGAACATTCTTCTGAGTTTAAACACTTCTGCTGTTCACCAAACTCCCCAGACATGAACATATTGAGCATGCCTGGGATGCTTTGCAACATGGTGTTCAGAAAAGATCTTCACCCCCTCGTTCTCTTAATGGATTTATGGACAGCCCTGCAGGATTCATGGTGTCAATTCCCTGCAGCACTACTTCAGACATTAGTCGAGTCCATGCCATGCCATGTTGTGGCACTTCTGTGTGCTCAGGCCCTTTACAATATTAGTCAGGCCTACCAGTTTCTTTGGCTCTTCAGTGTATATTACAACTTGTTCTGCCCTGCTGTCCAACCACAGTTGATACAGTATTGTCTTTTTCTTTTGTAAAACATGAAACATTGATGAAAGTCATTTCTATATCTACATCTATACTCTGCAAGTCACCTTGCGATGTGTGGTAAAGGGTATTTTGTGTACCACCATCACTTACTCTCTCTGCTGTTCCAATCACGAATAGTTTGCAGGAGGAATAAGTTCCAGGAAGCCTCCATGTGGGCTTGAGTCTCTCTAATTTTATTTTGATGGTCATTTTGCAAGATAGACATAGGAGGAAGGAATATATTTGTGACTCTTCTAGGAAAGTACACTCTCAGAACTTTAACAATAAACCACATCATGATGCAGAACACATCTCTTGCAGTGTCTGCTATTGGAGTTGGTTTATCATTTCTGTGATGGTTTTGTGATTAGTAAATGAACCTGTAACAAAATTTATCACTCTTTTTTGTATTTTCTCTATCAGACCTGTCTGATGCGGATCTCATACTGACAAACAATATTCAAGCATTGGTCACACAAGGGGTTTGTAAGTTACATCCTTTGCTGATGGACTACATTTTCTGAGGATTCTTCCACGAATCTCAGTCTGGCATGTGCCTTACTTTTGATTAATTTTATGTGGTTGTCCCATTTCAAATCGCTCCATATGTGTACACCTAAGCATTTTACAGAATTACCTATTTCCAGTGATTGTTGTGTAATCGTACAGTAAATGGACTTTCTAATCATGTATTCGAAATATTTTACATTTATTTACATTGAGGGTCAATTATTACTCCCTACACCAAGCATCGATCATCTGCAGGGCTTCCTGCATTTCGTTCCAGTTTGTTAACATGACAACTTCTCCGTATACAACAGCTTCATCCGTGAAAAGTCCCATGACATTATCTGCCAGGTCATTTATTTATATTATGAAAATAGTGGTCCTGTAACACTCCCCTGGGTCATGCCCGAAGTTACTTTTATGTCTGAAGACTTCTCTCCATTCAGAATGGCATACTATGTTCTGTTTGCTAGAAACTTTTCACATTTTCTTCATCAGGTGGCAATGAAGAACTGTATCAAATGCCTTCTGGAAGTCAAGGAACATTGCATCCCTCAGGGTCTCGTGGATGAACAGAGTGAGCTGGGTTTCACAACATCGTTGTTTTTGGAACCACATTGATTCCTACCGAGGAGATTTTTGACCTCCAAAAATGTCATAATATGCAAACACGCAACTGATATCAGGAATACAGGCCTATAGTTTTGTGTGTCTGTTCAATGACCGTTCTCGAAAATGGCACTGACCTGTATTTTTTTTCTCCAATCATCAGGAATACTTCACTCTTCTAAAGATGTATGGAACACTGCTGCTAGAAGAAGGCTATTTCTTTCACATACTCTACATAGAATTGTACTGGTATTCTGTCAGATCCTGTGACCTTTCCTCCATTGAGCAATTTCAGTTGCTTCTCTACCCCATGGTCACTTATGTCAGTATCAACTATTTTGTAGTTTGTTCTATGATTTAAAATTGACAGTATAGTGTGATCTTCCTCTCTGAAACAGTATTGCAAAAAGACATTTAGTATTTCAGCCTTTTCTCTGTCATCCTCCATTTCACTGCCATTATTGCCACAAAGTGTCTGGACAGGCGACTTTCATCCATTTACTGATTTAACTTGAGACCAAACATTCTTAGGATTTTCTGTTAGTTAATTACATGTTCCATAGATCATTTGAATGATTCTTTGATTGAAATGATGTGGAATGAGTCAATTGACTGGATATGTATGCATGATTAGTGTTAACATTAATGAGCACATTATTATTTTTAATCCTACCTCATGCAACTACACTTAATTTTATTTTATTTTCTTTTATACTAACTGCCAGTTCTTAAGTAGAAATTTATGGAATAGAAGGAGTTGTCCTGGAGGAATGATTTAAATTAGCTCTAATACTTGCTTCACTACCTGTCAGACGTTTTATATTACTGGGCAAATGATCAAAAATTTTTGTTGCTGCATATTGAACTCTTTTTCTGGGCCACTAAATGCTTTAATAATGGGCAATAAAGGTTGTTTTCCCCTCTAGTGTTATAGATGTGTACATCACTGTTCTTCTCAAATTGTGATGAATTATTTACAATGGATTTAATTAGGAAATATGTGTATTGTAATGGCGCAGTTAAAATGCCCAGCTCCTTGAAGAGATACCTACATGACGTCCATGGTTTGAACACTGCCAATTATTCTTACTGCTTGCTTTTGTGCAGTCAGTACTTTCTTTCTAAGTGATGAATTACACCAGAAAATTATTCTGTATGACATTATTGAGTGGAAATATTCAAAATATGTCAGGAGGCTGATATGATTTTTTCCAAGATTAGCAATTATACAAAGAGAAAAAAAAAAATAGCTGAACTTAATTGTTTGAGAAGCACAGTAATATGCTTCTTCTAGTTCAAGATTTTATTAATATTCACATGACTGTTGTTATGACTATTGTACAGAACTGAATGTAGTGTTTTTGCCTTTTTTTCAAAATTTAAGGAGAGTCCATTTTCAGAGAACCACTTGCTGATTCTTTGAAAAATATTATTTACTAACTCTTCTGTTACTTTCTCTCTAATAGGATTTATTGTAACACTAGAATCGTCTGCAAAAAGCACCATGTCAGTAGACAGAATTTTAACTTTAAAATTTGTTGAATGCTTTACACATGGCTCTCCTTATGCTAATTTTGGCTTTGTTTGGATTGTGTTTGTCTGTGAGGCTTTGCCTATGTTTAAATTTGCGGTAAAGCTGTCTTTGCTTTTACAGTAGTTTTTGAACATAGCTGCAAACAATGGCGGATCTTTTCCATCCCTCACAACTTTGCTTAACATATACCTGTCTAAAACATATTGTACAGTGCTCTTGAACTTGTCCATCGTTACTCAGTATTATTAGTGCTGGAGATGAAATTTTATGCTGACCGGTCATATAATCTGAAATCTGTTTCTTGTCTCTCTTGCTAAGTGGGAGGAATTGTTCATCATACATTACTTTATTGTGTCATCTCCTTGGTAATTATTAACCTCTGCTGTAAGTACATAATTTGATAAATATTAAATTCAGTTGTTGTCTCTAGCATACCACTTCACCTGTTTCTAGCTGTACTTGGTGTAATTAGCATTTATGTTATTATTGTGATTAATGGTGCATATGCTACTGATACAAATTAGGAAAAAATGTTAGTTTTCTTATCTTCAGTAATACTGGAGGAAGCATTGTATCTTCTGTAAGATGATGAGACAGAATTGTCACCAGTACTTACCTTTAGGAAGCAAAGTGTCAGTACTGCTGATAGGCATATGTCAAAGTATTTGACACTGTCGTAGCTTTCAGAACTGATTGTTCATCCCTGGGAAAAGATTGATAGGATGAAGAAGGTTAAGAGGAATGGCCAGTCATTCAGACTTTATTAAGAGGACCCTCCTCTTTTGAGAACAAGTAAATACAAATATGAAAGGGGACAGGTACAGAGAGGAGGAGATGGAGAAGATCAAATGTCAAAGATAGTGCCTTAGTAAGCATTTTGCCAGTGTCAGTCCAGAGATGATGAGGGCAGAATGAGAAGTAAAACTGGATTAAGAGGCATGAGAATGAAAAGTATAATCAAGAAGTAGGGAGAAAGAGAAATACGGGTAAGAGGGCTAGGAGAACAAACGAACATGAAAAAGAAAATGAAGAAAATAGTGAGCCATAAAAAATAAAAATATAATGAAAAATATTCTCTAGAAAACAAATGAAGATAATATTATGAAATATGTATGTACAAGTGGTGCTTGTTAATTACAACACATTTATGAGAGAAGTAATGACTTAGGCTTTTTATGAAAGGTAAGGCAATGATACTGACATACAGAATTATGTAACCTTTGTTCAGTATATGAAGAAATTCAGTTAAAACATTCAAAAATAACTTGCAAAAGGGTAAAGGAATAAACTCTGCAGGACTATGCAAAAGTGGCCAAACTATATGAACTTGGGTATCAGTTGCTGTATGGCCCAGTAGACTCACCATGTTTCACTATTATTTACATTTTATAATTTCATATGTTTGACTGGGGATCAGAAATTGGGGATTGAATTGCTTTTGTTGAAGAGTATTTTATAGGATCTTGCAGTGATCCCTTTTCCTACAAGAACAAAAAATGACATTTACACTATAATATGTGCATCAGTGAAAAGAGATTACATTTAAAAACAGTTTTCCACTGTTTTATGGTAGGTCTTCCCCTTATTTACTGAATGTTTTTCATGTAGTCTAATTATTGAGAACTAAAAGTTTGAAAAGAGAGTTAATGATTAACTTTAATTATTTTGATTGTGGTTGTATTGATATGTGCTCTATGACTCGTAAATGGATAACTGCTATCTTTAGATGGTGTCACTTTTGTCTAGGCTTGAGAAATATGTGAATTTACTGTATGAAACAACTAACTCATAAGTAATGAACTGAATTCATCTTTAAGGGACACAGTATTGCTAATAATGACACTAGTTTATTTGCTTCTTATCACAAATATTTTTCTACTCTAGGTGCCTGCTGGCAGTGGTTCTGAACACAGGAGCAATTCTGCTGTTTGGCCCACGTACTTGGAAATGGTTGGTAGTGTGCAACTTGTCAGAAATTTGGTTAAAGCATTGCAGAGAGCTTTGGGAAGAAATGGAGCCAGCTGAGACAGTTGCAGAACAATATGAGCAGCTTAAGAGGAGGACAGCATCCTTAAAAATGAATAGTAAGTACTCCAGATTTCATTTTGAAAATCAGTATCAAAGAAAAAGAAAATGAGTGATTCTTTTATGGTTCTGTATGTTGAGCCACAGAACATGCTACGTTTTTGCAGAAACCAACTGGAATAAAAGTAACTGCAATATACTTTTTGTTTTTGACTTTGACTTCATTTAACTGGAAGAATGGAGAAGGTTAAAATTAAGAGTACAGATAGCCTACAAAAATCAGCACAGTCCTCTAACAGGGGAGGTATCAAGAATGGTGTCCCACAGGGTTCAATCTTGGACCCCTTATTGTTCTTAATATATGTTCTTACACTATATTAATGACTTACCACTCTATATTCTTGAATGTGCACAGATACTCCTTTTTTCTGACGATACAAGTATAGCAATGACAAGTATAGTAATCAAACAGGAATAAGCTGAGTAAGTTGTAAATAATGTCTTTCAGAATGTTAAGTGGTTCTCTGCAAATGGACTCTCACTAAATTTTGAGAAAGCACAGTACATACAATTCTGTAGAGTAAATGGCTTAACACCATTGATAAACATAGAGTTAGAACAAACTGTTGCCAAAGCAGAATATTCCAAATTTGTGGGTGTGTGCATTGAAAATAAATTGAATCGGAAGAAACACATTTATGATCTGCTGAAATGGTTAGGTTCAGCTATGTATGCTTTTAGGGTTATTGCAAATTTTGGTGATAAACATATCAGTAAATTAGCCTACTATGCCTATTTTCACTCACTGCTTTCATATGGGATCATATTTTGGGGTAATTCGTCATTAAGAGAAAAAGTATACATCACGCTTTAGCATGTAATCAGAATAATAGCTGGAGCCCACCGAAGATCACCATGCAGACATTTATTTAAGGAACTCAGGATATTCACAGTACTTTTGCAATACATATATTTGCTTATGAAATTTACCATTAAGAACCCATCCCAATTAAAAAATAATACCGAAGTGCATAGCTCCAAAAGTAGAAGAAAGGACGGCCTTCACTATTCTGGATTAAATGTGACTGTGGCTCTCAAAGGGGGTGAATAATGCTGCCACAAAAATCTTTGCTCAGTTGCCAAAAAGCATTAAAAGTCACACAGATAGCCAACCAACATTTAAAAACAAATTAAAAGAATATCTGGATGACAACTCCTTCTACTCAACAGAAGAATTTTGTAAGGAAAACATAAATTAAACTGACACGTTCCACCTCTGAAAATGTGATAAATTTGTAACAGTTCTAGTTGTTGCATAGTGTGACAGCTAGGAAAACCTGTGTTAATATAACTTGGTAATACTCTTATCCAGTTTGTCTCAACCCTAGCCTTTTGCATTTAGATGGTAACCCCAAATCAACGCTATCTCTATTTGTGTGTGATGTATGAAATACAATTTAACGAAGTTCTGCAACGTTCATGGTATGTGCAGGCGATTTAAATGCACTGGCACAAATGGCCGACAGGTTAACTGAAATGTATCCCACATCAAGTGTCTCAACATTAACACTGCAACAAGAAAGTTCGCCCACAGTGACGCTAGTCTCCCTACAATCACAACTGGCAGAGTTGACCACCTAGAGGTACGCACAGTCACAGGCGACACACCATATATACAATTACTGAAAGGATACCCCGAGATCACACAGCAATTGCCTACTCTCCCACCAGTCAAGCATACAACCGTCCACCACATTTTGACCACGCCAGGGCCGCCAACTCATGCTCGGCCTAGACGTTTAACGGCCGAAAAGCTAAAAGTGGTAAAGCAGGAATTTCGCAGCATGCTGTCACAAGGTATCTGCAGAGTTTCTAGTAGCAGTTGGGCATCCCCAATTCACATCGTGCCTAAAAAGAAGAATGGATGGCACCCCTGTGGTGACTATCGCCAACTCAACGCCTTACGCAATGATACTGTGCGTAAACCACTGCAGCCACTATATGACGGACCATATCTGGTAGTCAGTAGGGATACCAATACTTGCCGCATAATGATTAACGGTACACCCACCACAGTTGCAGTGGACCGTATCAACCCTGCATTTCTACGTAACAGACACCACAGCTACCACTGAACACAAACCAGAGAAGACAGGAGAAGCTACAAGATGTGTTCCTGTACCCCATGAACACCACAACGCTCAGCGAACACCAGTCACTACAACACCAAGACCGACGTCGAGGACTACTACACCACTCCCTGACACAAGCACTGGCACATGTGACGCACCACCCGGTTTCAAGAAAGAAGTAGTTACAAGAGCTGGACGGCGTGTGAAATTTAATCTGCGGTATCATTAGCATTAAAGGGGGGAGTCATGTAGTGGCCTATTTCTGACAATCGATCCCTACAAGTGTACAGTGCTTCATAAACATTCAGTGAAGTGTTAATTTACATGCAGTGATATAGTTATTCTTTGACTTAGCTTTAGTTAGTTATTCCATGCCGTTCATGTCTACACAATTCATTCATGTGTGTAGTGTTCAGTTATTGCTAAATGTATGTGGGAATAAAGGAATTGTTTTCTCCAACACCCACACACTCAAAGTGCATTGTAATCAAAATTGTTTCAAAATTTTCAGGCGTACAAAAATGTATTATTTCAGTTTCTTTCTCCAATACATTAATTACTAGTCAGGTCTGTATAAAAATAAAAATTAGTTGACATCATTGAACATTTATTAGTGACTAGAAATATAACTTAGTAATATTTTCACAATTAAGTAAATAAAATAAACCTGGGATACAATTTCCACATTTTTGTAAGATTTTCAATTGTTTTTCTGTTCACACACAATGTTTTCAGCCATTTCTAAAGCCCATTTTTTTCTAGAACAAACCAGCATCTTTCCTTTATAAAAATTTTGTGACCCCATCTCTTTTCTGCATACAGTTTAAAATTTCTCTTCCGAGATTAATTCTGTCTGGTTCAGCTGCTACTCTCTGCTGGCAATTATTATTACCTTCTTGCCTGCACTATTTCTTTGCACTGTTCATAGAGCATGCCTGCATCATCAAATAATAGTGTCTTTTGACAATCCATTCCCATGCAGCTACTTATCAAAGAAATAAAAAGAGTATGTTTAGAGTCTTTTGTGTAAAATTTTAGGATATTCATTCAGAACTCAATCCTGTTATATTACAAGATGTGCAGGAGGAAAGAAAAAAGGAAAAAAAGAATGTTATGTCAGTACAGAGTAGGCCCTGACAACCTTAATGTGGATTGAGAAATCAAAATAAAAAAAATAACAAGTAAGTGAAGAGATGGTTGAAGGTTCCAATTCAGCAAATCCATATCAAAAGAAATGTTGATTCACAGTGTAATAAACTGTTAAAAGAGCACAATGCATACTTTACAAAACTGAGCTACATTTGTAAGATTACTGATGCATTACTTGAAATGAGCCAATCATATTGAAAAGGGAATATGTTGCACAAAAATTATTATAATTATTGAGGTAAAAATGCTGACTAGGCATCTGATTAGCAAAATAATAAGTCACGTCAAGGAGACGTCACTGTGATTTTAGGAATAACTAAATGAAATAAATTCTTAAAGGAGGTCAAAGTACGAGGGTTGGAACTTAAATAGTGGAAACTATTTATTCACAACCAATACAAAAGAGTTACATGTTTGCACCTGTTACTGCCCTTCAAAGTAGTCACCAGCGTTGTGTAGAACCCATTGCCAGTGATGTGGAAGATGTAGTATACCATTAGCAGAGCCTGTTCTGTTGATGGTGTGAATGGAGCGGTCTACTGCCTGTCGAATCTCTGGAACAGTTCTGAAGCGAATGCCATGAAGTGGTTCCTTCATCTGCGGAATAAAATCAAAGTCACAAGGACTTAAGGCCGGGGAGTGTGGTGGATGGTACAGTACTTCCCAGTCCCATCGACTGAACAGAGTAGCCACAGCTTGTGCTATATGCGTCCGCGCGTTGTCATGCAAAATGATGGATGGGTTGTGCAGAAAGTGTTGCCGCTTCTTTCACAAAGCTGGTTGCAGGTGGTGCTCCAAAAATGAACAGTAATACTGTGCATTGATGGTCTGCCGTGGAGGAACGTAATGCCTTAGGATAACACCATCACAGTCATACACGAGAATCGCCATAACTTGCATTGACGGTCTGCCGTGGAGGAACGTAATGCCTTAGGATAACACCATCACAGTCATACACGAGAATCGCCATAACTTTCACCATACTGGGGCTCTGATGCACTTTTGACTTTTGCGGCAATGCGTAATGATGCCATTCGTTGGACTGGCGTTTCAGTTTTGGCTTTGTGGCATTCACTTCAGAACTGTTCCAGAGATTCGATAGGCAGTAGACCACTCCATTCGCATCATCAACAGAACAGGCTCTGCTAACAGTATACTCCACCTTCCACATCCATGGCAACGGGTTCTACACAATGCTGGTGACTACTCTGAAGGACAGTAACAGGTGCAACATGTAAATCTTTTGTATCGGTTGTGAATAAATAGTTTCCACTATTTTAGTTCCAACCCTCGTATATAGCATACACTTGAAGCATACACTTGTCCACGACCAGTCATCTGATATACAAGCATTTCTGACACAAACTGTAAAGTAAACATTGTTGCATATTGATTAATGATTGATGAGACAGTAGTTGAGACACTGATGGGTAGACACATTGGAGAGACCTTGGCAGTGATCTGGCTTAAATATGAATCACATACCAGAGAAAGAATTGTGGAACATAGTGCCCCACAGACATTCCAGTGGTTGAGAGGGCATAATAAAACTGTTCTGGGAGAGGTTGGAAGATTTTTAAGAAGAGTATTCATGCTGAATCCCAGCTTGAGGTAACCATAGCTATACTAACAAGCTGGGTGACATGTTTGAGATTAGGTTTCTTGAAATTATGTGGTGATTCATCAAATCTTGTGACGGTCGAAATGACTAGTTCGGTAAGAGTAACAAATGAAATCAGTTGTAAAAATTGTCATTTATGTATTGGGGAAGCTATATTTGAACAAATTTTATATGTGGAGGGGTAGTAACTGTCAAAAAGAAAATTAGTTCCCTAGCAGTGAATTCTACTTGCAGTCTTCTTTGCAGACAGCTATCATTGTGTTATAATAACTAAATTTGAGCATTAAGAGCTAGAAACTATGACGTGTGGAATCTTTGGCTCATTTCTTTAGATGCTACAATTTCTAAGTGCAACACTATACAATGGTACCTTCTTTCACCAAATTCACTTTGAAATTCCATCTGATATTCTGGAAATGATTATGTTTGGCAAGTGAAGGACACACACTGCTTGGTGAGTTATTATTACACCATAAATATTGAACTCGTAGTTGCTCATATCCAGTACAGAGAGAAATGTTAAGTTGCATTACTCATATACCACAACACTAATTTTTGTATACTATGCTTTGTGGTCTTCACTGAGGGAACTGCCATACTCCATTCTAGGAATTTTGAATCCAGTGGTGAAATATTGTTTTAGTAAATGAACTGGTCATCCGAATTTTGATCTCAAGTGTGGTATACTCTGGTAAGCTCCTTAAGATTTGTATGTTATTAGCAAGGAAATCAGCTCTGGAATATTTAAATTCTTCTTTGTCAGCCATTCATATTACAATGGAAATATAGTTAATTACTAATGAAGTATTATTTAATTATTTTTTGCAGGTGAAATAATTGTATGAATAAAGCAGCAGATCACAAGTAGTGTGAACAATGAATATCTATCTGCCTCTACCTCAGCAAATATACACAAACTGTTCCTATATATTGGTCTGAGTCAGTTATATACCTCTTATTAAAGAACTGATCTCTTTTTTTTTCTTTTTCTGTTTGTTTGTTGTGTTTCCTTTTCTGTAGACTAATAGTCATTATCTATCACCACAATTTGTAGTGATTACCTGGGGCCAGTTGAAACAAGACTCATGCAGATTTGCTGTAACTCATACTGATGCAAGTATATCAGTATGGGAAATAGCAGTGATGAATGAGGCACAGTGGGATGCAGCAAGTGTTCAGTTAATTAGAGTTGTGGACACAAAGATGAGCCTCCCATCTGCACTACTCTGTCTGTCCATTGGTAAGTTTCATTTGATTCATAACTATGAGTCCACAGATGAGTTTGTTGAGAAAATGTCCAAGTTAATTTCTGGAATGTATTTTCACTAGAATATGAAGAAAATCCACAAATGGAATACAAGGTCTGTTAAAAAAATTCCAGAATATTCGTAATTTGGCATGAACTGTGTGTTGGAGCGAAAAGTGGTTAGCATCCCTGCACACATTTGTGTTTAATGTGTACCTGCTGGAAGTTTCATTGTTCTGATGTATATCTGTTAGTTATTGTTCAGTACTGTATTGAGTAGAATGTTGTGTCACACAGTTTGCGAATTTTGAGATGGCAGAGTTAGAGGAGCAGTGTGTCTTCTTTAAATTTTGTGTGAAACTTGATAAAACCTTTACAGAGACACACCAAATGATGCAGGAAGCATACGGTGATGGGTGCTTAAGCCATGCTTCGCGTTACAAATGGTTCACATTCAGACAGAAGTTAAAGATGACCCCTTTCAGGATGCCTTTTGCAGTCTACTGACAATCTTCATGTCAGGAGCATCAACAAAATTTTGCACATCAATTGAAGACTGACTGTCCAAGAGATTGCAGGAGAATGTAACATTTCAGTTGGATCATATAATGAAATCCTGACACAGCATCTTGGAATTCATCACGTTGTTGTCAAGTTCATCCTATGCTCATGAATTAAGACCATAAAGACATGTTCAGATGTGGGTCTATGGTTATGATGTTGAGACCAAGGCTCAATCTCCACAATGGGTCAGGAAAGGTTCTCCAAGACCAAAAAAAGCTGGTCAGGTCAGGTCAAATGTCAAAGCCTTGCTGATAGTTTTCTTTGACTTTGAAGGATTGGTTCATCATGAATTCAGGGCACAGGGACAAACTGTTAATCAATGGCATTATCGGGAAATGTAGCGATGCCTGCAAGAAAATGTGGGAAGAAAATGGCCTGATGAGACAATTTGCCACTCTTGCATCACGGTAACACACCTGCACATTCATCCCTGTTTGTTTGTGACTATTGCATAAAAAACAAAATCACTGTGCTGCCTCATCCCCCATACTCTCCAGACCTGGCCCCTGCAGACTTTTTTTTATTTTCAAAGTTGAAAACCCCATTGAAAGAATGAAGATTTGCAACTATAGATGAAATAAAAGAAAATTTACAGATGGTGCTTTGCGGAATCCACCAAGAGCCATACCAAGACTGTTTCCGGAAGTGGAAACAGCATTGGGAGTGGTGTATCAGTTGTGGAGGAGAGTATTTTGAAGGGGACCATGCACAATACATAAAAGGGAGTTGTAGAAAAATTTTGTGGATGAAGTTCTGGATTTTTTTTTTTTTTTTTTTTTTTTTTTTTTTTGACAGATCTTGTATATAATTTGTGTTGCAATGGCTTCCCATTTAATCATACAATCTCTCTAGGAAATTTGTCAATTATTTATTTGTCTGTGATTTGTTTATTGTATTGCAATTGAATGGGATATAAAAAGAGGCCTTCAGACCATGTTGATGACTTTATTAATGTTAGAAAGCTGTTTTTCAGTAATGAGCAGAAAGTATTCACAGCATTTGTCACTCCTGATTCTTTAACACTACACTTTGCCACTGTGCAAGAGAATTAAATTATGATTCTGTAGGATGCAGTGATGGCATATTTTAAGCCCTCTCTGATGATATGTTACCCATCAATACTCCTGGTCTTCAATTCACAGGCACTGTAGTTGGTGATTTGGATGGTCACATTTCAGTCCTGCCAGACGTTTTTAAAGATGTACCAGCAGAAACTGCAATGCCTTATGTACTATGGGATGAAGAAGACCACATTAAGGTTAATGCCATAAGCTCACTTCCACAGTCATCAGAATGTGAATCCACTGGCAAGTGGATCATACTTGCAGTGAAAAAAACATTTATGATTGTCTTTGTATTGAATAAGAATGGCCAAAAGGTCTCTGAATATCTTCACCGAGTGGGTGGCCTTGCAATTTCTGGTAAGTGTTAATAATTTTTTCCACATTATATATGAGCTAATGAATTTATGAACAATAAACAAATACATTTTTTTTATTATTTACATTTTATGGCCTTCATTGGACCACTCTAGCTAACTTTATACAAAGAATTTTTCAGTTTCCTGTCAGGCCAGTACTTCTTCATTCTCTCAGATCTCATCCTTCTTTCTTCATCAAAAATCACCCTTTCTATTGTCTGTTTGTTGATTCTTGTTTGCAGTCTGGTTTGTTTGTCTGTGAGTTTCCTGATTTTGTCAGTTTTGTTTCTTAGGTCTTCCAAATACATTTATTTAACATATTTTCTATTTTTTAGAGTAACTCCTACTCTGCAGTTAATTGACATGCACACTCTACTTACAACTTTCTTCAATAGTAGTCCCTGCATGTTATTCATTTCTAGCATAAACTTGTTTTTTAATGTGAGAGGGAAGACAAACACACATCATTTAGAAGGGACATGTATCACTGGCCAAGCACATAAAAATGTGCTAATTATTGTAGCTCAGCTGTAAAGCTGACATAGAGATGTATAGAGAGAATAAAGAAAATAGCAAAAATGAGGTTAGAATACACAGTGTGAGAAGAGCTAGAAGTAGTATTGTGGTGTGAAAACAACTGTAATGAAAACTATTATTGTAGTATATCATTCAGAGCAAAGGAGAAGGGCTATGGTGCAAAGTAACAGACGTGGTCTAATTATAGTTTTATATATCCTTATTTTTGGTTCCTCTTGAAAGAAATTTGAATGAGAGTAATTTGTTGCATTAATATAATGCTCTGGATGTTGCTTTGGTTCTCACTTCTATTTCTTATTTCTCATAATTTCTGTTGTTTAACACAACCCTCAGATATGTAAACTCTTCTGATTCTTCAAACACGTTGTCATCAATCTGCATGGCTTCCCACCTGTCTGCCTTGTAGTTTCTTTCTGCCCTCATGAATTTGGATTTTTTTCTTTTATCTCTAATAAAACTTCCTTTGCTTTTTGAAATAGCTTTCTACCCAGTATTTTCAGGTCACCTAGATTTTCAGTGATTAATACTTCATCATCTGCAGAGGCCAGTACTTTCATTTTTATTCCTATGTTAATTCCCTCTTCTGGTTCACATGTTGCATCGAGTGCTTCTTATATTCCATGGAGCATTCACCATCCATTTTCATTATCCCTTCCAAGCCTACCAGTGTAACTTCTACAAGATTTGTAACCTTCCTTGGTATTCCATACTTCTCCACTTCCACAAGTTTACTCTATTTTTTGCTGTCAAAGGCTTTTTTAGATATCAACTAATAATATTGCCATTGTGTTGTTGGATTCTCAGTATTTATATATATGTAAAAACAAAGATGATGTGACTTACCAAATGAAAGGGCTGGCAGGTCGACAGACACACGACACGTTTGTGTGTCTGTCGACCTGCCAGCCCTTTCATTTGGTAAGTCACATCATCTTTGTTTTTAGGTATATTTTTCCTTCATGGAATGTTTCCTTCTATTATAACCATATTTATATATATGGCTTCTTTTAGTACAAATTTCTGTTCAGATGTGGTTCGACTCTTCATAAATCCCACTTGTTTCTCGCCTGTTACCTCCTGTAAATATGGATCTAACTTTTTCTGGAGAATATTGGAGAACACTTTTGTATGCTGTGTGAATTAATGAGATACCCCTATATTTCCTGAATTCTTGTTTATTGTCTTTTCATGGACTGATACTGTGTTCATTTCTTTCCACTCACCTGCTATTCTTTCTCGTTTAAAATGTTACTCTCCCAGGAGCTTTGTTGTCTTTTGGTATTTTGATTGCATCAGTAGTCTCTTTCATTGTTGACAGTGCAACTAAAGGCTCTACATGCTAATTTTTATGTTGTTCCTCCATGTCTACACTTCCATTTTTGATATTTAAAAGCTGTTTAACATATTTCTTCAAAATTTCCAAATCTTTCATTTTTAATACATTTATTGTCATATTTATATTTAATGCCATACATCCATGGTATATGTCCTTTTCTGAAGAAGCTAATTGACCTCTAAAAATCTCTCGCATTCCCTTCAGTATCATCCTTTTCTGTTCTTTGAATTAAACTCTCCACATCTTCTTCCTTTTCTTCTGGGAAGAGTTTTGGTTCCTGTATTACCAGTTTTATATGATTCCCTGCTTTCAGTGGAATCTTCCTGTAGGTGATGCTACTTTGCTTCTCTTCTTTCTTTCACTTTTTTCCTCACATTCTTCTGAGAAGTCAGAATGGCATAATGACAATATTATGAAAAGGGTAGTTGCTACTCACCACGTAGCAGAGATGCTGAGTAGCAGACAGGCACAACAAAAAGACTTTCAAACAAAGATTTATATTCATCAGAATAGAAAACACACACACACACACACACACACACACACACACACACACACACACACACACACACACAAATAATGCAACTCACACACATCTGACAACAGTCTGCCTTGGCAGCCAGAGATGGTGGTTATGTGTGCATAAGCTGTGTTTGCACATGTGTGTGTGTGTGTGTGTGCGTGTGCGTGTGCGTGTGTGTGTGTGTGTGTGTGTGCGTGTGCGTGTGTGTGTGTGTGTGTGTGTGTTTTTTTTTTTTTGTCTATTCTGATGAATATAAATCTTTGTTTGAAAGTCTTTTTGTTGTGCCTATCTGCTACTCAGCATCTCTGCTACATGGTGAGTAGCAACTATCCTTTTCATAATATTGTCATTCTTCTTAGAACCTTACATTTTTCTTCCTTTACTTTTTTCTAGACATTTCTACTGCTGCCTATTTTGTTATTTTGTTTTTATCATTTTCCACTGGCCATAAATATTGAGGTCGTCTTTCACTGAAGCTTAAGACAAATTCCTATGTCATGTCATTGTCTTTCAATTTGTCTATATCAGTACTCCATTCTTTTATGCTGTTTTCTCCCCTTGGCTTTACCACAGCTGTTTGTTATCATACCTCTTTCATGATCAAGTATTAGTCTATTTGTACTTTGACTCCTCTCGTGGTTTTCATATTTTATGCCTTTGGTCAACCAGGACATGGTCTGTGTGATTTTATATTCTACCATCTGGTGCTATCCAAGTTGCCTTGTGAAAATCCTTCTGAGGAAAGAGCATTCTCATACTCCGTAGGTTACCTGCCCTTGCACAGCTAAGTAGTCTCACCCTACCCATTATGTACCACTGACAGTGTCATATAACAAATTTAAAAATATCGCACATTTATAAAACTCTCTTGTATAATGCCGTTCAGTGTAGTGAAGTATCACAGCTAAAATACAGCATGGTACAGTTTCATTTAGGAACTGTTGGATTTAGGAAATCTGTTAGATCTCTGAGGGCATATTGTTCAGAGAACCGTTAAGAACTAATATTACAGTATATTTATTGCTTGCTTTGAATTTGATATTGCTAGAGTAATAGCTACTTCAAGAGAAAAGATAATTCTTAATACTAGACTGCCAGTTTTGATTACCAGTGACATGAGATTGCTTGCAGTGAAGAACAAAATGGTCCACCAACAAAAATGATAAACTAATTGATGGGAAGCATTTCTGTGACTATTAGGGAACAACTATCATTGACATTGATGACATTTGCATTCTAGTTTCCAGAGAGTCTGTGATTGTTTCCTATATGTAGTGTTAGCCTCAGATATTGGAAAGAATGTGGGTCCAGATCATACTAACAGAAGAGCACAAGAAGCTGTACCAGACTCTTGCATTTGATGTATTGACCATTACATTCCCAAGGATCATTAATTTTGCAGTTTGGTCATCACAAGACAGATGCTATTTTTAAAACCAAGTACCTTATTGTTAGATGAAGGCACTTAGATATCTGAAAATCATGAGGGAAACTTTTTGTAACACCAAAGACCATGTACGTAGTGTGTTAGAGCAAATGGGACTTGCTAGACTCTATTATGCTCCAAACTGTAAATTTTTCTTTTATCATTCTACAAGAAATGTCTCACTGTAAATACTGTGGGATACTTACCCTAACTTCCCTCTTATTACTGCTATTCTGAAATAATTGAATTAATGATGCTTACTGTTAGAACTTCAAGTTTAACACATATATTTCTGAACGACACAACAACACACATAAGTCACAGAGTACGTTGACAAGTAAGACGTGTTCACGTTAGCATTCAAATGAGCACTGAGTCCCAGTCTAGCGGCCACTGCTCGGCTGGCTGCTTAGGTGGCGCAGCTGCTGCATGGCTGGCAGACAGCACCGCATGTAGAGGACGCGTGTAATTGCGCGGCGGCACTTTGAATGATCGGCGAGTCACAACACTTTTCCCCCCTTTGAAATTGTTGCACTGGTCTTGATGGAGGTATCCTGGAGATGGCTAACGTCCATGGGCGTTGTTTGACTCACCGTAAAGTCTTGAGGAGGAGACTTCCCGTATGGACGGAAGTGTCCCCAATAATAACAGGTCGAGATGACAGGAGACGTAGGGGTCGAATCTGCTGGGGCCCCATGCACCAATCTGCCCATTGCGGCAAGTCCAGTTGATATGACAGGAGACATGGGCGATTAGGTGTCGAATCTGCTGGGGCCCCATGCACCAATCTGCCCATTGCAGCAAGTCCAGTTGATATGACAGGAGACATGGGTGATGTGTCGGCGTCCGTTGGAGGAGGAGGCGAGTAGATTTGCTCTGACAGAGGATAGTCCTCCGGTTCCTGCATGGGCACGTCTCCTGGTGGCGTCCGTTCTGGTGCTGGCATCGCGATGACGGTGAGAGGGCTGCGTTGTGAGTATTGAGAGATGCCAAGATCCCGAGCGTCAGGTAGAGCCAAAGGTGGTGTGGCGGCATTCAGAACAGGCGTTGCTGGCACCCGAGGCCAAAGCTGGTCCGAATGACGCAATGCAACACCCGTATCCGTCTGGATTTCATACAGGCGTCTGCCACGGTGTCTTAAGATGCGGCCCGGGCTCCATTTTGGCCGCCTGCCATATCCACGTACCCAGACGAGGTCGTTAGCGGTGAACTGGCCAAGTGAAGGCACCTGCGGCCGTGAGGTGGGAGGCCGCAGAAGATGAAGTAGTGTACGGGGCTGTCGGCCATGTAAGAGCTCAGCCGGGCTGTGGTCGCCCATGGGGGTGAAACGGTAAGATGCCAGAAACTGGAGAAGCGCATCATCAGCAGCAGAAGAAGTCAGAAGTTTCCGCATCTGAGCCTTAAATGTGCAGACCAGCCATTCAGCCTCACCGTTGGATTGTGGATGGAATGGCAGGGCCGTGACATGCGTAACGCCGTGACGAGCACAAAAATCCGTAAATTCGGAAGAGGCAAATTGCGGACCATTATCAGTAATAAGAGTAGAGGGGAGGCCTTCCAAAGAAAAAATGCGGGCGAGAGCACTGGTGGTTGCCGCAGTGGTAGGTGAAGTGCAACGGACAATGGAAGGGAAGTTAGAGTAGGCGTCAATTACGAGGAGCCAATAAGTACCTAAAAAGGGTCCCGCAAAGTCAGCATGAATGCGCTCCCAGGGCTTCTCAGGCGAAGGCCACGGTGACAAAGATGACTTCGGAGCAGTGGCCTGTGACGCACAAGGGCCGCAGGCAGCAACCATGTGTGCGATGTCAGAGTCGATGCCAGGCCAGTACACATGACGGCGCGCAGAGTTTTTTGTGCGAGACACACCCCAGTGCCCTTGGTGAAGGAGGCACAAGACCGAAGCACACAAAGATGCAGGTACCACAACATGCGGCGAAGCATTGTCAGTGGAGAGGAGGATAACACCATCCCTAGCCGTGAGGCGGTAGCGCAAAGCGTAGTAGTTCTGCAACGGATCAGAAGTCTTAGCGGACGGGCAATCTGGCCAACCCTTCTGAATACAGCGTAAAACCCGGGAGAGGGTAGGGTCAGAACCCGTAGCAGCCGCCAGCCTGTCCCCAGTGATGGGGAACCTGTCCACAACCTGCTGCTTGGCAACATCCAGGTGGAAAAACAAAAGTTCATCCCTATCGAATGCCTGATCAGGACCCATGGGAAGGCGAGACAGAGCATCAGCATTCGCATGTTGAGCCGTTGGCCGGAAATGAATCTCATAATTGAAACGGGACAAGTAAAGAGCCCAACACTGGAGGCGGTGTGCAGCCTTGTCAGGAAGTGACGTTGATGGATGAAACAAGGAAACAAGTGGTTTGTGATCCGTAACAAGATGAAATTTTGAGCCATAGAGAAAAACACCAAACTTATGAAGAGCATAAATGATGGCCAAAGCTTCATTCTCAATTTGAGAACACTTTTTTTGGGCATCCGTGAGCGTTTTGGAGGCATAAGCAATGGGTTGTTCCGAACCGTCAGAAATATGGTGCGCAAGGACTGCACCGACCCCGTATTGAGAGGCATCTGTGGCAAGAACAAGATGTTGGCCAGGTCGATAAGTAGCCAGGCACGGGGCCTGTTTCAGCATAGTCTTCAATTTCTGGAAAGCCGCTTCACATGACGCGGACCAGTGAAAAGCCACGTTTTTATGCAACAGGCGATGCAACAGCTGAGCCACCGAAGCCGCAGATGGTAAAAACTTGTGATAATATGCTATTTTCCCCAAGAAGGCCTGCAGTTCCTTAACAGATGTAGGGCGAGGAAGGGCATCGATAGCAGCGACAGTTTGTTGAAGCAGACGAATACCATCCCGAGAGAGTTGAAACCCCAAGTACGTGATAGATGCCTGAAAAAATTGTGATTTCTGAAGATTACACTTAAGACCGGCAGTCTGTAAGACAGTAAAAAGTGTGCGGAGATTTTGAAGATGTTCTTCAGTGGTGGAGCCAGTGACAACAATGTCGTCCATGTAATTGATACACCCCAGGACAGGGAGCAATAATTGTTCCAAGAATCGCTGAAAGAGAGCAGGGGCACTAGCAACCCCGAACGGCAAGCGTTGGTATTGATAGAGGCCGAAAGGCGTGTTAAGGACCAAAAACTGCCGGGAAGCAGCGACTAGAGGAAGTTGATGATAAGCTTCTTACACGTCAATTTTAGAAAAATACTGGCCTCCAGCAAGTTTAGTGAACAGTTCTTCATGATGGGGCTTAGGGTAAGTGTCGATGAGGCATTGAGCATTTACAGTGGCTTTGAAATCGCCACAGAGACGAATATCACCATTTGGCTTAGCAACTACGACGACAGGAGGGGGACCACTCACTGGAAGTGACAGGAAGCAAGACCCCTGAAGCAGTGAGACGATCCAACTCCCATTTTACCCGATCATGAAGGGCCACAGGAATGGGCCGAGCCCGAAAAAACTTAGGCCGAGCAGTGGGTTTGAGCGTGATATGAGCTTCAAGGTCGTTTGCACGGCCTAACCCAGGCGAAAAAGGGACGCAAATGTCGTCGACAAGGAATCCAGTTGAGCATAAGGAATAGCATCAGAGACAATATTGAGAGAGTCATCTATGGAGAACCCAAAAACGCGAAAGGCATCGAAACCAAAAAGATTTTCTACGTTGCTCTGGTCGACCACAAATATGGGAACAGTGCGAACGACAGATTTGTAAGATACCTCAGCATTAAACTGTCTTCTGTTTATTGTACGTCCGTAATTGCCGAGTGACAGGGGACAGGAGTGGAGAACCCAGCTGAAGATACATCTGAGAATTAATTATAGTGGCAGCAGAACCGGTATCCACTTGCACGCGAACATCTCAACCAAGGATTTGGACAGTGAGGAATAACTTCCCTGAAAGGGAAGAAGTGCAATTGACAGACAACACAGAATCAGAATCAGCGTCATGTTCATGAACATCATGTATGCGGTCAGATTTGCAAACGGAAGACACATGACCTTTCTTTTTGCAATTGTGACACACAGCCCAACGTTGGGGACAATCCTCGCATGAATGTTTCGTAAAACACCGCGAACATGAAGGAAGTTGCCGGGGGTTTTGCTGCAGTTTCTTAGCAGGTTGTTTACGGCTAGGCCAAGGCTGCACGTGCGAGCGCACTGCGGCCACATTGGCCGGCGGGGATGCGCCGCACATGTCGTCAACAGCGCACAGAGGTTGTATTTCCCCGACATCACCCCACGCCTCGATTTGCGCCCCAGCAGTGCGAGAAATTTCAAAAGACTGCGCAATGGAGAGAACTTCATCTAGAGTCGGATTCGCCAACTGAAGGGCACATTGCCGAACTTCTTTGTCGGGCGCCGACCGGATAATAGCATCTCGTACCATGGAATCGGCATAGGATTCTTTGTGAACGTCAGTAACAAATTGACACTTTCGACTGAGGCCGTGAAGTTCAGCAGCCCAAGCGCGATAGGATTGATTTGGTTGTTTTTGACAACGATAAAAGGCAATACGAGAGGCTACCACATGCGTTTGCTTTTAAAAATAGACAGACAGAAGTGAGCACATTTCAGCAAAGGAGAAAGATGCAGGATCCTTCAAAGGAGCCAATTGTGACAACAACCGACACATTTGAGGTTAAATCCAGTAAAGGAACAGAGACTTACATGGTTGTTCGTCTGTGACATGAAAGGCCAAGAAGTGCTGTCGAAGACATTTTTCATAATCAGACCAGTCTTCCGCCGTCTCGTCATAAGGAGGAAAAGGAGGTACAGCCAACGACGAGAAACGCCCCGCATTTGATGCCGCGACGAAATCGCGAATCGCCGCTGTTAGAAGCGTTTGCTGTTCATGGAGATTTTGCAATAGTTGCTCGACAGCAGCCATGGAACCCTGTGAGTCAACGGTGAAAAGGAAAAATCCATTACCTCGTCGCCAATTGTTAGAACTTCAAGTTTAACACATATATTTCTGAACGACACAACAACACATATAAGTCACAGAGTACGTTGACAAGTAAGACGTGTTCACATTAGCATTCGAATGAGCACTGAGTCCCAGTCTGGCGGCCGCTGCTCGTCAGGCCGCTTAGGTGGTGCAGCTGCTGCATGGCTGGCAGACTGCGCCGCACGTAGAGGATGCGCGTAATTGCGCGGCGGCACTTTGAATGATCGGCGAGTCACAACACTTACGAAACCTCACTAAGTTCCAGTGTGATCTGGTTTGAGTTTGGTTTTCACATACCTGCAGAAGAAATAAGGGTAGTTAAATTATCTATATACTGAAACTGACATTACAGTCGATAACCATTTCTTTTGCACATTTCATGTTGATTGTCCATCAATGATCATTCTCATTGTTGGCACAGGAGTCAATTTGATGATTCCATCAATGATCGTTCTCATTGTTGGCACAGGAGTCAATTCGATGATTTCTACATGCAAAAAGGATTTCATGATCTCAATTAATTTAATACACATTACTGAGCAAAATGTCACAGACCATTAGTTTGAAAAAATTATGAAAAAGATAATCGCTACTCACCACGTAGTTCAGATGTACACACACACACACACACACGTAGGCATATGCAAATGCAACTCAGACACACATGACCACAGTCTCTGGTTGCTGAGGCCAGACTGTGAGCAGCAATGCATGATGGGAGAATCAGTCTGGGCGGCAGGGCTAATGAGGAGGATGGGTGGGGAGGGGGTGGGATAGCAGGGTAGGGTGGGGAGTGGTAAAGTGCTGCTTGTGGGAGCATACAGGGGCAAGGCGGAGAGAGGGTGGGCAGCTAGCAGCTGCAGTCGGGAGGTAAGAATGTGGATGGGGGACAGTTGTAAGAGAGGGAAGTAAAAAGACATTGGGTGCCTTGGTGCAACAGAGTGCTGTGTAATTCTAGAGTGGAAACAGAGGAGATAGGTGAGTGTAGGATAATGACTAATGAAGGTTGTGGCAAGAATGGTTATGAGAATGTAGCATACAGGGTGTTACAAAAAGGTACGGCCAAACTTTCAGGAAACATTCTTCACACACAAAGAAAGAAAATATGTTATGTGGACATGTGTCCGGAAACGCTTACTTTCCATGTTAGAGCTCATTTTATTACTTCTCTTCAAATCACATTAATCATGGAATGGAAACACACAGCAACAGAATGTACCAGCATGACTTCAAACACTTTCTTACAGGAAATGTTCAAAATGTCCTCTGTTAGCGAGGATACTTGCACCCACCCTCCATCGCATGGAATCCCTGATGCGCTGATGCAGCCATGGAGAATTGCGTATTGTATCACAGCCATCCACAATACGAGCATGAAGAGTCTCTACATTTGGTACCGGGGTTGCATAGACAAGAGCTTTCAAATGCCCCCATAAATGAAAGTCAAGAGGGTTGAGATCAGGAGAGCGTGGAGGCCATGGAATTGGTCCACCTCTACCAATCCATCAGGCACCGAATCTGTTGTTGAGAAGCGTATGAACACTTCGACTGAAATGTGCAGGAGCTCCATCGTGCATGAACCACATGTTGTGTCATACTTGTAAAGGCACATGTTCTAGCAGCACAGGTAGAGTATCCCGTATGAAATCATGATAACGTGCTCCATTGAGCGTAGGTGGAAGAACATGGGGCCCAATCAGGACATCACCAACAATGCCTGCCCAAACGTTCACAGAAAATCTGTGTTGATGACTTGATTGCACAATTGCGTGGGGATTCTTGTTAGCCCTCACATGTTGATTGTGAAAATTTACAATTTGATCACATTGGAATGAAGCCTCATCCGTGAAGAGAACATTTGCAGTGAAATGAGGATTGACACATTGTTGGATGAACCATACGCAGAAGTGTACCCGTGGAGGCCAATCAGCTGCTGATAGTGCCTGCACACACTGTACATGGTACGGAAACAACTGGTTCTCCCATAGCACTCTCCATACAGTGATGTGGTCAACGTTACCTTGTACAGCAGCAACTTCTCTGATGCTGACATTAGGGTTATCGTCAACTGCACAAAGAATTGCCTCACCCATTGTAGGTGTCCTCGTCGTTCTAGGTCTTCCCCAGTCGCGAGTCGTAGGCTGGAATGTTCGGTGCTCCCTAAGATGCCAATCAATTGCTTCGAACGTCTTCCTGCCGGGACACCTTTGTTATGGAAATTTGTCTCGATACAAACGTACCGCGCCACGGCTATTGCCCCATGCTAATCCATACATCAAATGGGCATCTGCCAACTCCGCATTTGTAAACATTGCACTGACTGCAAAACCACGTTCGTGATTAACACTAACTTGTTGATGCTAGGTACTGATGTGCTTGATGCTAGTACTGTAGAGCAATGAGTCGCATGTCAACACAAGCACCGAAGTCAACATTACCTTCCTTCAATTGGGCCAACTGGTGGTGAATCGAGGAAGTACAGTACATACTGATGAAACTAGAATGAGCTCTAACATGGAAATTAAGTGTTTCCAGAAACATGTCCACATAACACCTTTTCTTTATTTGTGTGTGAGGAATGTTTCCTGAAAGTTTGGCCATACCTTTTTGTAACACCCTGTATATGCAGGGAGGGTTTCCATCTGCACAGTTCAGAAAAGCTGGTGTTGGCAGGGAGGATACAGATGGCACCAGCTGTGAAAGAGTCATTAAAACATAGAATGTTGTGTCGGGCAGTGTGTTCAGCAACTGGGTTGTCCAGCTATGTCTTGGCTACAGTTTGTCGGTGGCCATTTGTGAGGACAGACAGCTTGTTGGTTGTTGTGCCTACATAAAATGCAGGACAGTGGTTACAGCATAGCTTGCAGATCATGATTGGTTTTACAGGTAGCCCTGCATCTGATGGAATAGATTTTGCTGGTGACCGGACTGGAGTAGGTGGTGATAGAAAAATGTATAGGACAGGTCTTGGATCTAAGGTCTATTACAGGGATATGAGCCATGAGACAAGGGGTTGGGAACAGGGGCTGTGTACAGACAGATGAGGATATCACGTAGGTTCCCTGGGCTGTGGAATACCACTGTGTGATAGATGGGAAGGAAGTCGGTAGGACATCTCTTATTTCAGGGCATGACAAAAAGTAGTCAGAACCCTGGTGGAGTATGTGATTTAGCTGCTCCATTCCTGGTTGGTACTGAGTGGCAAGGGGAATGCTCCTCTGTGGTTTGAAAGTGGAACTCTGGGGATTGATAGGATGACTTGAGAGATAAGGCACCAGTATCCTGGATTTGTTTGTGGGTGATACCTTCAAAGGAGAAGTAATTGTGGGTGAGGGTATAGTTAGTCTGAGTAGGAAGTTGTTGGTTTGGTATCAGTCGGGCATTGGGAAATCTAGTGTTCAGTAACAGCAAGGCCATGGGGATTAGGGATGTCAGTGTAAAGGGAGGTGGCATCAATAGTGATGAACAGGCCACCATGTAGTAAAGGAACAGGAACTGTGGAGAGTTGGTAGAAGGAATGGTTGGTATCTTTTTTATAGGAGGGTAGGTAGCAGGTAATAGACAGAAGATGTTGGTCTGTGAAAGCAGGGGTTCTCTCAGTGGGGGCAAGTAATCGGCCACAGTGGAATGTCCTTGGTGGTTGGGTTTATGTTCTTTAGGAAGCATGTAGAAGGTAGGAGTGTGGGAAGTGGTAGTGGTTAGTAGAGAGGTGTACTCAAGGGAGGGGTTCTGTGGTGGGCCTAAGGATTGGAGGAGTGACTGGGGATCTTGCTGAATTTCTGGAATGGGGTCACTGTGACAGCATTTGTAGTTGGGTGAATCTGACAGCTGGCAGAGATCTTCTGCCAGAAAGTCGTTGCAGCTCGAAACCATGGAGCCATTGTCAGCAGATAGGATTATAATGTCGTGACAGGTTTTAGGTGGTGGACATCATTTCTTTCTGCAGATATAACGTTAGACTGCATGTTGAGGGATTTGGGGAATGATGGTGAGGGAATATTTGAGGTTAAGAAATTCTGGAAAGTTAACAGTGGGTGACTTGGGGACAGTGGGCATGGATCACAGTTGGGTGAAGGAGTCAGCTGTGTCAGACAGGGTTCATAATTGGTCTTTTGGTTGCATCTGATTGGTAGGGTTGGTGGCTAAAAAGTGTTTCCACTGTAGGAGCTGGGAGAAGAAAAGAAGGTCTTTAATAAGTCCTTTGGAAATGACTGATACTTCTACGGAGCTAAGGCTTTTGGAGGAAAGGTTCATGACTGTATTTCAGTTTCTGGATTCTGTATGGTGGTAGGATGGAATTTTTGAGTGTGGGGTAAATGTAGTATGTCTTCGAGACATGGTTTGTCATGTATGAGAGGATGTGGGGGAGGTTTGGAGGTTGTTGTAGAAGTGGTGGGTGGTGATAGTCCAAGGCGGGAGTAGGAAATGAACAGGTTGGAGAGTTTTTTGAGGTGACAATGTGCATGCTGTTCTAGTTCCTTCAGGGCAAGAGTTTCAATGTACGATATGGAAACCATGAATTTGAGATTGCATGGCAGGAGGATTTTACTGATGGAAAGAAGGAATTGCAAGATGGTTTGGACCTGATTCACATGGTTTTGCAGGGCTGTGATAGTGAGGGTTAGGGACTGGTGGAATCTTAGCAGATGGTGGTCACTGTGGAAGCTGGGGTTGCAGCCAGAGATGGACAATTTGATTGTAAGGCCATTTGGAGGGATTCCACAAGCCAAGCAACAACACAGGAACAGTATGTGGGACTGGGTTCTGTCTAGGGGTAGGGAAACCTTTCTGTATTGACAGATATGGAACAAGCAAGAATCTTATGTTCAGGATAAAAATGTGCAAAAATACATAAATAACTTATAAATATGTGGGAAAAAGTTTGCAAAAATACAGCAAAAGATGTTGGAGAAAATCATGTAAGTTCATAAGCCATGAAGTATGGGGGAACAAAATGAAACCTGAGGAGTAGGCCGATAGTGAATGGCCAAAACCAATTGAAATCAACCTGAAAACATAAAGAGATCAAAGAAAAAAGAAATAAAAAGATTGTAATGTGAGTTGCAGGTCTGTGGGTGGATAAGTGTGAGGAAGGTGGACAGCAGATGTGGGTAGATTTGGTGAAATTAGTATGCGCAAACTGGTATAAGAGAGGAGAAAGCATTACGGGTGGCAAAGGATTGGTAGACTGAGATGCAAGTTTGTGTGACACAAGAGGGTATACAGAAAATAATATGTGACAATACACAAGAGTGACACAGGAAGATAACTGTTTCGAGAATGACACAGGAAGATAATTAGTTTGAGGGTGGGATTAATTATATCTGTGGCAGTAATGTGGGTCATGAGACAGGGCACTAACAATCATTGTGGTCCTGTAGCTATCTGTTGTGTGTGGATTAGATGGTTGATACAGTAAGGCTGGTAAGTAGAGCATGTGGGGCAGTTTGGAAGGCAAGTGAAACACAGGAGAGAAGAGAGAAAAGGACAGTCACCATGTACAGCAATGTGGTAGAAAATAGTTACGAAGGAAAACAGCACTGGGTTATGGGATCAGAGAAAAGCCATTAGGTAAAATCAAACAATGGAAAATCTGGGATGAAATGATGACAATATTGTAAAAAGGATAGATTGTTACTCGCCATATGGTGGGATGTTGAGTTGCAGATAGACACAACAAAAAGGCTGTCAGACAAGTAAGCTTTCAACCAACGAAAAAGGCCATCATTGGAATTAGACAAAACACACACACACACACACACACACACACCCCACACACTCTCTCATGCAAACTCAACTCACGCTCACACATGATCACAGTCTCTGGCTGCCGAGGCCAGATTGCGAGCAGCTGTGCCTATGTGCAACTCAACATCTCTGCTATATGGTGAGTAGCAATCTATCCTTTTTGTAATATTGTTATTATTCCATCATGGATTTTCCAATATGTTTGCCTTTGTCACTTATTTCTAATGCATTACTATACTCAGTGTTTCACATGTTGCCTTCAGAATTGCACCTCACGCTCTGCTTATGAGACACAATGTATCAACCATCTCATTCACAATCCATAGACAGTTGCAAGATTGTGCTGATTGTTGGTGCTACATCTCATGTCCACATCACTCCTGCCAATATCATTATTCTTAGACTTTCAAAGTGATCACGCTTTCTGAGTATTTTCATGTGTTATTTTCAGCATATTCCTGTGCCACACAAACTTGTACCTCATCCTACCAATCACTCCCCAACCACCACTCCTTCTCCTCTCTTGTTTGAGTTTGCACATACTAACTTCACCTAATCTAGTCACATCTGCTGTCCCCCTTCTCGCACTTATCCACCCACAGACCTGCAACCCAAAATAAAATCTTTGTATTTATTTATTATTTGATGTCATAGTGTTTTCACGCTGATTCCAGTTCATTTTTGCATTTCACTATGTGCCTTCTCCCTCAGGTTTAATTTTGATTTCCAGTACTTCATCTGTTTTAACATTTCATGATCTTTCCAACATATTTTGGCATATTTTTTGTGAATATTTTCCCACATCTCTCTACATGTTTTCATCCTGAACCTTGGCTTCTTCCTTCTTCAGTCTCTGTCAATACAGAAACTCTCCTTACACCTAGACAGAACCCAGTCCCACATACTGTTCTTGCATGTTGCTTGGCTCATGGAATCCCCCAGATAGCCTTACCATCAAATTACCATCTCCAGCTGCAACCCCAAATTCCACAATAACCACTATCTGTTCATATTCCATGAGTCCTTAACCCTCACAATCACAGTCCTGCAAAGCCATGTGAATCGGGTCCAAACCTCCTTGCAATACTTCCTCTCCATAAGTAAAATCCTGCTATGCAATCCTAAATTCATGATTCCCATATCACACACTGAGACTCTTGCCCTGACGGAATTAGAACAGCATGCACAACACTACCTCAAAAGACTCTCCAACCTGTTCACTTCCTACTCCTGCCTTGGACTACCACTATCTAGCACCTCTACAACAACCTCCAAACCTCTCCCACATCTCCTCATAGCTCATGAACCCTGCATCACAGACCCACTACATTTATCCCACCCTACCACTATACAGAATAAAGACTCGAAAGAGACCCAGTCATGAATATTTCCTCCAAATACCTTAGCCCCGTAGAAATATCAGTCAATTCCGAAGGTCTCACCTGTTGCCCTACTCCCAAATTAAATCATTCAGGACTTGTTGAAAACCTTCTCTCCTTCTCCCAGCTCCTGCAGTGGAAATATTTTTTCGCTACCAGTGCTACCAATCAGACTCAACCAAAGACCAATGTTGAACCCTGCCTGACTCAGCTGACCAAGATCCAACTGTGATCCACCCCCACTGCTCCCAAATCACCCTCCCTCCCCCCACCCCCATTATAATTCCAGAATTTCTTAACTTCAAACTGTGCCTCAGAATCATTCCCCGAAGCCCTCAATATGCAAGCCAACCTTAATCCGTGGGAAGAACCACAATCCACAACCTAAGAACTATCGCGATCTATCATGGCTGCTGACAAAGGCCCCACCCCCGGTTGTTTTGAACCACAAAGATGACCTGGCAGACAGATTCCACAAGCTGTCAGATTCATTCACCTGCAAGCTGTGCCACAGTGACCTCATTCCATAAATCCAGCAGGATCTCCTTTCTATCCTCAGATCCTCAGGCAAATCCCAGAATCTCTGCCTGGAGTCCACCTCTCTCCTTTCCCTACCAGTCCCCCGCACTCCTATCTTCTACATGCTTCCTCGAGTTCATAAACCCAGCCCCCAGGACATCCTGTTGTGGTTGTTTACTGTGCAACCACTGAGAAAATCTCTGCTCTCTTCGGCCAGCACCTTCAGCCTATCACCTGCAACCTACTCTCCTATATAAAAGATAACAACCATTTCCTCCACTGACTCTCCACAGTTCCTTTACCACATGGTGCCCTGTTCATCACTATTGATACCACCTATTTTTACAATAACATCCCTATGCCCATAGCCTTGTCGCTATTGAAAAATACCTTTCTCACTGCCTGACTGATTCCAAACCTACAACTTCCTTCCTAGGTAGTCACCATGGCCAACTGTATCCTCACCCACAGTACATCTCCTCTGAAGATATCTGGGGTATGGTAATGGGCAACTGCATGGCACCATCCTATGCCACCCTATTCATGGACCATCTAGAGGAGTCCTTTCTAACCACCCAGAATCGTAAACCCCTCATCATGTTCAGATTCATTGGTGACATTGTAGCATAGCACGTTATTACAGGATAACATTCAGTACTGTATAGCACGCAGCCGTGTGTCATGATTGCTGCAGAATTCTGTTGTTGCTATGACTCTCAGTACAGCTGACGCTACCGGCCGTGAGAACGGTCTCCAGTAACATCTAGTAGGAACATAAAGTCATAACCCCTACGAATCAAAAAAAAAAAAAATAGTAATTATCATTTAATTTTGCTCAGATTTGGTACACAATCTTTTCTTATTAAGTAAAGGAACCTGAGAAAATTACTTTAATGTCCAAAAACTGACCCTTATGTTTCAAAACTCAGTTACGAACAATAGTAGTTTGTCTTTTATTAACATCTTAAGTCATAACCAGAGTTCTCAGTGTATAAAATCACTTAATTGAATTTTTTTTTCAAAACTTTAATTACTCTGCATTTCGTAGTGTAAAATTATTGAGAATTATTATCTGCTTATTATTTTGTTGTGAGTGTGTGTGTGAATGAGTGAGTGTCTGTGGGAAATACGAAGAACTTAATACTATTTCATGTGAAAACTTATGAAACTGAACCGTGGGAAAATAGTGTTGTAACCACGAAGCTGATGATGTATGTCATTGTGTGCTTGCTTTTGTAAGAGAGCAGCCAGGATAAAAGTTGGAAGGGGAATAAGTTTCAAAATTCATTTAAAGATTATTTTGCGTTTTGGTCTATTTTATTAAACAGTATATTAAAAAATGGCATTGGAATGACATAAATGATTTTCTGATTAGTGATTGGCTCAGGCAAGCTCTGTTGTGAGAATGATCTAGAAGGATCATTCTGATTGGTCATTCAGACCATTAGCCAATCAGAATTAAGCTGTTCCCGTACGCAGAAAGTTAGGTAAGCAGAGAGTGGGGTGGCGTCGAGGGAGTCGCTCGCCAACCTTCATATGTGTAACATCGTGCTAAATGTCACCGAGAAAATAACTTGTAAAATGAAGAACTGTTGAGTTCATTGCTGTTAGGAAGTGTCATGACTTAGGCAGTTTAGGTAAGTTATGAACCTTTTGAGGACAATTTGATTAATTGATGTGCTACGAGCATGTGATATTACGATCTTAGTGAAATTCCACATAGCATATTCTGGGTATTTCTAGGGAATATTTAGGTGAGCACTTCAGACATTGAAGACCACTGATTCGACAGAAGTTTCAACTTGCTATAGTAGTCAGTGAGTGTCAGATCGAACATTAATCGGGTTGGACTGGTAGATATTCTGGCTGCTTTTCCGTGTGAAATTTTGGTGTAAATTTGGACTTGATAGCAAATTTATGTGCTTCCGTAAGAATAAAGACCAGTTTAATAGAATTTCTGAAGGCTTACAGCAGCTAAACTGCATTTTCTCACCACCCAAAATTTGTTAAAATGAACTTACAGGAACTGATCTGCAACTTGAGTTATGTGGCCTCTGTGTGGTAGGTATTAGGTAGTGGTTTCATCAATGCTGCTTTACACTGCATAGCTAGTATCTACTACTGCAGAGTGAAGGGACATCATAAGGAAGCTGTACTGAGGTAGGTGGACAATTAATGAGAGAGACAGTATGAACGAGCAATGACGGTAAACCCCACCCCGCCGCAACATCTGTGTAATTTGGATTGAGGGTAAGGACACCCTAGTTTTTGATGTTGATCTCCACCTCAAAGACAGCTACATTAGTGCCTCCATCCATATCAACACTACCAACCAGCAGCACAATACCTCCACTTTGACAGCTGCCATGCATTCCATATCAAGAACATTTCCATACAGTCTAGCCACCTTTGGCCGTTGTTACTGTAATGATGAGGATTCCCTCTCGAAATATATCAAAGAGTCTCACTGACAGCTTTCATAGACCATAATTACCCTCCCAACTTCGTACAGAAAAAATCTCCTGTACCTTATCTCTCCAGTTACCCTGCACCTCCCAAAATTGCACCGTCCTACCACAGAATAGTATTCTCCTCATAGCTCAGTACCACCCAGGACTGTAGCAGCTGAATCGCATTCTCCACCAGGGTTTTGAATATCTTTTGTCATGTCCTGAAATGAGGATTGCTGCACCCACTATCCTTGCCACCCATTGCACAGTGGTATTCTGCTCCCCACTGAACCTATGCAATATCTTCATCTTCCCTTACAGAACCACTGCTTTCTACCACTTACCTCATGGCTCATATCCCTTCTCTCATTTTCCGCATGCCTCCAACCCACCAATCCCCTGCCGTCTGTATAAACTCCTGACTGCCTACCCTCTCTCCACCTTGTCCTTGTACTCTTCCACAAGCAGCACTTTACCATCCCCCATCTCTTGCCTGCAACCTCTCCCCCTCCCTACCCCAACCTCCCCTTTTTTCCCTTTTTTCCACTACTCAAATTCCTTCTTTCATCATCCACCACTGCTTGCAGTCTGGTCCTGGCACCCAGAGACTCTCTCTCTCTCTCTCTCTCTCTCTCTCTCTCTCTCTCTCTCTCTCTCTGTGTGTGTGTGTGTGTGTGTGTGTGTGTGTGTGTGTGTATGTGTGTTTTGTCTAATTCCAATGAAGTTCTTTTTGGCCAAAAGCTTACTTGTCTGACAGTCTGTTGTGCCTTTCTGCAACTCGACATCTTTGCTACATGGTGAGTAGCAACCTATCCTTTTCTAAATGATTAATGGAAAATCTCATATAAAGATGTGAAATAAATACTAACAAAGAGATAGAGGGGCTGGCCAGTACCTACCTCAGCTCAGTACAGCCGATAGATACACAAAACAGAACAGAAAATTTACGTTCCTAGATTTCGGAAATTTGTTCCTTCGTCAGGGAGGAGAGAGGGGAAAGAAAGGGAAGAAGGGAAAGTGGATTCAGTTACTCACAACCCAGGCTATGAAGCAACAGGGAAAGGTAAACAGGGAGGGTAGCAAGGATGGAAGCATGGTTGTCAGATGGAAGCCAAAGATATTCTACTGTAAGTACTGTGCCAGCTTCAAACCAAAGAGGATGCATACAGAAGTAAAGAGGTATATAGTATAAATATAACCACAACTATGTAGGATGAAAAGATGTGTGAATGGCTAAAGAGGAAAGGGAAAGAGGAGAAGACTGAAGAGTAAATGGGAATGAGGTTGGTTAAATTAGGATCAGTCCTGGGGGATGGCGGGATGAAAGGATGTATTGGAGTGCAAGTTCCCATCTCCGCAGTTCCGAGGGACTGGTGTTGGGTGGGAGAAGCCAAATGGCACATACCGTGTAGCAAGTTCCTATGTCCCTAGAATTATGCTGGAGGGCATGCTCTGCTACTGGGTATTGGACATCTCCTAGGCGGACAGTTCGTCTGTGTCCATTCATGCGCTCAGCCAGTTTAGTTGTTGTCATACCGATGTAAAAGGCTGTGCAGTGCAGGCATGTCAGCTGATAAATGACATGTGTTGTTTAACATGTGGCCTTGCCTTGAATTGTGTATGTTTTACCTGTAGCAGGGCTGGATTAGGTGGTTGTGGGGGGGATGCATGGGGCAGGTTTTGCAGCTGGGTTGGTTACAGGGGTAGGAACCGCTGGGTAGAGAAGGTGGTCTGGGAATATTGTAGGGTTTGACAAGGATGTTACGGAAGTTAGGGGGGCAACGAAAGGCAACTCTGGGTGATGTGGAGAGAATTTTGTCAAGGGATGGTCTCATTTCAGGACTTGACTTGAGAAAGTCATATCCCTGGCAGAGTAATTTGTTGATGTATTCGAGGCCAGGATAATATTGTGTGACAAGGGGATGCTTCTGTGTAGTCTGCGGGTAGGAACACTGTTGTTGGACGGGGAGGAATGTATTGCTCAGGAGATCTGTTTGTGGACAAGGTCTGCAGGATAGTTGTGGGAGAGGAAAGCACTGGTCAGGTTATTGGTGTAATTGTTGAGGGATTTGTCACTGGAGCAGATACGTTTGCCACGAATACCTAGGCTGTAGGGAAGGGAGCGTTTGATGTGGAATGGATGGCAGCTATCAAAGTGAAGGTACTGTTGTTTGTTTGTGGGTTTGATATGGACAGAGGTGTGGATGTGAGCTTCAACAAGATGCAGGTCAACATCCAGGAAGGTGGCTTGGGTTTTGGAGAACGACCAGGTGAAATTCAGATTCTAAAAGGAGTTGAGGTTATGGAGGAAATTAAGGAGTGTTTCTTCACCATGAGTCCAAACCACAAAGATGTCATCTATAAACCTATACCAGGCCAGGGGAAGCAGCTGCTGGGTCTTCAGGAAAGCCTCCTCCATGCGGCCCATGAAGAGGTTGGCATTTGGACAGAGTCATCCTGGTTCCCATGGCTGTTCCCCTGATTTGTTTGTAGCTCTGGCCTTCAAAAGTGAAGTAATTATGGGTGAGGATGAAGTTGGTAAGTGTGATAAGGAACGAGGTTTTTGGAAGATCTTCGGGTGGACAATGGGAGAGGTAGTGTTCAAGGGCAGAGAGACCATGGGTATGTGGGATGTTTGTGTAAAGGGATATAGCGGCTATGGTGACAAGAAAGGTTTCAGGTGGGAGAGGAGTGGGAATGGATTTGAGGCGTTCTAGGAAGTGGTTTGTGTCTTTGATGTAGGATGGGAGTCTGCGGGTGATAGGTTGGAGGTGTTGGTCTACCAGAGCTGAGATACGTTCTGTTGGGGCCTTGAAGCCTGCTACAATGGGACGGCCAGGATGGTTCTCTTTGTGGATTTTGGGTAATAGGTAGATGGTAGGGGTACGTGGCTCAGGTGGAGGGAGTAGGTCTATGGAAGACGTTGTGAGGCCGTGTGAGGGACCTTGAATTTTTAGGATTTTCTGCAGCTCAGTCTGGATGGAGGGAATGGGATCCTGGGTAACAGCTTTGTAGGTTGAGGTGTCAGAGAGTTGACGCAGTCCTTCTGCCACATACTCCACACGATCAAGTACCACAGTTGTGGAGCCTTTATCCACCTGGAGGATGACAATAGAGTGGTCTGTTTTCAGCTCCTTAATGGCACGGGATTCAGCTGGGGTGATGTTGGGGGTTGTCAGGATGTTGCACTCCAACACATCCTTTCATCTCACCATCCCCCTGGACTGAACCTACAGTAACCAACCTCACTCCCATTTACTCTTCAGTCTTCTCCTCTTTCCCTTTCCTCTTTAGCCATTCACACATCTTTTCATCCTACATAGTTGTGTTTATCTTTATGCTATATACCTCTTTACTTCTGTATGCATCCTCTTTGGTTTGAAGCTGGCACAGTACTTACAGTAGAATATCTTTGGCTTCCATCTGACAACCATGCCTCCATCCTTGCTACCCTCCCTGTTTACCTTTCCCCGCTGCTTCATAACCTGGGTTGTGAGTAACTGAATCCACTTTCCCTTCTTCCCTTTCTTTCCCCTCTCTCCTCCTTGACGAAGGAACAAATTTCCAAAAGCTAGGAACGTAAATTTTCTGTTCTGTTTTGTGTATCTATTGGCTGTACTGAGCTGAGGTAAGTACTGCCCAGCCCCTCTATCTCTTTGTTAGAATCTATCCTTTTCATAATATTGACATTATTCCAACCTGGATTTCCATTTTTATATCATTAGTTTGAATATTCTACATTTTATTTATTATTTTGTATTCTGTAACATTCTCACTGTACATCATTAACTCATACAAACAACACTAAGTCTAACACAACATATCTACATCTACATCTACATGATTACTCTGCAATTCACATTCAAGTGCTTGGCAGAGGGTTCATCGAACCACAATCATACTATCTCCCTACCATTCCACTCCCGAACAGCGCGCGGGAAAAATGAACACCTAAACCTTTCTGTTTGAGCTCTGATTTCTCTTATTTTATTTTGATGATCCTTCCTACCTATGTAGATTGGGCTCAACAAAATATTTTCGCATTCGGAAGAGAAAGTTGGTGACTGAAATTTCATAAATAGATCTCGCCGCGACGAAAAACGTCTTTGCTTTAATGACTTCCATCCCAACTCGCGTATCATATCTGCCACACTCTCTCCCCTATTATGTGATAATACAAAACGAGCTGCCCTTTTTTGCACCCTATTGATGTCCTCCGTCAATCCCACCTGGTAAGGATCCCACACCGCGCACCAATATTCTAACAGAGGACGAACGAGTGTAGTGTAAGCTGTCTCTTTAGTGGACTTGTTGCATCTTCTAAGTGTCCTGCCAATGAAATGCAACCTTTGGCTCGCCTTCCCCACAATATTATCTATGTGGTCGTATTCTGCAATCAGCCATTCACCAAGAGCATAGGTACATTAAAGTTACTCCAATAGTCTTACTGCAACATTTTAAAAGAAATAAAATAATTTCTCTTATAATACATATTTTTGTGATATCATTTATAAATGTTTCAGTAATCAAAAATGTTAATTACAGCCGTATTATAATAATTTTTTAAAAAATAACAAAATATATAAAGAAATAAGAAGGCGTATGAAATATTCTTGAATTAATGTAATTTGGGTGGAGCCATAATCAATATAAGCATTTCATAATAATATGTATGTATATTATGCAGTAGCCTAAAGCACTAGCAGCACAGATAGAAGCCCAGAACCATGATCAAGTTGCGGCTACAGTCTGTCGATAGACCATGCATTGTTTTGGTGTCAGATCCTGTAGCAGCCCATCTAACAAGCATTGGGAAAGTTGGTGGTGCATTTTTCAAACATAAAGGCATCTGATGATACTGACAGTGATGAAATGGAACTGCAAACTGTTTTAGGTCAATCTTACAGTGCTACTTCTAATTGCTGGTACCCACTTCATAAATTTATGATGGCAAAATGGCATTGCCCCAGTTCGTCAATGACCTATGTTCAACACAAGGTACATGTAAGTTGTTGCTTGCTGGTTTAAATACCTATAACCACCGCAAAATCTGTAAGATTTCTTATTGTGGTACTGTCCAAGTATCACACTGTGCCTTGCCACAGTTGGAAATATGCATCAATACCACAGACATTAGCAATGTCTCACTGCAGTGATGAATGGGTGTTGCCAAAGAAGATGTGTACTCTCTGGTAGCACAGCAGCACCCTTGCATTGAGGTCAATACAGAGCCAAGCATGCAAGCACTCTGCCCAGTTCATTGACCTCAGTCAAAGCAGTCAAGACCTTTGAGTAGGTCCAGTGTTAGTCAAGTCTCATATGGAAATGTACTGTTGTAAATGTTGAACTTTGTACTACAAGAGAAGAGTTTGTTAATTCATGCATCAAGTGATGCTTTAATATTCAGTGATAGTTGTAAATTATCAAGCTCTCCTGTGGACATGCATAAAGTGATGCTTTAATAGTCAGTTGTAAATTACCAAGCACTCCTGTGCCAAAAGATTACATCAAGTTAAGTAAATCTTTTTGTTCATTTGTGTAATAATGTGAACTAATATTTTATATGCTGTAGTTAAGATGAGCCCACTCCAAGAAGAATCAAAGAACCCACAATTATGATTGGACAATTGAAGTTTTGTCTGCTCATAAAACTTCCTATCTGAGGATTTTTGGTGCAATATTCTTTTCTTTTAGCAGTAAAACCGAGACAGAACTATGTCTCCTCCAGCTCCACTATGCACTGGTGTGGATCGACCTTGGTGTGATGTTTAACTAGAAAGTCCAGCTCAAGAATGATGTCATACTTTTTGGCTACGCTGGAGAGAATTTCCATACACACCTAGAAGTTTGTACAAACCAAGGGAGTCAACACTATTACTACCCACCTACCCACATCACTTAGACTAAAACATGGTGGGTTCAGATTTGTGGCACTAAAAGCTCTCTGGCTAGCCATGGAATCGTGTTACCCTGTATTTAACAACAACCTACCTACACAGTCTTCATTTTAAACAGCCAGGGGAACAAACATCTGCCACAGTTTTGCACGGGGGTACCCTGTGGTCACATTTACTGGGAACGTCAAAAAGTGGTAACACCACCTCCTGTCCCATTTAATGGAAGAGGGTGATTGTTATCCTGATTCCATCTTCCACATGCCTGCAGTCATTGCTGAATGGAGCAGCCCATCTGTTTGCACCTTTTATACTGTGACTTCCTAAAAAACTGCAGAATGTGGCCCGGAGAGCCACATCTATAACACATGACCTCTGTATTAAAAATTACTAGCTTCTCCCTCAGCCTAATCATTGAGTCAATTTTGACCAAAATTGCCACAGTTGCTACTGCTTTGTCAGTGGTTTTCAGAAATTTCACGTGTACCTTTCACAATTTCTTAATCTGTAGATAATTGAAAATGCATCAAATGCTCATTGTTCTGCTTCCTGCAGTGTGCCTTATTGGCATGATCATCATCTGTCAGTTCATATGTATTAATATAAATTTTTCTAAAATAGCGTACAAAACTTTCTGCCGATTCTCCTTGTCTTTGCTCTATATTTTTAAGTTGTTATGATAATTCCTAGAAATGTTCTTTCTTCTCTAATGATGTATTAACCCTGCCTGGAAGTCTGTGTAGGACTGAGTAGCCCACAGCTTCTCATTGCACAATGCATATATTCTAATATCCCCTACTAATATTAAATTTTTGACAACTGCTTGCTACACCATTTCCCTAACTTCATGGATGTCTGTAAAATATCAAGAAAGACAAAAACTTCTTCTCCTCAAAAATGGGGCTACAAATGAGGCAATACCACCATCAAGGATGGATGGAGACATGCTAGAAGTTGACCATTCCCTTCTTTCCCCCATTAAACAATCTATTTCCTTATGCGAAGCCTCATTATTAGCTCAAGCTTTAGCTACCTCATCAAGCAAAAGCTGAATTGCATCCTGAGTTGTGGCTTTTTGACCAACAGACATTCTTGCTTACTACTGGCAAGGGCTGTGGAAGAGCTGCATTTCACTGTCGCTTAGATACTTCTGGAACGCGGGCCGACAATTGGGGTCTGCCTGTTGTTAATGCAGCAGTCGATCAAATTGCCAAAGCTTCCTGAAGGCTGTTCCACTTCCAGGTTATTGGCATGCCGGTGTGGCTGTACAGAAGTGTCAGCATCTGCTGAATTGCAGTATTGTCACGGGCATTGTCCGACGGGCAAACAATGCCTGTGTCCTGATTAAGTTTCTGGCATGCTGTCCAAGCTGGTAGAGCAACACAAATCTAATAAACTGTATGTATAAAATTAATGTATTGTGTTGTTTACTAAAGTGGTGTATCATTGTTTACTAAAGTGGTGTATCCTATTCAAGGATTTGATCCCACATTTGTGTTTGGGTAGATCGTGTTAGGATTACTTTTGCTCACCCTGAATGGGGAAGACCCTTGAAAATAAGGGATAAACATCGGTAGTTGCACTCTTGCTTGCAGAGCACCCAGCGCGTCATTCCTCATGCCGTCAAAAATAAAGATTACAAAAGCCCTAGAGGTAGGAAACTGGAATGTTTGAACTTACTTGATTTGAAAGAATAATAGGCCAGATAGAAGAAAATCACTTGTCACCCAGGAGTTGGTTCAAAGAACATTGATACTGTTGCCTTAACTGAAACCAGATTGTCCAGTGAAGGTAAAATTACAAAGTTCATTTCAGGTTACATAAAAGAACATTGATACTGTTGGCTTTACTGAAACCAGATAGCCAAGTGAAGGTAAAATTATTAAGTTCAGTTCAGGTTACACAATACTCTGGAAGGGAAAAGACAAGGGAGAACATCGCATTCATGGTGTTGGATTTGCTGTGAAGGTCAAATTGTTGAATGATCTTCAGCTAATTCCAACTGTTGTCAGCAAAAGAATTATGTCTCTCCAAGTCCCACTGTTTGGACATAAATTTATGACTCTCATCTATGCATATGCCCTCACCTTGGATGCTGATGTAGACACGAAATATTAATTCTCTAAACTGCTGAGCACAGCCATCACCAAAGTACCACCTCAAGACAAGCTCTTGTTACTTGGTAATTTTAATTCCAGACTTGATATAGATCATCGGTTATAGAGCAGTGTGATGGGGAAACAAGAAATTGGCAACTGCAGTGCTAATGGTCTACTGCTCCTTGGTTTATGTGCTGAATATGAACTCTTTATTATGAACATCCAATTCAGCATGCCTAATCACTACAGTGCTCGAAGCACTGGCATATCCTTGACTATATCAGCACCAGGCAATTTGATAAAAAGGATGTCCTTGTCACCAGGACCACAAGAAATGTTTATGACTGCTGGACAGATTATAAGCTCCTTTTCTGACAGTTGAGGATCTCAATGTATTGCAAACCTAAAAGATCCAGCCACAACCTGCCCAGATGGAAATCCAGTATTTATAAACATCAAATTAAATCCATTACTACAGATGACAGAAACATGATCTTAAATAAGCTGGTAGTCATCCAGTCGGCACTAATAGTATAAATCAGGAGTAAGCGACGCTTCAGAAGATCTTTACTGAGTCAGCTAAAGAACCAATTGTTTCTGTGAAGAAAAAAAAAGACAAGACTGATTTGATGAAAATAATGAAGAGATAATGTGTCTGATCAATGCCAAATGGGAAACCCTCTGTATAATGAAGAGATAATGTATCTGACCAATGCCAAATGGGAAACCCTCTATCCTTTCTTCAAAATCCATTTTCAGTATGAAGAACTCTTATTTCATGGAACTTAAGGGGAAATGTCAGGCACAAATTAGGGAAATAATGAATAACTGGTTGCAACAAAAATCTGAAGAACTGCAAAGATTATATGATGCTCCTAACTTGGAAAACTTGTATTTAGGCATAAAGGAGATATATGGTCCAATTTGATCCTCGCCAGGAACACTGAAGACTGCTTGTGATGAAGCAAGCTGGAATCTCTTTACTTCCTCTCTTGTTTTGCCATCTGCCTTCTTAAATTCATTTTGTTTTCATTTTTGCCTAGTTACCATTAACAAGCATGAGTAAATCTGCATTTCCATAAAAGAGAAAGGTTGGCCCGCAGTCTTAAGGAATATAGCACCAGGTATAATTTTGGGCATAGTTTTGTGTACGTAATTAATTTCCTAATTTATTTTGACCATTCCTAGTTAATACTTTTGTTATAAGGTGAAATCAGTAATTGTTTTGTCGCTTAGATTCTATAGTTGACTTATAAACAAATATAAATTCTGTACTAATTATAAACATTTGGAAGAAGAACTACTAGGATTCTTAAAGTATTTATTGGACTCTATTCAAAAACAGATTAGCAAAGCCAGCCCTTAATTAATTCCAAAATAATTACCAGGTTTGTCAAAAGCATTGTTTGTATAACTATATCTGTTGATTTCATTATTTAAACAAATAATTCAGTCTAACCTTTGTGATGGAAGGAACTGTTAAAAAGCAGGAATTTTTTTCTGTATTCAGTTAATTGAATGAGTTATGTTTTAACTGTAATTTCTGTAACTTAAGTATCAAACAATGTGTAGTTTCAGTGCCTATTATTGTGAAGTTATATAAAGGACCAACTTTTGGTCCTGAGACAATCAGTCCACAGCCGATTTTCAGATGGGAAATATGTATTGGTTAGAATAACAACAATGCATCAACTTAACAGTGGAATAAGTGTAACACAAAAAGGCCATGTGTTAGAAAAATTAATGTCAATGTCTACTTAATTTATTTCAAAAACAGTGTCACACATACCACATTATTCTGAAAGATTTGTGATCTGTGTGGTTAGGTTTTTACTGCTCATAGATGTTCAACAGCAGAATATTATATCAGTATGCTGATGTTGCCTGCAACCTATTAATGAGGCTTTACGACATTTAGCAATAGTGAACTGGCCATATAATTGTGTAATATTGGGGGATTGTGTACTGTGAAAGTAAAGAACTGTGAAATGCAAGTGTGTAACTGTTGGCTACATCATTTACAGGATCCAGTGTTGAACTTTCACCCCCCACCCCCACCCCAAATTTTTCAGCCAGTAAACAAAGTAGTATGTCAACACTGAGGACTATCAATGAAGAAATAAAGCAGGCGAACGTCACATGCTGACAATTCCATCACTTTAACTGAGAATGAAAAAAATGACAAAGCATTTGAAGGAACATTTCTCTGTGCTTCTAAGTTGTGCCACCAATGTCTTTCATTGTAATGATCCTCAGCAACCCCAACAACCATGAATGGCACTTAAACCGATGTACAAATACCTTATCAAAGCACTCAGTCAACTAAACCAAGAAGAGCTCCTAGTCATTCCTCTGGAATTGGTACAAAATGGAGGTATATCTTTAAAGACTAGGTTTTTTTACACTGATCCTCTTACTATGAGAAACTTGACTTACTATGAGAAACTTGAGAATTATCTGATGACTTGAAGAATGCTACCTTCATCACTCTCTTCAAGATAGGTGATCATGGTGTATGTGGGAACTACCACGGTATATTGCTATTGTCAGTTGCAGGTAAAATTCTTGTAAGAGTTCTATTAAATTGGCAGGATTTTGCCTGAATCTCAGTGCAGTTCTTACCCTCCAGCAGCACAACAGATATGATATTTTGTGCTACACAACTCCAGAAAAAATGCAGATAGCAACAGAAGCCCCCATATTTAGTTTTCTATTACCTCGAAAAAGCCTTTAATTCAGTATGTGGATCTGCCATGTGGAAGATACTAAACACTTCTGATGTCATAAACATTATGTGGAACTGGTTCAAGCTCTTCATGGTGGCATGTCTGGGCATGTTCTTCTCTGTAACTGTGCATCAGATTTGTTTCCAACCACTCAGAGTTTGAAACAATGCTGTATGCTTGCTCCAACACTCTTTGCACTGTAGATGGCTGCCATGCTATAGAAAGCATCTGCAAACAACCAATTCATGGAGACTAAATTTCATTTTGATGGAGGTCTCTTCAGTCTGGCAAGACATTGTTCGCAAAGACATATCCAGGTTACCAGGTTACCTGGGAGGCAGAACTACAGTATGTTGATGACACTGCATCTCCTGCTCTGACACCAACAGAGTTACAACAGTCTATTAACTGCTTTAAAATTACTTGCAATCACGTTGGTCTTACCACCAATGCGAGTAAGGCAAAGGTACTCCCATGACCTGCTGCATGATTAAATCTGCCTGAGTTCAATATCTGCATCCTAGACACAGCACTGGAGCAGGAGCACTTTTCTTATCTTGGAAGTGTCTTGTCCAAATGATGTACCCGCAAACAAGATGTTGATAAAAGAATTGGGCTGCCCATGCAGTATTTGAACATTTAATACACAGAGTCTTCATGAATAAAGAACTGAAGTTGCACACCAGACTCATGGTGTACAGAACTGTTGTCATTTCTACCATCCTGTATGGCTGTGACACTTGGACACTCTATTGCCATGATATCAAGAAACTTGAGCATTTGCACCAACAGAAAATGAAATACATCCTGAACACATGGTAGGACCATGTGGCCCATAGTTTGGTTCCCAAGAAATCACATCTAAACAGCAATGAGGCAACCATCACCCCTCATCAACTTAGATGGTTAGGCCATGTTCATCACATGAGTGATATGAGGCTTCCTCCCCCAAATCCTTTGTGGTGAACTCTGCTATGGCAAGTGGTTCTCTGCAAATGGGCTCTCATTAAATTTGGACAAAACACAGTTACACAGTTCCACACAGTAAATGGAATGACACCATTAATAAATATAGACTTCGATCAGAAATCGGTAGCTAAGGTAGAATATTCAAAATTTCTAGGTGTATGCATTGATGAGGGGTTGAACTGGAAAAAACACACTGAAGATCTGGTGAAACATTTGAGTTCAGCTGTTGTTGTTGTTCTTGTGGTCTTCAGTTCTGAGACTGGTTTGATGCAGCTCTCCATGCTACTCTATCCTGTACAAGCTTCTTCATCTCCCAGTACTTACTGCAACCTACATCCTTCTGAATCTGCATTCAGCTACTTATGCTATTAGGCAATATATAAATCCCAGTAAATTAGCTTACCATGCCTATTTTCATTCTCTGATTTCGTATGGCATCATATTCTGGGGTAACTCATCATTGAGTAAAAGAGTGTTCATTGCACAAAAGCGTGTTATCAGAATAATTGCTGGAGCTCATCCAAGATCATCCTGCAGACACTTATTTAAAGAGCTAGGTATCTTCACTGTAGCCTCACAATATATATTTTCACTTATGAAATTTGTTATTAACAATCTGAATGAATTCAAAAGTAATAGCAGTGTACATGGCTACAACACTAGGAGAAAGGATGATCTTCACTACTTAAGGTTAAATCTGACTTTTGCTCAGAAAGGGGTAAATTATGCCGCCACAAAAGTCTTTGGTCACTTACCTAATAGCATCAACAGTCTGACAGACAGCCATATGGCATTTAAAAGGAAATTAAAAGAATTTCTGGATGGCAACTCCTTCTACTCATTAGATGAACTTTTGGATTTAGTAAGTGGGTAATTTCCCCACCCTCTCAACAAAAAAATTATTAAGTGTAATGTAATATCTTGTGTAAACACCTTTTATTAACCTGACACATTCCACATCATTACGAAGTGTCGTATTCATGATCTATGGAACAAATTCTAATCTAATTTAATCTAATCTAATCCTCATGGAGCCCCTCTCAAGTGCTTTAAGAACCAGCAAAAACAAACCTAGAAGATTAAATGGCATAAACATATGAACATGGGAAGAATGTGAAACTTCCTGGCAGATTAAAACTGTGTGCCGGACCAAGACTCGAGGACGGATCGTGAGTTGTGCTTGGGTAGCTCAGTTGGTAGAGCACTTGCCCATGAAGGCAAAGGTCCTGAGTTCAAGTCTCAGTCCGGCACACTGTTTTAATCTGCCAGGAAGTTTCAAAATCAGCGCGCATTCCGTTGCAGAGTGAAAATTTCATTATGGGAAGAATGTGTTGTGGACCACTTACTGTGGAGGAACACTACATCCACCAATGTCAGCTTATTCGAAGGAGAACACCGCAGACTGAAGTGGCCAAGCAGCAAACAAGAAATCTCCCTCAGTTACAACCCCATCCTGTTCCAGCCATTCAGCGCTGTGTGTGTGGATGCATGTTTTATGCCAGGACTGGTCTATTCGACCACCAGAAACATATACATAAGCTGAGTGGAAATGCTCATTCTATGCAAGAAGAAGCTGTGCATACTCAGAATTGAATTGCAGCCACTGACTAAAGTTGTGTATCACACTGTTTGGTATGAACTCAGTGTGAAGCATTGCTCTGTTTCATTACATTACCAAGGATTTCCTGGTTATTATAATGCTTAAGTATACAGGTTGCCCCAGGAGGAATGGGCAGTATTCAGGGATCTGACGGGAACACACATTCAAAACAAAAACGGTTAGTAAATACAGGCTCTCAAATGTATACCTTAAGAGCTATGAGCACCTGTTCAGTAGAAGAGATGTGTGTGACAGTAGCAAAGAACTCTTAAGGTGTGGACTTTAGATCACACATGTATTGACCATTTTTTCCTTGTTTTGGCCTTTACCACCTCCTTCCAAAATATGGGACACAAAGAGTGTGCAGTAGAAGAAATTTGTTGCACAGTTTTGAAGATGATGCTCATAGTTTTTAAGTAGATGCTCATAGTTGTTTACTAAACATTTTTGCTTGGAATGATCTTCCCAGTCATATCCCTGAATATTGACCGTTCTTTGCAGGACACCCTGCATACTAAATGTTGCACATAACACAACAGTTCATCCTCTGTGAGCTTACTCACTCTGCTTAGTTATGTTTGTGATACCCTCAGACAGTGAAGATCACACAGGAGAATGATTTACTTTTGGATAACACTTCCTTGGCAAAACAACGAGCTAGTGCAGTTGTTAAAACAATGGACATGCACATCGGAGAATGAAGGCTCAAATCGCTACCTGGACATTTAGATTTGCCTTTCCTTAAACTGGTTGAGGTAAATTCAGGTATAGTTACTTTTGGAAGAATACTACCAATTCTCAAATTTGAGCTAATGCTCCATCCCTAACGATAGGATGTTAAACCCTAACCCTTCTTCAACCATCCATTACATGGAAAAAGTATTCTGCATATTTCCATTAGGGATGAAAAATGTGAATCATGAAAACCAAGATTATCAGATCTACCCTGTGACTCTCTCTCTCTCTCTCTCTCTCTCTCTCTCTCTCTGTCTCCTGTTCATGGAGAATTTCACTATAATATACTAGTATTGATATGTCTTAAACTGTGACAAAACTCATGTCAGTATTCTGTAAACATATTCCATGACCAAGTAGCCCTGGTTGAAATGGTCCCATGGAATCTTAGACAATAAATAAATTAACTTATTCAAACAATTCTTTCAGTATACTCTTGCTTCCAATTATTTCCATCTCTTTCACCATCTTAAACCATTCTATGCTGATGTTGCAAACTGAAATAAACTTTTCCCCATTTAGTTATTGTCACAGTTGGTGTACTTGTGTGGTGTCGTAGAAACCCATTGGTTCAGACTCTGATAATTTTTTTAGCAATGGAGACAATCATGTAGAGACATGTACTTGCATGTACAGTATTATTTTACCTTATACTGAAACTTTCTTTCTGGGCAACCATAATACATTCTGGAAACATCCTCCAGGCTGTGGCTAAGCCATGTCTCCATAATATCCTTCTTTTCAGGATTGCTAGCCTTGTAAGTTTTGCAGGAGAGCTTCTGTGAAGTTCAGATGGTAGAAGGTGAGGGACTGGTGGAAGTAAAGCTGTGAGGACAGGTTGTGCATTGTGTATCTCAATCGATAGAGCACTTTCCCCTGAAAGTGAGGTCCCGAGTTCAAGTCTCAGTTCGGTACACAGCTTTAATCTGTCAAGAAGTTTCATATCTGCACACACCCTGTTTCAGAGTGAAAAAACCTAATTTGGGAAGATGCCTCAGGCTGTGGCTAAGCCAAGTCTGTTCGCAGCTTGTGGTCTTGTGCTTAGCATTGCTGACTCTGGATCACGGGGTCCTGGGTTCGATTCCCGGCCGGGTTGGGGATTTTCTGTGCCCGGGGACTGGGCATTAGTGTTGTCCTCATCATTTCATCACCACCATCACCATCATCATCATCATTCATGACAGTTGCTGGATTGGAATGTGTAAAAATTGGACTGTGTACAAATTGGGACTTTGTACGAGCCCTGATGACTGCACAGTTGAGCACCCCACGAACCAGTCGTCATCACCATCATCATCTTAAGCCACGTCTCCACAATATCCTTTCTTCCACAGCTGCTAGTCTTACAAGTTTTGCAAGAAAGCTTCTGTGAAGTTTGAAAGGTTGGAGATAAGGTACTGGTGGAAGTAAAGCTGTGAGGACACTGCAGATGGGAAACCTCATTTTGGAAACCTTCATACATAGTTAATAAGATGCTGTATTGTATAATGGCTTCTAGTCGTAGTCTCTTCATTTCTGTTCCATTATTTATTGCAGTATGAAACTTTCTGTTTATATGCTGAAGTACACAGGCATATTCTGTCTGTCTTATACGAAGTGTGCTGTGGGAGCAATGAAACTGATTTACAACCAGTTTTGAATGCTGCTAATGTGAACTTCTGTATACTGTGTACAAGCACAGTGTCATTTTTGTTCTGTGATTTCTATGTAGACTTGTGTTCTCCAAGTATCTCTGCAATATACTCAGGTTGACTAAACAAACCAGTTTCAATTTTAGTATCAAGCCTCTATTTTTCCCCATTTCTTCTAGCCATCTGAAAGTACTAAACGTTCAAAACATAGGTCAAGAGAAGGTTACAGCAGAGCGTTGTGTGCAGTTTCCTTTGCAGGTGTGTTGGTTTCCGAAATTTTCTCCAGTGCGTCAAAGCCTATTATTAACTCTCCTTACAGCTGAATTTCTTTGGCCATTCTATTTCATATTCCTTCATTTTGTCATCCACAGGTGATTAATTAATAAAGTCAGTTCAGAGGCAAAACACAAATTGATATTTAAATAATATCAGATTGTTTCTCTATTATACAACCATTGTCTTGCACTTATATGCAATGAAGAAAATTTGTCATATGCAACACCAAGTGGAAATCTTGCTTAAGTTCTTGTAGTTATTCCACCATGCGAGGTGGTGCAAAAGTTTATGGCACTGAACTGTGTAACATTCCCTTTTCTTGAGGATGACATCAGAATAAATTAATTTCAGTTTATTGATTGCAAATGCTCCTGGTTGTAAGTGAAGTTATTTGCAATTTATATTATTAATTATACTACATTCATTTTTTGTACTTTTCTGGTGAAATTATTCAACAAAAATTGTTGTTCACCATATTTGATCATTGCTGGCAGCCTGAGTTCTTGCTGTATGATTATTCTGCTATTTAAACTGGATTGTAATTTTTTCTTCAATAAGTAGCCAAACGCCTTTTTTAGATCACTTGTACAATTTATTCATAACTCCTGAACTGCATCTTGACAAAACATTACCTTCAAAAATACAACTTCCACTGCCATCAACATCTACCAGTACACTGTCAAATTACTACTACTACTACTACAAAACCACTAACTTACTTGTCACAATATCAAACAATGGAAAATCTAGGATGGAATGTAGCAAAATTATGAAAAGGAAAGTTACTACACACCACATAGTGGAGATGCTGAGCCTTATCTTTCCAGTTTCCCGCAACCTCCCAAAGTCCCATTGCCAGGCCACACAGGAGCATTTCTCTCATAATTCAGTACCATACAAGACTGGAGCAACTGAATTACATTCTCCAACACGGTTTTGACTACCTCTCATCATGCCTTGATATGAGAAATGGCCTACCCAACATCCTTCACACCATTCCCACAGTGATATTTCCCCCCCCCCCCCCCTCTTCCACAACTCACCACTGCCCTCCATCTAACCTGCAGCACTTCACTGTCTGCCATTCCTACCCTTCTATCCCTCCCCCTCCCCACCCTAACCTCCTTCTTACCTCCACCTCCACCCAGTCGCCAATCCCATCATGCACTGGTGCTGCTGCTCACAGCGTGGTTTCAGTTGCTTGAGACTGCAGTCATGTGTGATTGCATTTTTGTGTGTGTGTGTGTGTGTGTGTGTGTGTGTGTGTGTGTGTGTGTGTGTGTGTGTGTGTGTGTGTCTGTCTGTCGTCTATATTTGACGAAGTCCTTACTGGCCGAAAGTTTTATTTGTGGCAGTCTTTTTGTTGTTCTATCTGTGACTCAGCATCTCCACTGTATGGTGTGTAGCAACTTTCTTTTTCATAATATTGTTACTCATCACATTCATATTTATAGATGGTGAAGAAAAAATGTCACACTTGGAGGTCGGCATCTGAATCCTCATCCACATTCAAGATAAAAGTTTATCTAGTAAAATCAGATCGGATGCAGTTGGAAAAAGCTTGTATGAAAATGAGGAGATGGCAACAGCGTAACATCATGCAGCACATTGGAATGTACAGAGGAATGTGTATCACTCCACAGTACCACACCAGCCATTGAAGCTCAATGCGAAGACTGCTGGGACATCAAACCCGCATCCACCATGGAGCTATAGTTCGAATCCTCGTCAGTTTCCTTTTTTATTTTTTGGACATTCATTCTTGATTTCTCGTTGTTTATAAGCAGGGCATCATTTTGTCACGTGACAATAGCCTATCACATGACAGTGGAATCCACTAATCTGCGTGCATACGTCTACTAGCTGCTTAACTGCTTAACTGGATCTGTCAAGTTCACGATGGACTGCACAAATGATAAATACATTAATATGCTTTTGGTTCTGGGTGCGCCCAATAATGAAACTGCTGCGGCTTGTGCATTTGCTGCATGTTACCCACAAAGGGCTATCTTGATAATAATGTTTTTTGTCAACTGGAGCAACACCTTTGAGAAACCAGTAATCTTTGTCCATAAGTAATGTGTAGAAGTCATTCAAGGACTAGACATAGTCCACAAACAGAGGACACGATTCTTGAAACCATTCACCAGTCACCTTGTTGAAGTAGCCGAGATATTGCAAAGCAATTCTAGACATCTGATAGACTGGTTGTTGAAGTGTTGCACGATGAAGAACTGCATTCATGCTATTACACAGTAACTCAACAACAGTAGCCAGAAGACCATATTTGACAAGTACAGTTTTGTGAGTGGCTTTTGCACCAAGTGGAAGATAATGACCATTTTATAAATATAGAGGTATGGATTGACGTGAAGGTATTTTCATCCTGTCAACATCCATTATCCGTCATATCACAACCCGCATGTCACACATAATCGTGACTTTGGCATAAACCTGTGCATTGGAATCATGGGAGGAGTGCTTTTGGGCCCTTACCTATTGCCAGACCATTTCACTGTGCCCCAGTATTGTATATTTCTTTGCAGTACTTTGCATGATACATTAGAAAACATTCCACTTGGTGTTCGGTGATAGCTATGGTTTCAAAATGATGGTACACCACCACACTTTGGAATGAATATGCATAACTATCCAAACAAAACATTTCCAGGAAGTAGTTTGGTCATAGAGGTCCAATGTTCTGGCCTCCATGTTCTGGGACACTTAAAGGAAAAAGTGTATAATGCCCTGCCCATGGGTTTATACGACCCAGTAGCTTGTGTGGCAATGGTAGGTGGAGATATGTTGCCTAAGATCCTACAAAGTACAATTCAGTGAGTTGCAAAGTGTTTGCAGGTGCAAGGTGGTCGCTTTGAACATCTTTTTTAAACTTGAGGTTACTCATATATGTATGTACCAGCTCTGAAGATAAGCCTGAATGCGAAACATACAGAATGGCATTATTGCGCATAGCACAATGTCCAATTTTGTGTAGCCTGCTTGTTGTCGTTTTTGTACCTCACTGGATACAATCTTACTGTATCCACCATTGTTTTGTATTGGCTTTATTTGTGTCACTGACAAAATAAAGTGGTTATTTACTTCTGTAAGAAATTCATGTTATGTCTTAATGTTTAAACAAAGCTAACAGTAACAAAAAGAACTACACAAGTTACCACATTGTGTGGATGTAAATTGGATACAATTTTATGCTTTAACTGGGAGGAAACAAAGAAAAGAAAAAGAGTTCAATGCCAACGTGACTCAGACATCAGTGAGTTTGCATATACGTTCCGCATTGCATTATCTCGTCTCATTTTTTTTTCCAGTCATTGTTCTCAATGTTTTGTCTGAGCAGTCATTGCATGACACACCTTCAAGTTCATCTTTGAATACTTCATTCAGTGTCCCCCCCCCCTCCCCCCATCGGTCTGCAGGTTCGAGGTCAACATTGAAATTGCGGAACAACAGCACCTTCCAGTAAAATGTGCCTGTGGCTCTTGTTGTCACTATAAACCGAAGGTAGCGGATCAGTGTGACTTGAGCAGATGTGCAGGATGCCTTGCAGATGTATGTGCAAAACATACCGTCAGATCAGTGAGTTTGAAAGAGGGTGCATTATTGGCATGGGAGAATAAAATTAATCCACCTGGGAAATTGCTGCTCATGTGAGATGAGGAGTTTTGGCAGTGCAATGGATGTGTGCAGAAGGCCATAGAATATAATGAGGTGGATCAGGTTGCACCACCCAGACCATCCCCCGAGAAGACTGACACCTCAACCAAATGGCATTTCAGGACAGATCTGCATCCTTCTCAACTCTGGTGCAGCAGTGGAACAGTTAATACATCATACACTATCAGGGGTGAGAGTCGGTCGCAGTTTATTATAGCATGGATTACGTGTGCCTCATCCACTTCTCTGCTTAACCTTGACAAATGTGCAGAAATATGGTAGACGGCATTGGTGTATGGAATGACATCACTGTGGACAGGAAAGGCATAAAATAGTGTTTTTGGATGAATCCTGGTTCTGTAAAATGTAAACTTTATTAATTGTGTGAATCCAGCTTCTGTTTGTTGGAAAATGATGGGCCCATTTTGGTTAGCCAAAGATACGGGGAGCAACGTCACAGTGACTGCATTTGCATAAGACATACAATGCCAACTCAAGACCATATGGTGTGGGATGCTGTTGGGTACAACCACAAGTCACAGTTGGTTCATGTCCGGAGCACTGTGACCAGTGTGACCTGCATGAATGACATCCTGTGACCCGTAGCCGTACCCTTTCTGCACAACACCCCAGATGCCATTTTTCAGCAAGACAATGCACGACCACATGTCGCTGCACAAACACGTGTCTTCTTGGTGTCACAGGAGTCAGCATTTTGTCCTGAGCTGTGAGATCACCAGTCCTGCTGCCAGTTGAAAATGTGTGGAATATGGTGAAACAAAGAGTGCAGTGCTGTGACCTAATGCCAACCACCACAGATGAACTTAGGAACCAGGTGAATCAGCACGGATGGCTATGCCACAGGACATCATTTGAATCTTATATGTGTTGATGCCATCACACATGGAGCAAGTAATTAGGACCATGTGCTTACTATGCAACAGGACGCATCTTGAAAGACATGTTTAAAATTAATTAAGCACAATATTTCCCAGAGCATAGAACATAATGTAGATTTTATGGTCACTTTTGTCAATTACAGACACTTTCAGTTCCAAAAATTACATTCTGAGTATTTCTAACAGTTAATATTACAAAATGTTAATTTTAAATTGAACTAAGCTATAATTTCACTTGGCTTCAGTTGTAGTGGTTTCGTATGGCAGCTCATATCATTTTATGAAAATTGCTTCAATCCAATCTGTAAAGAAGATTATCAGTGTGACATCTGTTTTCATTATGAACAATTATACACATAATTTTACAAATATTTCTCAAAGACTTTGTCAAACTAATTTCTATTTATTTCATTAAATATCATTAAGAATAATTAATGTAAGCTGGAAAATTAAAATGTAACCATATACATGTATTTACCTAATGGTACTCTAATGTATCAGGTTGTATACTTAACTAACAATCAATAACGGAGTCTGTTCATTACATCTGGCATATGGAGGAGTGGTATTCGAATCCTTGATCAGATATAGAGATTTAGATTTTCCATAATTTTCACTTCAGGTGAATGCCACTATGGTTACTTCCAAAATGAATTTCTTTTCCCTTCTTTACACTGACCAATTTTGTGGTCTGTCTGTAATATCCTCCTATTTATTTATTTATTTATTTATTTTTTTATTGTTCCGTGGGACCACATTAAGGAGAAGTCTCCATGGTCGTGGAACGAGTCAATACATGAAATTATAACACGATTGTAGAAAAAGATAAAATGAAATATAAGAAACATATTCAGGCGACAAGTCGTAAGTTTAAACAAAGAAAATCAACAATGTAACACTGGAATTTGCTTAATTTTTTAGCTCTTCCAGGAGCTCCTCGACAGAATAGAAGGAGTGAGCCATGAGGAAACTCTTCAGTTTAGACTTAAAAGTGTTTGGGCTACTGCTAAGATTTTTGAGTTCTTGTGGTACCTTATTGAAAATGGATGCAGCAGAATACTGCACTTCTTTCTGCACAAGAGTCAGGGAAGTGCATTCCACATGCAGATTTGATTTCTGCCTAGTATTAACTGAGTGAAAGCTGCTAACTCTTGGGAATAAGCTAATATTGCTAACAACAGACGACATTAAAGAAAATATATACTGTGAGGGCAATGTCAAAATTCCCAGACTATTGAATAGGGGTCGACAAGAGGTTCTCGAACTTACACCACATATAGCTCAAACAGCCCATTTTTGAACCAAAAATACCCTTTTTGAATCAGAAGAATTACCCCAAAAAATAATACCATATGACATAAGCGTATGAAAATATGTGAAGTAGACTACTTTTCATGTTGAAATGTCACTTATTTCAGATACTGCTCTAATGGCAAATAAAGCAGCATGTAGTTTCTGAACAAGATCCTGAACATGGGCTTTCCACAACAGCTTACTATCTATCCGAATGCCTAGGAATTTGAACTGTTCCGTCTCGCTTATAATATGCCCATTCTGTCTGATCAAAATATCAGTTCTTGTTGAATTGTGAGTTAGAAACTGTAAAAACTGAGTCTTACTCTGATTTAGCATCAAAATTATTTTCCACAAGCCACGAACTTATTTCATGAACTACATTATTTGATAATGTTTCAATATTACACACAAGATCCTTCACTACCAAGCTGGTGTCATCAGCAAACAGAAATATTTTTGAATCACCTGTAATACTAGAAGGCATATCATTTATATAAATAAGAAACAGCAGTGGCCCCGGCACCGACCCTTGGGGAACTCCCCACTTAACAGTGCCCCACTGGGACTGAACATCACCACCACTCTCAATATTGCGGAGAATTACCTTCTGCTTTCTGTTCTTAAAGTAAGAGGCGAACCAATTGTAAGCTACTCCACTTACTCCATAATGGTCCAACTTCTGCAGTAATATTTTGTGGTCAACACAGTCAAAAGCCTTCATTAAATCAAAGAAAACACCTAACATTCACAACCTTTTATTTAATCTGTCCAAAACCTCACAGAGAAAAGAAAATATAGCATTTTCAGTTGTTAAGCCATTTCTAAAACCAAACTGTACATTTGACAGCAAATTATGTGAATTTAAATGCTCCCGTAACCTTGTATATACAACCCTCTTGATAACTTTAGCAAACACCGATGGCATAGAAATAGGTCTATAATTGTCAACATTATCCCTGTCTCCCTTTTTATAAAGTGGCTTCACTACCGAGTACTTTAATCGGTCAGGAAACCGACCACTCCTAAAGGAAAAGTTACAGATATGGCTAAGTACTGGGCTAACATACATAGAACAATACTTCAGTATTCTGCTAGAAACCCCGTCATATCCATGAGAGTTCTTGATCTTTAGTAATTTAATTATTAACTCAATCTCCCTCTTGTCAGTATCATGGAGGAGAATTTCAGGTTACAGTCTCAGAACACTTTTTTCTACAAGCGCAATATGATTCCCTGTTGGGACTAGGTTTCTATTTAGTTCACCTGCTATATCCAGAAAGTGATTATTAAATACTGTTCATATATGCAACTTATCAGTAACACGGACATTCCAACTACGCACTGATTCTATATCCTCGACCTGTCTCTGCAGACCAGCCACTTCCTTTACAACTGACCATATGGTTTTAATTTTATCCTGAGACTTAGCTATGCTATCTGCATACCATATACTTTTTGCCTTCCTAATAACTTTTTTTAGCACCTTACAATACTGTTTGTAATGGGCTGCTGCATTTAGATTGTGACTGTTTCTAACGTTTTGATATAATTGCCACTTTGTTCTACAAGATATTCTTATCCCTCTAGTCAGGCACCCAGGCTGTCTGTTTGTGCTAGTACCCTGTTTTGAACATTCTAATGGAAAGCAACTTTCAAAGAGCACGAGAAAAGTCTTGAGGAAAGCATTATATTTATCGTCTAATGTATCAGCACTATAAACATCTTGCCACTCTTGTTCCTTGATAAGGTTTACAAAGGTCTCTACAGCAACTGGATCAGCTTTCCTAAAAAGTCGATAACTACATTTAACATGTATTGCAGCACAAAAATCTTTTAGAGTTAAAATTTGTGCATCATGATCTGAAAGGCCATTCACCTTTTTGCTAACAGAATGCTCTTCTAGTAATGAGGAATGAACAAAAATATTGTCTATGGTTGTTCTACTGTTCCCTTGCACTCTCATTGGAAAGAATATGGTTTGCATAAGATTATATGAATTAAGGAGGTCTACCAGCATCCTTTTCCTTGCACAATCACTTATACAATTAATATTGAAGTCACCACATATAACTAACTTTTTGTATTTCCTATAAAGTGAACTAAAAACCTCCTCTAGCTTTAGCAAAAATGTTGTGAAATTGGAGTCTGGGGACCTATAAATAACAACAGTAAGACATTTAGCTCCACTAAATTTAACCACACCTCCACAACATTCAAACACCTTTTCAGTGCGGTACTTTGAAACATCAATTGACTCAAATGGGATACCGTTATTCACATACATGGCTACTCCCCCACACCGCAAAGAGCTCCTAGAAAAGCTGCCAGCCAACCTGTATCCTGGTAAAGGAAGCCCCTGAATTATCTCCTTATTTAAAGAGTGTTCAGATATACCAATAATTTCAGAGTCAACATCTATAAGCAGTTCACTAACTTTATCTCTAATACCTTGTATATTTTGATGAAATATACTAATTCCCTCATTAATCGGATACCTAAGCTTTGTCAAAAGTGGTTTCTTTGTTAGAGAGACTTCTCTTAAGCAGGAATACCTATCAGCTGACTTCAATCTAAAAAGGTACAGCTCTAACACCTACAACTACCGGAATTTTCCCATGAGTGATCCCACCACCCCCACCTATGCTGTCACCTATAAGCTTTGCCAACCTCCCCTTTCCATACCTGTTGAGGTGCAGGCCATGTCTAGTGAAACCCGTCCTGCTGATAGATTCCACCGACACCACTGAAATGTGACTCATGCCTTCTGTCATCAGCGCACCCCCAAGTCTCGTGTTATTAAGCCTGACGGCTGTATTAAGATGAGGCCGATCGTGACGCTGAAACAGTTCCACGAAATGCACATTCGTGTTGCCAGTCTGAGTGGCTATCTTTTCCAGGTCACTATCTATGTCATACTCCCCATCCCTGTCAATACTATTACCAGCCCCACCCACAATCACTACCTGATCCTCTCTAGTAAAATCCCTACATAACCCCCCTATGTTAACAGTCACCTGAGCCAATCCTGCATTAGGCTTCACAATGCTGGTGACCTGGTACTCACTCCCCCACACTTCCTGCAACTGCTGACCTACACCTCTACCATGAGAACTACCTAACAGCAGAACCTTCTTCTTTCTCTTAGACTTTGCAACTGTCATAGCCACTGTAACTGCTGAGGTCTGCTGCATACGTCCTACATCTACATTCAGTAGGAGGTCAAATCCTGAGCTGCTGCTTCTTCTTGATATTTTTGTGTAGATAAAAGCATTGTCTGCAGACAGTCTGACAGTACTTTTGCCATAGTATTTTATATGAAACATTATTTTCTTGTAAGTTTCTGCCATTTAAAGAAATAAAGCTTTACCTGTTTGCAACAGTCCATGGTTTACAAGACATTGCATGTGATGAAGATGAACTCTGTATCACGTAAGAATTTTTTTTTAAAGTCTTACTGACATTTCGGTAGAAGCCTTCTTTTTTCAAGTACCACCAGTTTATTGAAGCTTACCTAGTGACTGTGGAACCTGTAACAATAATATATTAAAAATAGTGATGTGATTATAATGTTGTGTATTCCTTTTTTAACCTTCTTATATACTCCATGTACTTTCCCCGTCTTTAATGACCTTCTCATCAATGGGGCATTAAACACCAGTCTTCCTTCCTTTTTGTAAGGTGCACATACAAAGATACCCATCTTAAAGTACCTTATGTGTTTTAACTGACAAAACTACTTGCCAGGTCATGCAAAGAGGTCATTTTAATCCCATTTTGCAAACAGGAAAAAAATTCAGCCATAAGTAGCTTCAGCAGTGCTGTATTACCACCTAAATAGGGAAAAGTCAGCTGGTACATTGTCTCAGTTTTGAAATTCACACATGTGTTTAGATAAGAAATATCCAACATACTGGCTTCATACACAGCTCTTTTAATCATTAGTTATGAGTGACATTCCGTGTATACTCCAGTTTCCGGTATCTTTGTCCTACTCATTAGGTTTAAAACAATTAACACTTCAGTTTTTTGTACTTCTTTGTTTTTATTAGTGAAACTATCATCTTTTTTTTGCTATGTTTACCCTTATATGTTGTAGCTTTATTAACAACCAATTTTTGATTGCTTATTCCTATGGTAAGAGTTCCAACAAATTTTTAAATGTTCATATTTTTATTATTATTTTATCAGTATAGTCAGTCATCATTGGCACATAACAACACTGTTCTTTCCACAGGTTTAGTACCAATAAGTGCAGAAGGAGTGGTAGTGACATCACATACGGGCGTTGTGTGTAAGCTCAACATCAAGGTGAATGAAAGTGAAGATATAATTGTTGAATCTGAAAATATTGTAACAAATTTCAAAACGAAAGATGTTGCTTTCTATGGAATAGCATGCAGCAGAAACCAAGCAGTATGGGCAGTAGTTACAAGGTAATCCATCGAACTGTTAATGTGTTGGAGAGACTTTTAATCATTAAAATACATAGTAATGTATTCATTTTCATTTTGAGAACTAAGCATAATTTCTCAGAGAATGCAGATGAAGATTTAAGTTTTTAGTTTACTGTTTTGATACAGTAAAATTCCTCCCCCCATGAACCATGGACCTTGCCGTTGGTGGGGAGGCTTGTGTGCCTCAATGATGCAGATAGCCATACCGTAACGACTACGGAGGGGTATCTGTTGAGAGGCCAGACAAACGTGTGGTTCCTGAAGAGGGGCAGCAGCCTTTTCAGTAGTTGCAAGGGCAACAGTCTGGATGATTGACTGATCTGGCCTTGTAACGATAACCAAAACAGCCTAGCTGTGCTGGTACTGTGAACGGCTGAAAGAAAGGGGAAACTACGGCTGTAATTTTTCCCGAGGGCATGCAGCTTTACTGTATGATTAAATGATGATGGCGTCCTCTTGGGTAAAATATTCTGGAGGTAAAATAGTCCCCCATTCGGATCTCCGGGCGGGGACTACTCAAGAGGGTGTCGTTATCAGGAGAAAGAAAACTGGCGTTCTACGGATCGGAACGTGGAATGTCAAATCACTTAATCAGGCAGGTAAGTTAGAAAATTTAAAAAGGGAAATGGATAGGTTAAAGTTAGATATAGTGGGAATTAGTGAAGTTCGGTGGCAGGAGGAACAAGACTTCTGGTCAGGTGCCTACAGGGTTATAAACACAAAATCAAATAGGGGTAATGCAGGAGTAGGTTTAATAATCAATAGGAAAATAGGAATGCGGGTAAGCTACTACAAACAGCATAGAGAACGCATTATTGTGGCCAAGATAGATACAAAGCCCACACCTACTACAGTAGTACAAGTTTATATGCCAACAAGCTCTGCAGATGACGAAGAAATTGAAGAAATGTATGATGAAATAAAAGAAATTATTCAGATAGTGAAGGGTGATGAAAATTTAATTGTCATGGGTGACTGGAATTCGGTAGTAGGAAAAGGGAGAGAAGGAAACATAGTAGGTGAATATGGATTGGGGCTAAGAAATGAAAGAGGAAGCCGCCTGGTAGAATTTGGCACAGAGCACAACTTAATCATAGCTAACACTTGCTTTAAGAATCATGAAAGAAGGTTGTATACATGGAAGAACCCTGGAGATACTAAAAGGTATCAGATAGATTATATAATGGTAAGACAGAGATTTAGGAACCAGGTTTTAAATTGTAAGACATTTCCAGGGGCAGATGTGGACTCTGACCACAAACTATTGGTTATGACCTGTAGATTAAAACTGAAGAAATTGCAAAAAGGTGGGAATTTAAGGAGATGGGACCTGGATAACTGATTAAACCAGAGGTTGTACAGAGTTTCAGGGAGAGCATAAGGGAACAATTGACAGGAATGGAGGAAAGAAATACAGTAGAAGACGAATGGGTAGCTCTGAGGGATGAAGTAGTGAAGGCAGCAGAGGATCAAGTAGGTAAAAAGACGAGGGCTAGTAGAAATCCTTGGGTAACAGAAGAAATATTGAATTTAATTGATGAAAGGAGAAAATATAAAAATGCAGTAAATGAAGCAGGCAAAAAGGAATGCAAACGTCTCAAAAATGGTTTCGACAGGATGTGCAAAATGGCTAAGCAGGGATGGCTACAGGACAAATGTAAGGATGTAGAGGCTTATCTCACTAGGGGTAAGATAGATACTGCCTACAGGAAAATTAAAGAGACCTTTGGAGATAAGGGAACCACTTGTATGAACATCAGGAGCTCTGATGGAAACCCAGTTCTAAGCAAAGAAGGGAAAGCAGAAAGGTGGAAGGAGTATATAGAGGGTCTATACAAGGGTGATGTACTTGAGGACAATATTATGGAAATGGAAGAGGATGTAGATGAAGATGAAATGGGAGATACGATACTGCGTGAAGAGTTTGACAGAGCACTGAAAGTCCTTAGTCAAAACAAGGCCCCCGGAGTAGACAACATTCCATTGGAACTACTGACGGCCTTGGGAGAGCCACTCCTGACAAAATTCTACCATCTGGTGAGCAAGATGTATGAAACGGGTGAAATACCCTCAGACTTCAGGAAGAATATAATAATTCCAATCCCAAAGAAAGCAGGTGTTGACAGATGTGAAAATTACTGAACTATCAGTTTAATAAGTCACAGCTGCAAAATACTAACGCAAATTATATACAGACGAATGGAAAAACTGGTAGAAGCCGACCTCGGGGAAGATCAGTTTGGATTCTGTAGAAATGTTGGAACACGTGAGGCAATACTGATCTTACGAATTATCTTAAAAGGAAGATTAAGGAAAGGCAAACCTACGTTTCTAGCATTTGTAGACTTAGAGAAAGCTTTTGACAATGTTGACTGGAATACTCTCTTTCAAATTCTAAAGGTGGTAGTGGTAACATACAGGGAGCGAAAGGCTATTTACAATTTATACAGAAACCAGATGGCAGTTATAAGAGTCGAGGGGCATGAAAGGGAAGCAGTGTTTGGGAAGGGAGTGAGACAGGGTTGTAGCCTCTCGCCGATGTTATTCAATCTGTATATTGAGCAAGCAGTAAAGGAAACAAAAGAAAAATTTGGAGTAGGTATTAAAATCCATGGAGTAGAAATAAAAACTTTGAGGTTCGCCGATGACATTGTAATTCTGTCATAGACAGCAAAGGACTTGGAAGAACAGTTGAACGGAATGGACAGTGTCTTGAAAGGAGGATATAAGATGAACATCAACAAAAGCAAAACGAGGATAATGGAATGTAGTCAAATTAAGTCGGGTGATGCTGAGGGAATTAGATTAGAAAATGAGACACTTAAAGTAGTAAAGGAGTTTTACTATTTGGGGAGCAAAATAACTGGTGATGGTCGAAGTAGAGAGGATATAAACTGTAGACTGGCAATGGCAAGGAAAGCGTTTCTGAAGAAGAGAAATTTGTTAACATCGAATATAGATTTAAGTGTCAGGAAGTCGTTTTTGAAAGTATTTGTATGGAGTGTAGCCTTGTATGGAAGTGAAACATGGACAATAAATAGTTTAGACATGAAGAGAATAGAAGCTTTCAAAATGTGGTGCTACAGAAGAATGCTGAAGATTAGATGGGTAGATCATATAACTAATCAGGAGGTATGAATAGGGTTGTGGAGAAGAGAAGTTTGTGGCACAACTTGACTAGAAAGAGGGATTGGTTGGTAGGACATGTTTTGAGGCATCAAGGGATCACCAATTTAGTATTGGAGGGCAGCGTGGAGGGTAAAAATCGAAGAAGGAGACCAAGAGATGAATACACTAAGCAGATTCAGAAGGATGTAGGTTGCAGTAGGTACTGGGAGATGAAGGAGCTTGCACAGGATAGATTAGCATGGAGAGCTGCATCAAACCAGTCTGAGGACTGAAGACCACAACAACAACAACAACAACAACAACAACAGCCTACATTAATTATTCTGAAGTAAATGTATTGTATTTTATCATTTACAGCAACAATCCCTTTTTATGACATCATTGTTACTAACACTAATAGCAGAGTAATAATTGTAGTATACTGTAAGTGTTAATATTGCTGTTTATTATTTACATCCACAGTATATGCAAGTTATATGACCATCTTGTCCTTCGGAAACCTGGTCAAGTAATATTTTGCTCATATATACCTGAAGATAATTTAACTTCCTGTCTTGCAAACAATGCAGCTAAACCACTTATAGACACTGGAGAATACTTGGAATTAATAAGGTAATTAAAATAGTTCAAACAAGTTTTAGTTATCTTGTTAAGGGTAAAAATTTGCAATATTTTTAATCAAACTAATTTTCATATGTTTAATTTTAATTAATAAAATAGTGGAAAATCCAGGATGGAACAGTGACAATATTATGAAAAGGATAGATTGCTACTCATTAAATAGTGAAAATGTTGAGTTGCTGATAGGCACAACAAAAAGACTGCTTCAGCCCAAAGGCCTTCTTCTAAATTAGACAACACACACACACACACACACACACACACACACACACACACACACACACACACACACACACAATGCAACTCTCACATACATGATCACCTACTTGTTCAGCAGTTTATTTTGGGCCTGTCTGCAACTCAACATTTCCACTGTATGGTGAGCAGAAATCTGTCCTTTTCATAATATTGTAATTTTAATTAATGTATCACAGTGCCTGTTATTGCAAATGGTGCTTGTCAGAGAAAGACAACTTATAGAATATGAAAATTTAAGTTTTCACCTTCTTATGTCCAAAATGTTAATTTTAAATCTTACTTCATTTAACAAGTCTCTTATGCTTTAATATTGATAAACATCTTTTTTGAAGCATAAGAAATAGTTTAAAGAGAATGCAGTTTAAATTATTCATTCTTATTTATGTATCCAAATGTGGACCTTTACCAGGATGATGTGAAGTGACAAATTCAGCCTTAAAACTGATAACAGGGAATGAGTTGTTATATCATAAAATGTTGTATATCTTTTCTGAATGACTGAAATTATATTCTGAAATATATTTTAAATGTGTAGCTTTGTCAGTGATAAACAAATTTTGTAGTTTGAATTATTCATATTTAGTACCACTTTAGAAAGTGCAGAAAGTCTCCAACTCTTTTCTTGTGCAGAATGAACTGTTTAAAGAACAAGGCAGTCCCACTGCTTCAGAACCTTCCTTGTGCAACAAAACCATTTCCTTGGGACATTCCTAGGCTGCGAGTGGAATTCTGGCTGGCACATGCAAAGCTGGTTCTGCTTCCTAATAGTGGAGAAGAAGACAAGGATCAGCAAATGAAACTTACTCAGGTGAGAAACAGCAATGCACTGATAATATATTTCAGGAAAAATATTTCTTAAGGGGTCCTTGTGTGTGTCTGGTCAGACTTTTCCTAGAATATGACCAATCCCTTACAACAGCCAACAACTGAAATCCACTTTGAATGGTTAGACTTAGAATGACAATTAAATGCCACACTATGTTATGGAGTGAGGTGGCATGTTGAGATTGGAGTCATATTTGAGAAGACTGGCTATTGAGATTTAGGTCTTTCATAGTTTCTCTGACCGTTCTAGGAAAATATTGCAATGTTTCCTTTCAGAAAGTACTCTGCCTGGTTCGTTCCCTAGTCTGAGATTGCACTTTCTCTTATGACCTAGTCATACAAACATCTTGATTGCCCACTTCTGAATGATCCTTGGGATGAAGAATTGGGGCTCAGGAGTGACATAGAGATGAACTAGGATCTGTGTAGCTTATATGGTGGCAGAATATCCATTTGCTGGGGGAGAAGAGGATCTTGGGTATGACTCTTCTTCTTATGGCATGATGAGGGTAATATTCAAAGTTGTGGTGAAGGATATGATTTGATCTCATATCTTGACACATCATATTATTTTATATTTTCTGGAAAGTCCAGGTCAGAATACCAACAATTATGAAAAGTATAGATTTTTACTCACCATAATGATGATGTGTTGAGTTGAAAATAGTTCTCTCTGCACTCAATGCGTCATCTTTATGGTGAGTTATCAATCTATCCTTTTCATAACTGTTTATATCTTCTAGCATTTTTGAAGTTTATTCTTTAGTGTTGCTGAATAATGCATATCAATAATGGTGAAGCAACAACTGGTTAAACTGTAGCCAGTGGTAAAAAGTAATCTTTATCTGCTGATGATGTTTTATGAATTATCATTGTTTGTGATGTCATGCACTGGGTATAATATCTGAATCTGATATAGCTGGTTGGCAACACTCTTGATATACAAATGCATGGAGATGTATATATTGGTATAACAAGGATGAAATTGCACGTATCTTGAGATTATGTTCAGTTTAATCATTCTCACCACATTTACAGTATACCTGAAGTTTCATTGTGAAGGAGTACATTCATGTGGTTCATAATGTACTATTATCAATTAAAGTCTTTACTGTCTGTATTATAATCCTCTACTGACAGAAAATGCGCATCATTATTTGATTAAATTGATAAAGTGAATGAGTCACTAGTCAGATGGGGAATAACAACGAAGAAATGGATTTGGAGAGAAGGAGTAATGTGGCCTTGTTGCTAATATTGCAATGGTAGTGGCACATCTGAATACATTGATTGATAAGGGGAATACTGAGCATTGATTAGTTTGTAACAACAATGATCTTGTTGTGATTAGAGAAGGAAATGTGATGAGAGTTTTGGTTATCAACTAGCTGGGCTTGACATTGTGCACTTTTAATGGGTCTGCCAAAGTTATTCCTTCTAATTTCTGCCCCCATGGTAGATTGTAGAAGGATTGGACTTTTAGATGTGAAACAGATGACAGCCATTAAAATGAAGACACCATTGGTGGGCTCCAAAACTTATTCATGATCATCCTAAGCTGGATGTGTTTTGCTCAGATAGAGGTTACATTTACAGGAATCAGGGTTGCTTGTCATATTAAACTATTTCTGCAATAACAACAATATGAAACAGATAGATAGCTATTCACCACAGAGAGAAAGCATTGATAGTGACTCACGTGAATTCCACACCCACAATCCTGGTGCGCAATTGTACGGTGCACCTCAAATGTCAGAAGATGCTAGTGCCAGCAGAGGCCACTACTCTTGGAAGCTAGTGCAGCCTCTCTGAAATGCACTCTACGAGCTGGCTGACAGTTTATAGAGTCGGGCCTGGCCAGCCTTGCTCTCATTCATATGTTGATGTTTGGCCTACGTTTATTGGACCAATAGTGTAGCCACTCCATGGCAAGTGTCTTTTTGGGTAAGTATTATCTGTGTGTTCTTGTGGTCAGAACACATTGGCAATGAGTAGGGTCTTGTTTCATGTGTTTTTTTGTATGATTGTTTTTCACATCTTGTAGTGACATGGAGTCTCTACTTCATAAATTGTTGCAACAACAGATGGAACTTCTTACAGTCATGCAACAAAATGGGCTGGTATTGCTTTCTCCATTTGCCTCCAGCTATGTTTCCTCCTACATTCCTGCTGCTTGACAGAGTGGTGGCTGGAATGCTGTTTATGTTCTGTGTGGAACTTGCCGGGTTGGCCGGATTGCAATGCAGCGACATCGTCCTCCCAAGATGCAGGGGACGCATCCAGCCATACTGTACTGCAATGACATCACACCATGCTTCCAGAAGCTGACCAGTGGTGTGTGAGATCTCATACGACTGCACAATGGACAAAACCTCTAAGGAGGAAGGGTTTTCAAATTGGAGGGCCAGGCTTCCTTATCTGGGACAGAGCAGTTGATAACATTGTGAACATGATGTCCACTTACAGCTCTTTCAAACTGGCCATAACAAAAGGGCACTTGTGACTAAAGCCATCACGGATCATGGCTCACGCTTGATAACACTGATAGGGCTGCTTCTTGCATTGGCCCTCCACACTGTGGAGGTTATGGAAATGTTGCTGTAAGTGGTGTTTGTACACTTCCCAATCTGTGGATGTGCATGCACTGTTTTTTCTTGGATTTCTCCCACCTTGCAGCAGCTGACCCTGTTATAGGAACCTTCCTCATTTTCATTTCACAATTTATGCTCGTTGTTGTCTTCCTATTATCACTTCTGCACTAACGTCATGTTCGCTAGGGTTGAATTCTGCCAATGCAAGAAGCAGCCCTATCAGTGTTATCAAGCCTGAGCCATGATCCTTGATGGCTTTAGTCACAAGTGCCCTTTTGTTATGGCCAGTTTGAAAGAGCTGTATGTGGACATCATGTTCACTATGTTATCAACTGCTCTGTCCCAGATAAGGAAGTCTGGCCCTCCAATTAGAAAGCCCTTCCTCCTTAGAGGTTTTGTCCATTGTGCAGTCGTATGAGATCTCACACACCACTGGTCAGCTTCTGGAAGCATGGTGTGATGTCGTTGCAGTACAGGATGGCTGGATGTGTCTCCTGCCCCATTGTTGAGTTGCCAGTTGTAAGTGTCGAAAAAAAGGCCACATTGTAGTAGTCTGCCACTTAACTGCACAGAACGCAGCATGGGAGAAAATGGATATGGATATCCAGGAAGTGACATTGTCAGGGCCAGTTCCTGATCAGGATTCCAACAAGCCTTTTATTGAGGTTTTGGTTCTCTTGCAATAGCTGCACCAGCAGGTAGACACCAGCATGGCAGTTTCCCTTCTTAATGCCTAAACATATTCAGATCTTGGCTCTGTGCCACTGTCACATGTAAACAGGAGCCTATGGGGACACCGAGCGAGGTGGCGCAGTGGTTAGCACACTGGACTCGCATTCGGGAGGACGACGGTTCAATCCCGTCTCCGGCCATCCTGATTTAGGTTTTCTGTGATATCCCTAAATCGTTTCAGGCAAATGCCAGGATGGTTCCTTCGAAAGGGCATGGCCAATTTCCTTCCCAAACCTTCCCTAACCCGAGCTTGCGCTCCGTCTCTAATGACCTCGTTGTCGACGGGACGTTAGACACTAACCACCACCCACCTATGGGGACATGGTAAATGGCAAATCCGCTTGCTTGGTCAATTTATGGCTGACATTACCTATAGATCAATGACTCAGCCTATTGCCTTTATTGCCATCCACAATGCTAGTTCAGTAAAACTTTTCAGGTTTGATGCCTTTCAGGCCTTTAGTTTTTCCGCTATGGACTCCATACAATTGGTATTCTGGTGAAGTCCCCTACCTATCATTGGAATAACTGTTTTCAGAATTTCAGGGCATCTTTGTGGAAGGCTTAGGGAGCACCACAGACTTGCAAGCCTACATAACCCTGAAGCAGTCGGCTTGTCTTGGATTTTTTTCGTGCTAGGCAGATGCCTAGAGCCCCCTGCTCCCAAGTCGATGCAAATCCCCTTGCTTGGTCAGTTCATGGCTGGCATTACCTACAGATCAATGACTTGGCCTTTTACCTTTATTACCATACACAATGCTAGTTCACCAAAACTTTTCAGGTTTTGATGCCTTTCAGGCTTTTGGCTTTTTAGCCATGGACTCCATACAATTTGGTGAAGTCTCCTCTCTGTCATTGGAATATCTGTGCCCAGAATTTCAGGATATCTTTGTGGAAGGCTTAGGGAGCACCACAGACTTTCAAGCCTACATAACCCTGAAGCAGACGGCTTGTCGTACATTTTTTCATGCTAAGCAGATTTCTATAGCCCTCTGCTCCAAAATCAAGGCAGAGCTGGGCTGACTCACATCCCTTGCATTGTGGTTCCCATTTCCTCTAATGAATGGGCCACACCTCTTGTCATTGTGAGGAAACACTCTGTTCTATAATGACTTTGTGGCAATTTTGAGGTCACCATAAATTCACAGTCTGTGTTGACAAATACCCATTGCCACATTCAGATGAGTTGTTCAAACACCTAGCACAGGGTCAATTCTTATCCAGACTTGAACTTTCTGAAGCGTATCCCATGTTACCCTGGGAATGAGGAGTCCAAGCATATCACAGTTCTTAATACGCCTTTCAACAAGTGCCCCCCGCAATTTTTCAACACTGTCTGGAACAGGTCACATCCACTATTCCACCCTTTTTCAACTACCTGGGTGACACTGTCTTTACTGGACAAACTAAGAGTGACCACCTGCACAGTATCCTGACCATTGGTCTGCGTTGCAATCTACAGAAGTTTGTTCACTAAGAGCAACCACGTGCACAATCTCCCGACCATTGGTCTGTGTTGCAATCTACAGAAGTCCAGATTTTCCCAACCATCTCTAGAGTATCTGGTCTACACCATATCACAGGAGGATGTCCAACCCCAGGAAAGTATTCTCAGAGCCATTACAGACCTGCCGTGCCCTGGTCATCGCAAGAACTGTAGGCTTTCCAGGGTAAAATTGCCTATTATCACTTGTTTATTCCCAGGGTGTTTAGCATTGCACACTGTTTCTACCACATTCTCCACAAGGAAGCTTCGTTTCTTGGATCTCCAGTGTGTGTCGAGGCCTTCAGCACATTGAAGGACTGCCCTCAAATTGACATCATGTCTAGTTACTTCTGATCCTAGCAAACCATTGGTTTTGGCTATGGAAGCCTCGCAGTATGGCATGGAGAAGTCCTTGCCCATCAGAATGCAGACAGCTTGGAGCAGCCACTGGCATTTACATCCAAAATTTTCAGCCTAGCATAAGTCGAAAAGGAGGCTCTGGCCATTGTGTATTGGTCACCAAACTTCATGTTTCCTTACATGGTACAAAATTCTACCTCATTGGCACAACAAGCCAGTAGTTTTGTTATTTAGTCTGTCCCCCTTGGTTGCCAACAAATCGACCATCAGGTTGCAGCAGTAGACCTTGTTCCTCTCCAGATATCACTATGATATTGCCTCCCACCAAGTGGTGGATGGAGTTCCGATCACTAGTACCCAGGTCGGCAAGGCCACAGCATGTGACCCCATTCTTCAGCAGGTCATCCGCTTTGTCCAGCATGGATGGTCATCTCATCCTCTGGGGCACACTTCCAATCCACTTCATAACTACATTGTCTTGCACCACTGTCTCTCAGTCTTAGACAGGGTCCTCCTCCTCTCCACAGATGACACAGACCCTAGGGTGGTTATTCCCAGGAGTTTGCTGTGGGAGGTCTAACAACTGTTACATGGGGGTCGCTGTGGTATTTCCTGCACCAAAGCTTGGCTTGGCATTGACCAGGAGCTGGAGCATTTGGTTGTTGCAGGTCCTCAGTCTGCTAGTCAGCATGCAGTGCCCAAGGCTTCATTCTCCCTCTGGCCTCCAGCAAGCCAGCACTGTGTATTTTTTGCGGGTCCATTTGTGGATATATTTTAGCTGATTGTCATTGATCCATTTCCCATACGTGGTCTGGTGCTCCTCGACCACTATCAAAGTCACTATTCATGCTTTCTCAAAAAAAATTTTTTTGTGGAGTGTCTCCCAGCTACTCTCATTTCTGACAATGGACCTCAGTCCCTGTCCCAGTCATTTTGTGATTTCTGTGTGTGGTCAAGCATTCGCCATGTTCACACCCCTCCTTTTCACTGCAAATCTAACAGTGAGATTGAATGTATGGTTTACACCTTTAAAACCCACATGAAAAAAATAGCTGCAGGGCTTTCCCACCAAGAAGGCAATACAGGATTTTTGATGGCCTTCCAGACAGCTCCTATAGGTTCCTGTAGCCCTGCTGAGCTTTTCTATGGGTGTCAACTGTAGATGCAGCTGCACCTCCTCCATCCAGGATATCAGGACATACGCATATTCATGCAGACACAACTCACACGTACGCGTAGTGTATGTGATTGGGCTTGCGTGATTGTGTGTGTGTTGTCTACACTCGCGCACACACACACACATATCCATCCGTATATATACGGATGGATATGTGTGTGTGTGCGAGTGTATACCTGTCCTTTTTTCCCCCTAAGGTAAGTCTTTCCGCTCCCGGGATTGGAATGACTCCTTACCCTCTCCCTTAAAACCCAAATCCTTTCGTCTTTCCCTCTCCTTCCCTCTTTCCTGATGAGGCAACCGTTGGTTGCGAAAGCTTGAATTTTTTGTGTATGTTTGTGTTTGTTTGTGTGTCTATCGACCTGCCAGCGCTTTTGTTTGGTAAGTCTCATCATCTTTCTTTTTAGATATATTTTTCCCATGTGGAATGTTTCCCTCTATTGGTCGTATGTTAGAATTCCTATTGGTAGAAGGCTTCAATTCTTTCATAGTCCAACATGTTGGTTTGGGTTCTTCAGAATCCAGGGGCCCAATTGCATTGTTTGGTGCAAAGATGGATTCACCTTTTGGCTTACCACCTAGAGTAGTGTCTTCTGTATTTGTTTTGGTCATGCACAGCTTCTGAGAAATGCATTGCTGCATTCCAGAACTTAAGACTGAGACTGTGATACCCAGTATGCAGTAGAACATGGAACTCAAATGCTGACCTGCATCCACCTCATGCTGCATCTGGATTTTAGTTCCTTTTTGTTGGACAGGCTTTGCCATCTACTCCACCACTGTGATTATCCCATTTGCCCACTACTGAAGCTGTCAGTCTTGTTCATTTGTAACATTCAAGAGGGGCTCTCACAGACGCTGTCATCTGGAACTATATTGAACTTTTTTACTGGGTGTTACTCCTCTTCTCTCCTCCTTTGTCAGCTGGGCTTCAAACCAGTTACAAGAGACTTCTTCTTTTGCTTGAGTTCATTTCCCCAAAATTTTCTACTTCTTTCATTCGCATTCCCCTGTAACGTACATAGTCTTGTGTATGATTCTGTTCAAAGTCTCTTCTTCTCTTATTTATGCCTTGTTGACTGTCCTTTCAGCAACTTCGTATCTTCTGTTTTTGGTATTTTGTTGTCAATATTCAAGATTTCCAGTGTTATATTCATTCTTGAACTACAGTTGTAGTTTATTTTCCTGTTTTCAACTGTAAAATATCCCTTTTTTCTCTATTTTTGAGATAAAACAAACTAAGGTTCCAAAAACTAAATAATTTTTCAGCTTCTATAACTCTGTATTGGTCTGTTGATTAATGGCAGTGTGATAAAAAGCAGTTAATTCAACTTAATAGTGTTGTCTCAAATCATTCATTGCTAGAGTTAAAGTAACAATGTTTGTGAACTAACTCATTAATGCCACCTGTATTATTATTATCATCATCATCATCATCATCATCATTATTATTATTATCACTACTATTATAACAATTATTTTTCTCTTGTTTTTCAGAAATACATAACAGAGTTGGAACAGCTGCTCCAGGTGCTGCATGCTACCACTGCCCTAAAAAGTCTGAAGTTGACTGCAAGAGAAAAGCCATTGAACATGCATGAACAAATGTCTGCACATCTCATGGACACCTGGCTAAGAATATATGTATCAACAGCTTCTGATTCTATTGCAGATCTTATTAGTGAAGCACTCGCAGATCCTTTGCCAGTTACTAATGAAGTTCTAGAAGAGAAATGTGCAATATGCAGTCAAGATATCCTTTAAAATTTTTAAGTTTTTTCCTTTAAAGACTCTCAGAGTAATAGCTCATTTGCTATGTGGTTGTTGGTTTTCCAGTAAAACTGACAGGATTTTACAGATGAAAAAAGAAAAATGCATATTTCAAAATACATATTTCATAATTTTATATAGCTTACAAGCCTGATGTTCTCCAAAAATGTTACCAAAAATTTTGAATGCATATTTCAGCTACCATAAAAGATTAGTCTTATAATTGGGCTCCATTAGAGATGACTGACCTATGGAAAGCAAAAATTTACTTTTTTCCCTTACAAAAGCAACAAGGCAAGACTACCATGATGAAGGAAGATCATTGTGAGCAATGTAAACAGTATGTAAACGTGATATATGCTTGTAGGCATCTAAACTGGTCCTTGGTTTTGTAATGCTGTTTCTCTGCTGACTATCTGATGAATGTGAACAGCTGAATTAAATTTTGATTTTACCACTTAAGAAATTTCTTGTTTTCATAAACGAGTCCATCATGCGTGGCACTGTTCAAATTCTGCAATATACATGAATAATAGAGGAACATGACAAGTTCATTTCATCAATAAGGTGATCATGATGCAGTAGATATCTACACCCATACTGTGCACTGCATGACACAGGGTGCTTTGCATTGCACCACATATTGGGGTTTCTACCTATCCCATTCATAAATGGAACATGGGAAGAAAAAATGCCTCTGTACTTGCTGTAATTAGTCTAATCTTGTCTTCATGGTAACATGAGAGTAATACGTATAGGGTTGTAGTATATAGATCTCATATCTTCTAATAAACTGGAGTTTAGCAATAAATATTAATGCACATCCATAAATAGACCTACTCTTTCTTCTTTGCATCTTTTTGTGCATTTTCACTTTTTCTTTTTCCTTCTTTTTCCCATCCTCACCAAGTCAATTGATTAACTTTGTTTCAACTGCAACATTTAATGCACATATATTACTTAACTCCAAAACACAGTCCCCAGTGACAGCTGATTATCAGATATCTAAGTGTTCAAATGGGCATAAACTGACTCGCTGCAGCCAAAGCCTGAGACAATGTATGCTGCCACCATACTTCTTGTGCCCAACGCCAGGCTGTTGTGCAGTTGCACACAAAGATTGTGGTAAGTATGTTTTCATGACAGTTATTATATACTTTATTTCAGTTTAGGCATACTGCTGTGTTACTTTAGGAGATAACATTCATGCTAATGACACCACTTTTGCCCTAGTAGCTTTTGTACTTATACTAGATTGTGTGTAAAGTGAAAGTGGGGAGTTTGAATATGATCTTGTTGTTCAGTTTATTGCATAATTTTTTCTCAATACATATGTACAAAGGTAATGAGTTCTTCTGGAAGTACCTCAATTTAATTTATTTGTCATAATCATTAAATTTAGACATCCTCTCTGTTGCTGCCTTGTAATATCTGTTAATTGTTGTCAAGCCAAACCATTTAACCCCCCGCACACACAGAGCTTTATGCCGTTGGCTGAATATGTACTGTTGGGGAAAAAAAAATTATGTCTCCAAGAAAGAGTTGAATGATATAAATGAAAATTTGAAAATTGGTAGGAGTGTTTCTACATCTGGAAGACAATATCTATTTGAATTTTATGCCAGTCACATAAGAGTGGGCTTGTAGTGCCACTATGGGGATGCAAATCAAGTTTGCTTTAAATACATGTTGTAACAGTTGTGAGCATTAGTTACCTTTGAGATTGGACAGAGTGAGCTGATGTTAGTCAAGAATGCCTTTAAGGCAGCAAAAATGCCATTCTCAGCATCTCACTTAGTTTGAAAGAGGTCATGAATAGAGCTACGAGATGCTGCCTGTTCCTTCTACAATACTTCAAAAAGCTTGGTAGGAATGTAGCCACTGTACATGATTGCTAGCAGCAGTGGTCGCAGGAATGTACAGTTGCAAGAAGAGTGGGCTCCATATGTCCATGTTGCACTATCGAGAGGGAAAACCACTGAGTCTGGCGTATGGCTCTGGGCATCGTGCCACATCTGCAGCAGCAATTTGAACAGCAGGTGACACCACAGTGATGCAGCAAACTGTTTCATATCAGTTACTTCAATCGAGGATAATCTGGAGCCAGTTGCCCTGTTGTGAGCATTCCGCTGACTCCAAACCACCACCACTTGCGACTTAGTGGTGTCAAGCAAGGAGTCATTGGAGGACGGAGTGGAAGTCTTTTATGTTTTCTGGTGAAAGATGGTTCTGACTCGGTGACAGTGATGGTTACAACCAGGCCAGTTGAGGGCCTGCAACCAACCTGTCTGCATGCTAGACACACTGGACCTACACCTGGAGTTATAATCTGGGGTGCAGTTTCATATGACAGCAGGAGCACTCTCGTGATTATTCAGTGCTCCCTGGCTGCAAATTTGTATGTCAATCTAGTGATTTGACCTGTTGTGCTGCATTCATGAACAGCATTCCAGTGTGTTTACCAATCTCTGTTGTAACCCAACGTGCTGTACAGAGTGTCGACATGTTGCCTTGGCCTGCTTGATCACCAGATCTGTCTCCAATTAAAGACATATGGGACATTGTCAGACAACAACTCCAGTGTCCCCTTTAACCCACATTAAGCTTTCCTGCATTGGCCGACCAAGTCCAATAGGCATGGAACTCCATTCCACAAACTGGCATCCAGCACCTGTGCTGCACAATGCATGCATGTTTCATGTTTCCATTCAACATTTGGCGGTTACACCAATTATTAATGTAACAGTATTTCACATTTGCCATCACTTATCTTGCACTTGCATTAACCTGTGATCTTGCAATGTCAACCACTTAAATATGTTATCTAGACAAATGTATACCCAAAATTTCATTACTCTACATTAATTATTTTTTGGTGTTGCAGTTTTTTATCCATCAGAGTACAATGCCGCGGCTGCAGTTTGACAGGTACACTGGGATGAATCGTCGTGTTAGGTGGGGTGGGTGAGGGGAGAAAAGGGGGAGGTTGCATGAGGGACCATTGGTGTAGGACAGCTGATGGCTCAGAGGGAGGCAGCAGGTTTCGTGGGACAGGGATGTGGCACATGGGAACCGGAGCTGGCATGATCGTGGAGCACACACAGTGACAATGAAATGGGGAAGTGGATTTGGCAGGAGTGACAGAACAGTGGAAGGGGAGACCGTTGGGAAGAAGGTGTGGGTGAAGGGGTTAGTGGAAGCTGAGGGGAGGAAGGCTGTGTGAATAAAGGAGTGTTACAAGGATAACTCTTTATCTATGTAGTTCAGAAGAGCAGGTGCTTGGAGTAAGGATCAAGATGACATGGGCTGTGAAGCAGCCTTTGAAATCAAGCATGTTGTGCTCCGCACGACCGCTACAGTCGCAGGTTCGAATCCTGCCTCCGGCGTGGATGTGTGTGATGTCCATAGGTTAGTTAAGTTTAAGTAGTTCTAAGTCTAGGGGACTGATGACCTCAGATGTTAAGTCCCACAGTGCTCAGAGCCATTTGAACCATGTTGTGCTCAGCAGCATGTTCTGCCACTGGGTGGTCAACACTGCTATTGGTCACTTCAGCAGTGGTCATTTATTTTGGTGGCCAGCTGGTTCACAGCGATGCCCACAAAAATGGGCTGTCCTGAAATTGCAGCAGAGGTGGTGTATGACATGGTTGCTTTCACAGATGGCTCTGCCTCTGGTGCGATAGGATAAGCCTATGACAGAATTTGAGGAAGGTGGATGAACTGGGCAGGTCTTGCACTTGGGTTGTCCATAGGGATATAACACCTATGGCAACAGGTTGGGAGTGAGACTGGCACAGGGATGCACTAAGATCTTATGTTAGATGGTTCTAAACTTTGGTATAGCTGTGTTATTTAGTAGGTTTTATCATGTGCTGTAACCAAAATTTTCTATCATTTAAATTACAGGAACTTAATCTACTATGAACGGGTATATTTTAGTTACAAATTTGGTTTTCATTAAATTACTCAAAAACTATAAGAGGTAGCTTAATGTGGCCTATTACTTATTATTTTTAGAGTGAACTGAACCATAAAGCAAATTTTTACGTTTTTAAGTTCAATATTTAGAGCCCTTAATTTTTCTTAAAAACGTGGATTCTGGTTGTAATTTTCATTATTTTACTGTAAAACTTGCACCACTTATTTCTGACCTCCATAGGCACAGTCTGACCAAATTCTGGCTTTATTATTTAGCACCACCAATTTTTTTTCTTAAAACTGCATTTTTACAAAAACTATTGGTTTAGTTACATTAAGACTTGATATTTAAAATGCTATTACAATAAAATATATGTTGACAAAGTTTAAAATGGAAATTTTGACTTTTAATTTTATACTTAATTGTGGTGCAATACTTGTGTGCTACTCACGGATGTGTTGAGGTGACATGGCGCTACTAGCAGTGAACTGGGGAAAGTCCCGGTACACTCGCTCACCTCTGTATCTCACACACGAAACAGTGCTTGTTTCATTCACAGCTGAGTACAATTTGCTTGAGTTCAATGGCTCCTGGGTCCCCCCCCCCACCCCGCCCCCCCCCCCTTTCTACCAGCACCAGAACTACATAGGTGGTAGCTACCCTTGCAACACATCTTTCATTTTTGCATCTTCTAGGCCTCAACTAGGCCTTTCAAACTAATAATGTAAGTGCAGACCAGATGTGGCCTCAATTCAAGGAAATAGTATCAATAGCAATTGAGAGATTTATACCAAATAAATTAACAAACAACAGAGCTCATCCCCCATGGCACACGAAACAAGTCAGAACAGTGGTGCAGAAAAAATGAAAAAAGCATGCCAAATATAAATGAGCTGATATCTAACCAGTTTACTATTACAGTCATGTAAAGGTGTACACTGGCAGTAAATGGAGTAATCTTGCTATGTTTCAGCAGTGCCCTCCATAGGTCAAAGATACCCCATTTCATATTGAATGGGGTGGACATCATGCAGTGGACATTGCGGCAAGATCTTCTCATGAAATTTCAATCACCATCTTTCTCTTTTGAATACGAAAATATTTTGTTGACAGCACTGTAAATATGGGGAAACAATCATCACAATAAAATAAGGGATATCAGATCTCACATGGAAAGATATAGGTGTTTGTATTTTCTACACACTGTTTGACTATTGGAATAACAGAGAATTATTGTGAAGTACATGTAAATATAGATGAAGTTTCATTTTTTTATGTGCGCCTGTCGACACTCAATGCTTCCAGCGTTTGGAGAGTTGTTTTCTTTTCTCCTAAATTATTTACATTCTGTCTGAACTTCCCATATCATAATTCCACGATTTAGTTACCGGTAGATATCAATCTCACGGTATAAGGAGATTAGTCTTGTGGTTGGTACTAACCTGTGGGTTTCACTCTATGTCCTAGGTGGTGCATGCAGAATTGAAGTCTCATATGCTTGCATTGTTTTGATTGTTGGTTTTGCAATTCAGTAACAGACACAGTTTACTTACAGCCCTCTTCGTATTACTATTGGTTTTGTAGTAAAAATATTATTGTCAACTAATGTCTAACCAGTTTACTATAACAGTTATGTAAAGGTGTACACTGGCAGTAAATGGAGTAATCTGGCTATGTTTCAACCAGTCTCCTCCATAGGTCAAAGATACCCTATTTCATATTGAATTTCCCTTGTTTGTACATGTTGATACATGAAAGGGTCTTGGATATCAAATTATTTCATTAAAATCATAGGTAAACTAATGAAGACACCCAATTAAGTGTAGTTTGTACTTAGAAGTAAGTATCTCTCATTATGGTAACCTGAAGACAAGGGCATTTGGTTTGCAAGTTGTCTTTTGAAACTGTCTTCTGAAGCATGCATCTGAAGTAAATAAAGTGGCAGGAACAAGCCATAAGAATATTGCATAAAATGGGTAACTGTACATCTTGCAAAGGTCTCTTTAAATCGTTGCTTTCTTATCATGTGTCCAGTACGGAATGATGTACTCTGTTGCACAAGCCCCCACCTAATATAATGTAAGAAAATAAGAACCCTTGCCAATACAAAAGAAAATGAAAAACATGCCTCATTCTCAACTCCTTCAACAAATTATCAGGATTTAATGATTGAATATTTCTATTACCTGATTGGCAAATAGCAGAGTTCCTTATAAGCCTGCATGACAAGTAGTAATGTGGTGTAAGTAGAACATTGTTGTAACAGATGCAGGCAATTATTATCTTTGAAAATTAACAATCCGATTATGTGAATATTTATCTGCCATTATCAGGCTCATAATTTAAAATGCAGCTGAATGTCACAAGACAAAAGTTATAAAGACATCTCTGGAGGATATTCTATAACTTGCATCAGTAAAATATTCTATCTCAAATTTAAGTGCAAGTTGGAAGGATTGTAGTCACTATTTGACCCTGCACCCTGTATTGAGGCATGAAATGCGAGAACCGGAAAAATGCTTTTGTATGTGTAAATTTGACCAGGCTCCAGTGAATACTGAAGCAAATTAGATCTGAGTTCAAATAAACGAAAGCATATTTTGCATTTACATGGAGAAAAAAATCTGTGGTGGGGGACAGAGGGAGGGAGGGGGTTTATGAAGAAGGATGCAGATAATTTTATTTCTTTTTGTGGTGGCATTTTGTTTGTTTTCACTTGACAGTTTTGGTTCACTTAATTTTTCCTACTTTGACTTTGTGTTTTATCTATCTTTTTCTTCTTCCTTTTCCTTATTGATTTCTCATAGAGAATACTTATTCTGAAAGTACAATAATTCATTATTTTCTTGACCCTGAATAGTATTACTGGTATTTATGGAACTTGAGAGTCTTTGTCTTTCATTGATAAAATTCTTGCATCATTGATTCTTGGTTGAGTAATGGTATATAAATTACAAAATTTTTGGTAGTTGTATGTTTTTGACATAATATATCTGCTCCTTTTTTCAGCAATTCTAGGCAAACCCATTTTGTGCATCTACTGCTCTGCTATTCTTCAACTAGATGAGCGTGTTGGTGGAGAACGGAAACCAGTTCCTGCTATCTATCAAATCAAACCAGATCCCACCAACGTACGAACAGAATCTACCAAAGTCTCTTCTGATAAAAGTGCTAACAAAAGCAGAAACTATATAGTTAGTGATGAGTTCATTGAAAAACACACTTATATAATACAAGTGAAAGATAGATCTAAGAAGAATGTCAGTGATAAAGAAAGTGCTAAGAGTTCAAAAAAGAACTAATTTACAACTCTCTCAGCAGCTGGTTCTCTAAGGACACCTTTTCTGCTGTTTGGTGTGTTGGCCAGTGTTGTGAATTATTTGTTGCTGAATACTGCAATATTTGCATGAAAGAGCCATTTATTGGGCTCTGAAAAGAGCTGTGGTTACTTTTTGAAGACTTGAAAAGGTAACAAAAATACAGCAGTGTGTCAATTGAATAAAATGTGTGAGAAATAGGATGTTATTACACTCTTTGTGAACACACAAGGATTCACATGAAAGTGGAAATTTGCTATGTTTTCCACTTTATAAGGTACAGTTTCTGATAAATGTCATGCATATTATGTTTTCATGGGTCTTTTCACGTCATCTTGTAATTTCAGAAAATATGACTGTAGCAGAAAACAGTTAAAGAATGGGAGATTATAATTTTCAAATAAAAATACATGCTGTGATATTTGTTGCATCTCTTATTCTGGTCATAATTTTCAGATAAATGAAAATTGTCATTGTATTGTCTAAATCAAATGCCACAATGAGTTGTCTCCTTTTACAATGAATACAAGAACTAAAGGTTTACAGAAAAAGAACAAAAAGTATGTGACAATAAAATAACTCATTCATATGATTTCCCCTGTGTATACTATTACGAAGCAACAGTCATAAAGTTTTAATTATCACCTCAAAACAATCTACCTGCAACTATGAAGCTAGGTGATCATGTTAATCCTCCTCTGCATATTTTCCCCTCAATGCATCACAGTTATTGCCAATTATGGATGACTTGGCAGAGATGATTGTAGCAATTTGCATTTTGACTGTCCAGGAAATATCTCTGCTGATCCATTGTGGACTCAGGACAGCAAATGGTCAAATATTTATCAAGGAAGATCACCAAACAGCTGTGCATAGTTGAGAAGCTACTTTATTTTAATATAATTATCAGTATATTGATATGTCTGAAGTATACATGACGTGCTTGTGGGGCCTGAAGATGGCATGCTGAAATGCCGAAACTGTTAGTGAAAACAAAATAAAATAAAAGAAAATAAAATAACTTCTCAAATAAGTTTGGTGATCTTCCTTGATCAAAATCTAGCAAATATTCAATCTCAAGAACCATCTCATCATCGTGTTGGAAATGGTTTCTTTATCTGTGAAAAGAGGAAGAAGTCATTGAGTGCCACTTCAGAAGAATTCAGAGGGGTGAGGCAAAATTTGATAGCCCGAAGTAGCAGCACATGGTAATGTGTTCTGAGCAAACTTAGTTGGCGTTTTGCTGTGGAGCAACAACACTGCCTCACACAGCTTCCTGTGACACGTCATCTTGACAGCTTCCTGTAACCTCACCACAAGATTTCACCAGTATGCTCCTGTGATGATTTGTCCTGCACAAGCATTACCTGTTATCACCCAACCATGGTGGTCCCAACAACACTTAGCATTATCTTGCTCTTTCAACGGCAATGAACCCACATGTCTCAACTCCTCACTTTGCTCCTTTTTCTCAGGGTGATTGTGATAACTCAACACTCATTCATGTGATTAGGCAGCTAAAGAAGTCACTGGATTGCTCTGATACAACTGCAACATTTCCATGTGCCCTTGGTTCAGCAAACATTTTGAATGGGTGTGAACAGTCGAGTAACCCAGCCATTGGTGATGTTTGTTGTGTTCAGAATGTCTAGCCAGGTTTTTGAAACCTGATCCACGACTGATATTCATTTTTTCCACTGCCACCTTGATTGCAATACACCAGTATCCCAGCACCAGGGCCTCCACCTCTCTTATGATTCCCCATTCTTCACAGAGAGATGATCTGCTTCTTTCTCATTCAAATTTATTTAATCATACTGGAAACAGCAATGTTGCTAAGTACCTCCACCAAATACGCATGGATAGTTGCAGCAATATTCCCCTTCAAATTGAGAAAACAATTCTCCTCACAATACTCTACTTCATTGATGGGTTGTGCCTTTTTTTTTTTTTTTTTTTTTTTTATTCCTGTATAGGTGTGCGACACTACTGTTTGTTTGTTTGTCTATTTGCAACATGCTCCCTTACATACTGTTTGTAATACTGCATGTATGTATTTCTCTCTCTCTCTCTCTCTCTCTCTCTCTCTATGTGTGTGTGTGTGTGTGTGTGTGTGTGTGTGTGTGCGTGCACGCACATGCTCGCATACGACTGACAGATCACTATCAACAGGCCACATGACCTCATTTCATGAGACACTGTGGAGAAGTGGTTGGTATTTAAACCAGGATGTTGGCACAAACTCTAGTGATCAGGAAATTTACACCACCACCTCTCCTCCCCTTGCCAGCCAGATACCAGCAGTGAAAATTTTGTCCACCTCCAGGATCTGAATAGGCTTACCCTGCATTGACACCGCTGCACAAGCATGTGTTAGCAACCTCAGCCACAGAAGTGGTACTACAATACTGTGGCATGTGATTTCAGGACTGCAGATATGTACTTGCAAATAAACAAAAAATTAACTAGGTAAAATAAGACAATGGAAACTCCAGGTTGGAATATCAACAATATTAGAAAAAGCATAGATTGCTACTCACTGTAAAGATGACCCATTGAGTTGCAGACAGGCACACTGAAAAGACTGTTACACGTTATAGCTTTTGGCCAAACCCTTCTTCACCAAAGAGAACACGTACTCATTCATACACGCAAGCACACCTCGTGCTCACATGACCACTAGCACTGGCTGCTCCAACCAGAATGCTCGGAGCTGCCAGTGGTAACCGTCATGTGTGCTTCTGTGTGTGTGTGTGTGTGTGTGTGTGTGTGTGTGTGTTTTCTTTGCTGAAGGAGGCTCTGGCTGAAAGCTATAATGTGCAACAGTCTTTTGCTCATGCCTGTCTGCAACTCAACAGATTGTCTTTATGGTCTATCCTTTTCCTAATATTTTAAATTAACTATGTAACTATTTTTTCATGGTGATAACTACAACTTTATGACTAGCCATCATAGCAAAAGAACTTATTCAGTATAACATTGTAACAAATTCAATTTTGCACTGATGCAAGGAAGTTTTAAATATGGAGACTGTATTTAAGAAACAAAACATGTTTTTTTTGTGATTTTTTTTGTAGCCGTGGCAAAAACTTAAAACTTTTGTAAATGAGCTCTAGCTAAAGCACCTCTTGTCCCGAGTATTGCAGGAGTTAGAAAAAAATAATATAATCTCCAAATGTTTCTCACTAACACAGCCTCTGTCATGTGGCAGGGGTATCTTTTTTTTTTTTTTACAGAAAGTTAGTGGTAACGGAACCTGAATATTTTTTGTCACCTTGCCAGTAAAAGTTATGTGGTGTCAAACAAGTTGTTGCCTGTATTAAGTCAGTCTCTGTAAGTTGGTAATAAATACTGAAGACAGTGTTCTGCTGCCAAGTAACTGAAGATGCCAAGAAAGAAAGTAGACTGTAACACACTGAAGAGCCAAAGAAACTGGTACACCTGCCTAATATCATGTAGGGCCCCCATGAGCATGCAGAAGTGCCGCAACATGACCTGGCATGGATTCAATTAATGTCTGAAGTAGTGCTGGAGGGAATTGACACCATGAATCCTGCAGGGCTATCCATAAATCCGTAGGAGCGCAAGGGGGTGGCGATCTCTTCTGAACAAGACATCCCAGATATGCTCAATAATGTTCATGTCTTGGGAGTCTGGTGGCCAGTGGAAGTGTTTAAACTCAGAAGTGTGTTGCTGGAGCCACTCTGTAGAAGTTCTGGACATGTGGGGTGTTGCACTGTCCTGCTGGAATTGCCCAAGTCCACCAGAATGCACAATGGACATGGATGGATGCTGGTGATCAGACAGGATATTTAAATATGTGTCACCTGTCAGTGTCATATCTAGACGTATCAGGAGTCCCACATCACTCCAGCTGCACAAGCCCCACACTATTACAGAGACTACACAGCTTGAACAGCCCCCTGCTGATATGCAGGGTCGATGGATTCATGAGGTTGTCTCCATAGCCTTACACATCCATCCCCAAGATACAATTTTAAATGAGACATGTCTGACCAGGCAACATGTTTCCAGTCATCAACAATCCAGTGCTGGTGTTGACGGGCCCATGCGAGGTGTAAAGCTTTGTGTCGTGCAGTCATCAAGGGTACACAAGTGGGCCTTTGGCTCCAAAATCCCATAACGATGATGTTTTGTTGAATGGTTCACATGCTGACACTTGATGGCCCAGCATTGAAATCTGCAGCAATTTGGGAACATGTTCATTTCTGTCACGTTGAATGATTCTCTTCAGTCATCATCAGTCCTGTCCTTGCAGTATCTTTTTCTGGCCACAGCAATGTCAGAGATTTGATGTTTTACCAGATTCCTGATATTCACAGTACACGCGTGAAATGGTCATATAGGAAAACCCCACTTCATCACTACCTCGGAGATGCTGTGTCCCATTGCTCATGTGCTGATGTTCAAACTCATTTAAATATTGATAACATGCCATTGTAGCAGCAGTAACTGTGCTAACAGCTGCGCTAGACACTTGTTGTCTTATTTGGGTGTTGCCGACTGCAGCACCATATTCTGCCTGTTTACATATCACTATATTTGAATACGTGTGCCTGTACCAGTTTCTTTGGCACTTGAGTGTAATAAAGGAAGAAGCGATGTGAACTTGTAAATCACACTGGGAAAAGTGTTCCAGTCAATCATTTTGCAGATGTCCATAGATAACAATAATTTTTGTTTTTCCTTTTTCTTTTGGTGGTAAAATTTTCTGTCGTCACTTCTTAATGTACAGGGTGAACTGATTTCCATATCTGTATCCATCTGGATAGCCATGCATGTTAAACCACCACTTCCAGGATTTGAAAGTGTGCCAGCCTCGAACTGAATCCAGCCGGTGGATTAACAATGAGGTTTGGTGTATTGACCAGCCTTACATGTGGTTTTTAGGCAGTTTCTGACATCCCACTAGGTGAATACCTGTCTAGTAACCAAGCCCCACGTCAGTTACATGATTTGGAAATATTTAGGAAACATTTGCTCACTTTCACATGGATAACACTGCATGCAGACAGTTGAGACACACACATTCTGTTCTGGGGAGTAACAAGGTGGCAACAGGGAGGACATCCAACCACCCCTTAAAATAACTGTGCCACATCCATTGATAACCATGCTGACCTTGTGGCGATATGGGACAAAGGCACTTGAAAAAGAACTGATATCATATTTGAGCATGTGGAATAATTAAGACTTCACAAAACACTACCAGAAGGAGGAGCTAGTGATGAGAATGATGAAGAAAGTTCGTTGTCCATTATCCCTTTTTTACACAATGTCTCAATTTACTGTGCAGTATAAATGACTTTTGAAGAAACACCAGTAACATTATTTATTTGGAGAGAGAATGTCATGTTTTCATTAAATTTCTGAGGTATTATCTATGAATGGTGCAGCAATATTTATTTGATGCTGAACAACATTTCTCGAAAGGTTATGAAAAGAAGCACAATAACAGCCTCAGTGCAGTATCTTTGCCTCTCAAAGACTTTATTGAGCATCTCATATCTTTATTTGAAGTAAGTAGTTTTCATTATCCATTCCATCACAATCAGTTTAAAAGATATCTGCCTGAAATCCTTATTGACAAGGAAATACACACTCTGTGGGAGAGAATCACATTAACATATCTTATAAATGACTTGAAGACAGTTACATGTCTTATAGAGGGTGAAAACGGCAGGGGAAGGTGGAGACTGGAATATACACAACAAATAAATGAGGACGTTGGGATGCTGCTACTCTGAGATGAGGAGGTTGGGGCAGGAGAGGCATCTGTGGTGGGCCATATCAAACCACCCAGAAGAGCAACAACAACAACAACAACAAAGATCAATGCTAAAGATTTGGTACTTCTGATATATCAATTAGATATCCCTTGTCTAAGTGTTCAACCTGTGATGCATATAAAAAGCAGATATCTGCTACTAATATGAATGACAAAGCTGGTTTATCTTGCAAAAATAAGTTCTGAAGAACATATTTTTACAAATATCAAAACCTAGGTCAAGGGCTCATAATCCTTTGTTTGCAACTGGTTGGCTGATTTTTCAACCTCTTTAGATTTACACAGTTGCGGTTTTGCAGCCATCTTAAAGATTTTTAAGTTCATCAAAGAAAAATGTAAGCCTTTTACAAACTACAATGGCAAGTCAAAAAGTACAGGTTGTTTCAAACATCATTTCCCTACATAATCACCCTCAACTTCTATGTACCTGGTCCAGCACCCTAGCTCCATCCAGGGAAGAAGCTTTGTTGTGTCATGTTCATGGACCCTTACACCATCTCAACAGCCTTATCATCTGACAAAAATTGAGATTCAAACAAGTAGGTGCTTCTTCATCAGTCTGTAAAAGTGGAAATCATGTCATAACAGTACTGAGGGTGCTCCAGCAGCTCAAAACCATGATTTTTAATACACTAGATTGTTTTCTGAGATGTATGTGGGTGGCCATTACCCTGAAGCAAAATCACACCTTTCAAAACCTTTCCTCTCCTCATCATTTTGAACTCGGATTTTGGGTTTCAAAGTAGCTGTTGTTATTCAATATTTGACCATTAGGAGTATAATGAATCAGCGGACCCTTCGTATCGCAAAACTCTTCATTACCAACTTTCCTGCAAAAAGCTTGGCTAAAATTCATCTCGTGTACAAAATCATCAATTCTGGTACCGTATAACAGTGACCATGAATCCTTTATTCAGCTGTCATGATAATCTTGCCCATTTTTGAGGCAAATGATCAACCTGAATACTCTTCATTACAGACAGATACAAGTTGTGGTGACCCTGGATGCTTCCACTGGAGACTTTGTCATTTTGATTCTGGTTCAAAGTGATGACACCAGGACTCATCCCCAGCCACCACTCATGCCAGGAACGCATTCCCTTTCCAAGCATAGTGCTGCAGATGAGCATGACAATGGGCCATTCAACATGCTTCCTGGTGTGGTTGAAGACTGTGGGGCACACGCTTTGCGCATGTGCAGTCGTTCCTTAATGACGGTGTGAACACTTCTGACGCTCAATCCAGCCACAGCGGCTATGGCTTTCACTGTCATTCTGGTCCTGGGTAATGAGTGCATCCACCAGCTGGACGATGTCTACATAGGAGATTGTTTCATGTGTGACCCATTCTAAAATATTTCTCTTATATGTGGGACTAATAGGGGATACTGAACATACCAAAAGGACAGCATTGAATGGTCATGTTTGTTTGACTGATGGGAGCGCATCACGAAGATGCTGAAAAAAACAAAACTGGCAAACACTTGCAGTAGACACAAAATATTCAGTGGAACCTTGCTTAATGAGCACCTCCCATAACACACAATTTGCATGACAAATAAAACAAATTGTAAAAAAGTGACACACAACGCGCAATGTTTGACATAACAAGTAGTGATTTAGTGTAACGTCATCAGCCGATTATGCACGGTAGGTGAAGCGTTGTACACTATGAACACCTTTTATTGTTGGCAGCAGCATATGAACGATGTCTTTAATATGCACTGCAGTATGGGTTTAGTGCTCATTCTGCTATCATCTTATTGCAGCTTGTGATCACACATTTTTCTAAACTTGTATTCGCAGAGTGCTTTTTTGTGTGCAAAATTTAATAACTTTCACAGAAACATCCCTGAAGATAAAGCCTCAAAAAAACAACCATAAGAGAAGGAAAATGACTTTAGAAATGAAACATAAAATCACTGAAAAACACAAACGTGGTGTGAGTGCTGCTGATTTAGCACACACATACAATCAGTCTATATCAACTATATGCACTATTCCTCAACAGTCTCCAATTTCTGCCACTACTCTGTTCTCCAGCTTATGTACCAGCAGTTTTTTTCTTACTTTTAAGAAGTTCTACACTAAAGGACTCTTCAAGTATTGCTTTCAGTTGACTGGAGTTACCAACCTCACTCTTAAAGTGATTTGGAAACGTCACTTCAACATCGTTACATGCATAAAGATGATCAAAAAGGTATGGGAAGGGGTTACCAAGAGAAGTCTCTCTTCTGCTTGGAAGAAGCTTTGGCCGGAGTGCATTGTGACTCTGAGGCATTTGAGTCAGTACCTGTGGAGCCTGTAGTTAACAAGATTGTGTCTTTGACTAAGAGCATGGGACCAGAAGTGGATAACAGTGATATCGATGAGCTTGTGGAAGATCAGAGCCAAGAAATGACCACTGAAGAGCTTATGAAGTTGCAGTGTGTGTCACAGCAGGAAGTTGTGGAGAGGAGGAGGAGGAGGAGGAGGTGGAGGTAACAGCAAAGCAGCAATCTTCTGGTGCAATATGAGAAATGCTGAAAGCATGGGAATTGGTCGCACCACACTTTGAAAATCATTACCCCAATAAATCAGAGGCTACGTGGGCTACACATGTATTTGACGATAATGCTGTGTTGCATTTTCACCAAGTGTTGAAATGTCAGCAGAAACAAAAGACTATAGATAGCTTCCAAGTAAAAAAGAATTAGTTATGTATCATGACTAATAAAGTACATAATACATTTTTTCCACGTGGAATGTTTTCCTTTATTATATTCAAAGTACATAATACTGTATGTATAATTTTCAATGAATAAATGGTATGAGTAAGACAAAACTTTTAGTACTTTTTCTGCATGGAATGCATAATCATATATCACATTAATTTATGTGGGATAAATTGTTTTGCTTAACGAATGTTTCACACTACCAGTTAGATTCTGGAACAAATTATGCTCATTATGTGAGGTTACACTGTACTGTGAAAACACACTTAGTAAGTTCCGTGAATCAACTGCGTTTGATGAATTTAGGAAACCTACAGCTTGCTGCTGAGGATCGCAAAGACATTAGGCCAATTACAGTATAGTAAGAGGTGTTTAAGAAATTACACTTCCTGCACTCCATACATGAAGAAAACAGGAAAAAAACCCTAATAACTGGTACAATGGAAGATTGCCATGTGTATACTTAGTAGAAGATTCAAGTGTGAACACTTCCGTAGTAGGTAGTTCACAGTTTCATTGTCATAAAAACAATAATAAAATGTTGTTTAGTTGCACTATACAGGGTGAGTCACGAGATTTACCCGCGATTTCCGGATGGTATTCTTTAGGTTATTTGGAACAAAAAATATAAATAAATTGATTGGATCAGATCCATAATTAAGGAGCTACAGCAACTGAAAAACTCAGGAAAATGGCAGAAAAACTTTTATTGTAGGATTTCACTATTAAAAATGTACATAATAATTAATTTAAACAATTCTGTAGCAGTCTCTTGCATTCAGAGTGGATTTAAAGCAAGTGTTCGAAATTTCCTCCCTGCATTTAAAGGCAAAGGTTCGAACAGGAGTGAACTGTGCGAGCAGCATTTCATAATTTCACATGCTCATTCCATATTGACGTTGCAGCATCGAAAATGCGTTGTATCAATTCTTCTTGTGTTTCCACCTTACCTTCATACACGTTGTGTTTCATCCACCCCCAGATGGAGAACTCTAGGGGTGATAAATCTGGGGATCTGCCAGGCCAGTGGACAGGGCTCCCACGACCTATCAATGTGGGAATTGCTCATTAAGATAATCTGTTACCTCATGGTGGAAGTGTGCAGATGCCCAGTCATGTTGGACATATATGTGGTGTCTTGTTTCCAGAGAAGCTGCAGTAAGTCTTCTCGTACAAAGTTACCATACATCTGACCATTTAAATTTCCCAAGAGAATGAACGGCCCCAGTAACTGGTCACCCAGAACACCACACCCGACATTGACACTGAATCTGCACTGAAACTTAGATACTACCATAGCTTGGGGATTTTCGTCTGCCCAGACATGCATGTTGTTGATGCCATCTCTTGTAAAGGTTGCCTCATCACTGAACATTACAAAGCGATAGAGTTGCCGATTTCCATTTAACCAATTACAAGGGTGCAAACAGTTGGCACAATCATTTGGCTCTAAATGGTGAACTTTCTGCACATGAAAAGGATACAGTCGATTCTCGTGAATAATCCTACATACAGTAGATCGTGAAACATTCAATCGGGTAGCTAGGTGTCTTGTACTTGAACGATGACTGCACTCTACTGAATTAAGAATGTTTTCCTCTTCTTGAATGATACAATGTCTTTTGGAGTGAATATGAATACTGGGAAGAGTCCCAGTTTGTAGCAGTGTTTGATATGTTCCACTAAATGTTTTGGCACTTGGAATCCTACAATTAGGATATCGACGGTGTTATTCAGCAACAGCAGTTTTTGCATTACCATCACAGAAGCCCACAATGTACAACATCTCTCCATACTCCTGTGATGAAAACTTGTACGGCATCTCAAAGTATAATGTACACAGGAGACAATAACAGTAAACAGTGACAGCAGTATCAACAATGTGGTTGTTATGCAAACATACCACTCGCTGCTCTTGTCTACCTAAGACTGATCATGTGTCCTGTGAACACAAGTGTAGCACTCCATACACCATAGCTGTTGTGACTCGCCGATTATTCAAAGTGCCGCCGCGCAATTACGCACGTCCTCTACGTGCGGCGCTATCTGCCAGCCAGGCAGCAGCTGCGCCACCTAAGCGGCCAGCCGAGCAGTGGCCGCTAGACGGAGACTCAGTGTTTAATCGAATGCCGACTTGTACACAGGTCAACTTACTCAGTGACTTATATGTGTGTTGTGTTGTCCGAAAATTGTGTTAAATTTGAAGATATAAAAATTGGCGACGAAGTAGTGGATTTTTCCTTTTCACCGTTGACTCACAGGGTTCCATGGCTACTGTCGAGCAACTATTGCAAAATCTCCTTGAACAGCAAACGCTTCTAACAGTGGCGATTCGCGATTTCGTCGCGGCGTCAAATGCGGGGCGTTTCTCGTCGTTGGCTGTACCTCCTTTTCCACCTTACGATGAGACGGCGGAAGACTGGTCTGATTATGAAAAACGTCTTCGACAGCACTTCTTGGCATTTCATGTCACGGACGAACAACCATGTAAGTCTCTGTTCCTTTCCTGGATTTCACCTCAAATGTATCGGTTGTTGTCGCAATTGGCTCCTTTGAAGGATCCTGCGTCTTTGTCCTTTGCTGAAATGTGCTCCCTTCTGTCTGTCTATTTTCAAAAGCAAACGCATGTGGTAGCCTCTCGTGTTGCTTTTATCGTTGTCAAAAACAACCAAATCAGTCCTATCGCGCTTGGGCTGCTGAACTTCACGGCCTCAATCGAAATTGTCAATTTGTTACTGACGTTCACAAAGAATCCTATGCCGATTCCATGGTACGGGGTGCTATTATCCGGTCGGCGCCCGACAAAGAAGTTCGGCAACGTGCCCTTCAGTTGGCGAATCCGACTCTCGATGAAGTTCTCTCCATTGCGCAGTCTTTTGAAATTTCTCGCGCCGCCGGGGCGCAAACAGAGGCGTGGGGTGACGTCGGGGAAATACAACCTCTGTGCGCTGTTGACGACAGGTGCGGCGCGTCCCCGCCGGCCGACGTGGCCGCAGTACGCTCCCACGTGCAGCCGCGGCCTAGCCGTAAACAACCCGCTAAGAAACTGCAGCAAAATCCCTGGCAACTTCCTTCATGTCCGCGGTGTTTTACGAAACATTCACGCGAGGATTGTCCCCAACATTGGGCTGTGTGTCACAATTGCAAAAAGAAAGGTCATGTGTCTTCCGTTTGTAAATACGACCGCATACATGATGTTCATGAACATGACGCTGATTCTGTGTTGTCTGTCAATTGCACTTCTTCCCTTTCAGGGAAGTTATTCCTCACTGTCCAAATCCTTGGTCGAGATGTTCGTATGCAAGTGGATACCGGTTCTGCTGCCACTATAATTAATTCTCAGACGTATCTTCAGCTGGGTTCTCCACTCCTGTCCCCTGTCACTCGGCAATTAAGGACGTACAATAAACAGAAGATTTCTCTCTTGGGACAGTTTAATGCTGAGGTATCTTACAAATCCGTTATTCGCACTGTTCCCATATTTGTGGTCGACCAGAGCACCGCAGAAAATCTTTTTGGTTTTGATGCCTTTCGCGTTTTTGGGTTCTCCATAGATGACTCTGTCAATATTGTCTCTGATGCTATTCCTTATGCTCAACTGGATTCCTTGTCGACGACGTTTTCGTCCCTTTTTTCTCCTGGGTTAGGCCGTGCAAACAACTTTGAAGCTCATATCACGCTCAAACCCACTGCTCGGCCTAAGTTTTTTCAGGCTCGGCCCATTCCTGTGGCCCTTCGTGATCGGGTAAAACGGGAGTTGGATCGTCTCACTGCTTCAGGGGTCTTGCTTCCTGTCACTTCCAGTGAGTGGTCCTCTCCTGTCGTTGTAGTTGCTAAGCCCAATGGTGATATTCGTCTCTGTGGCAATTTCAAAGCCACTGTAAATGCTCAATGCCTCATCGACACTTACCCTATGCCCCGTCCTGAAGAACTGTTCACTAAACTCGCTGGAGGACAGTATTTTTCTAAAATTGACCTGTCGGAAGCATATCATCAACTTCCTCTCGACGCTACTTCCCGGCAGTTTCTGGTCCTTAACACGCCTTTCGGCCTCTATCAATACCAACGCTTGCCATTCGAGGTTGCTAGCACCCCTGCTCTTTTTCAGCGATTCTTGGAACAATTATTGCTCCCTGTCCCGGGGTGTATCAATTACATGGACGACATTGTTGTCACTGGCTCCACCACTGAAGAACATCTTCAAAATCTCCGCACACTTTTTAATGTCTTACAGACTGCCGGTCTTAAGTGTAATCTTCAGAAATCACAATTCTTTCAGGCATCTATCACGTACTTGGGGTTTCAACTCTCTCGGGATGGTATTCGTCCGCTTCAACACACTGTTGCTGCGATCGATGCCCTTCCTCGCCCTACATCTGTTAAGGAACTGCAGGCTTTCTTGGGGAAAATAGCATACTATCACAAGTTTTTACCGTCTGCGGCGTCGGTGGCTCAGCCGTTGCATCGCCTGTTGCATAAAAACGTGCCTTTTCACTGGTCCGCGTCGTGTGACGCGGCTTTCCGGAAATTAAAGACTATGCTGAAACAGGCCCCGTGCCTGGCTACTTATCGACCTGGCCAACATCTTGTACTTGCCACAGACGCCTCTCAATATGGGGTCGGTGCGGTCCTTGCGCACCGTTTTTCTGACGGTTTGGAACAACCTATCGCTTATGCCTCCAAAACGCTCATGGATGCCCAACAAAAGTATTCTCAAATTGAGAAGGAAGCTTTGGCCATCATTTATGCTCTTCATAAGTTTGGTGTTTTTCTCTATGGCTCAAAATTTCATCTTGTTACGGATCACAAACCGCTTGTTTCCTTGTTTCATCCATCAACATCGCTTCCCGACAAGGCTGCACACCGCCTCCAGCGTTGGGCTCTTTACTTGTCCCGTTTCAATTATGAGATTCATTTCCGGCCAACGGCTCAACATGCGAATGCTGATGCTTTGTCTCGCCTTCCCATGGGTCCTGATCAGGCATTCGATAGGGACGAACTTTTGTGTTTCCACCTGGATGTTGCCGAGCAGCGGGTTGTGGACGGGTTCCCCATCACTGGGGACAGGCTGGCGGCTGCTACGGATTCTGACCCTACCCTCTCCCGGGTTTTACGCTGTATTCAGAAGGGTTGGCCAGATCGCCCGTCCGCTAAGACTTCTGATCCGTTGCGGAACTACTACACTTTGCGCTACCGCCTCACGGCTAGGGTGGTGTTATCCTCCTCTCCACTGACAATGCTTCACTGCGTGTTGTGGTACCTGCGTCTTTGCGTGCTTCGGTCTTGCGCCTCCTTCACCAGGGGCACTGGGGTATGTCTCGCACAAAATCTCTGGCACGCCGTCATGTGTACTGGCCTGGCATCGACTCTGACATCGCACACATGGTCGCTGCCTGCGGCCCTTGTGCGTCACAGGCCGCTGCCCCGAAGTCATCTTTGTCACCGTGGCCTTCGCCTGAGAAGCCCTGGGAGCGCATTCATGCTGACTTTGCGGGACCCTTTTTAGGTACTTATTGGCTCCTCGTAATTGATACCTACTCTAACTTTCCTTTCATTGTCCGTTGCACGTCACCTACCACCGCGGCAACCACCAGTGCTCTCGCCCGCATTTTTTCTTTGTAAGGCCTCCCCTCTACTCTTGTTACTGATAATGGTCCGCAATTTGCCTCTTCCGACTTTGCGGATTTTTGTCACAGTGTTAAGGCTCAGATGCGGAAACTTCTGACTTCTTCTGCGCTTCTCCAGTTCCTGGCGTCTTACCATTTCACCCCCATGGGCGATCACAGCCCGGCTAAGCTCTTACATGGCCGACAGCCCCACACGCTACTTCATCTTCTGCGGCCTCCCACCTCACGGCCGCGGGTGCCTTCACTTGGCCGGTTCACCGCCGACGACCTCGTCTGGGTACGGGGATATGGCAGGCGGCCAAAATGGAGCCCAGGCCGCATCTTACGACACCGTGGCAGACGCCTGTATGAAATCCAGATGGACGCGGGTGTTGCAGTGCGTCATTCAGACCAGCTTCAGCCTCGGGTGCCAGCAACGCCTGTTCCGAATGCCGCCACACCACCTTTGGCTCTACCTGATGCTCGGGATCTTGGCATCTCTCAATACTCACAACGCAGCCCTCTCACCGTCATCGCGATGCCAGCACCAGAACGGACGCCACCAGGAGACGTGCCCATGCAGGAACCGGAGGACCGTCCTCTGTCAGAGTACATCTACTCGCCTCCTCCTCCAACAGACGCTGACACATTGCCCATGTCTCCTGTCATATCAACTGGACTTGCCGCAACGGGCAGAATGGTGCAGGGGGCCCCAGCAGATTCAACCACTACGTCTCCTGTCATCTCGACCCGTTATCATCGGGGACACTTCCGTCCGTACGGGAAGCCTCCTCCTCGAGACTTTACGGTGAGTCAAACAACGCCTATGGACGTTAGCCATCTCCAGGACACCTCCATCAAGACCAGTGCAACAATTTCAAAGGGGGGAAAAGTGTTGTGACTCGCCGATTATTCAAAGTGCCGCCGCGCAATTACGCACGTCCTCTACGTGCGGCGCTGTCTGCCAGCCAGGCAGCAGCTGCGTCACCTAAGCAGCCAGCCGAGCAGCGGCCGCTAGACGGAGACTCAGTGTTTAATCGAATGCCAACTTGTACACAGGTCAACTTACTCAGTGTCTTATATGTGTGTTGCGTTGTCCGAAAACTGTGTTAAATTTGAAGATATAAAAATAGCATGTTTCAGAACTCTGTTGTAGCTCCTTAATTATGGACATGATCACATTACTGTATTTACATTTTTTGTGCAAAATAACCTATGGAATAACCTCCAACAACTGGGGGAAAACCTCGTGACTCACCCTGTATATTTATTCCATTGTGAAATGAATCTTGTCATAGTGTAATTCCCACAGACAGACTTAAATGGGGCACCAGCATATGGATAAGTAAAGCAAAAAGCTGAGTTGTCATTGCTTTGTAACTAGAAATTTCTCTTTGTCTTCATATGCACAAAGCATAGCTAGCATACTTTAACCCAGTTCTATCCTTTCAAATAATTTCCTAAACAGTCCAGCTAATGCCAAAAAAGTATTTATTTTACACACACTTGCAGAAAGTATAATGTATAAAGTTGATAATCAAACATCTTGCAGAAACCGCTTCATGGAGCTAAGGACTCTCACACTTAAATGCCAATACATTTACTCTATGATGGTGCTTGTGATAAATAAGAAGAATAAATTTAGAATGAACTGTGTAATTGACATTCACAGTTCAAGGAAAAAAATATAATTTCCACATACACTACGCATCTCTATCTAGCATTCAGTATGGAGGTTTATAGCATGGTCCAAATATCTATAATAGGTTGCCAGTAGAGATCAGGCAGGAAATTTAAATTCTGCATATTTTCAAATCAAAGGAAAAGTATACCTTATTAGCCACACCTACAATTTATCATCACAATGGGCTTATGGCTGTATATTCTGGTTAGCTCCAAATGCACAGCTGATATTGTACTGCATAAAGCTTGCTTGAAATATTGGACAAAACTGTAATTTGAGTAATATGTAGCAGCATGGAGAGAGTATCATGGCACCAAGAAAATTCAGAACATGCTTTCCAGTTACTGCCAGGAGGCACACAGCTGAATACACAACTGATCTGCAAACTGCCCCACATGTTATGTCAATCTGTATTAATGTGCTAACAACAATTAATGAACACAGCTTTGTGCAAACTGGCAGTGCCTTCCATTGCTGCCACACAACCACTGGGGCATAATTTATATGTGCCATGCAAGATCAAACTGGCAGCTGTAACCAGATGGCAGCTGTGCTGCCGGACCCAGCAGCATCCACTGGTCAGCCATCATCACCACCAGATCATCACTTGTATGCCTAAGTCTGGAATTCAGGGCACCATGCTGCCCCAACTCACGCTGCTCTCCGGCATGGCGGATGATGCCAACTAGTGCCCTCTGAGCAGCAGAGGCCTTTACTGCCAGCTACTGTTTCAGCACCCAGACTATTAGTACCACAAAGCAACACCTCTGACCCCAACATCACTTGCTGCAGCACTGCTTTACTTTGCGTGAGCTTGTTCATGCTCGCAGAATATAGACACTGCGGATCAATGTTAGACCGTGACTACCTGATGAGGGGCTATAAAGAGACGTGTCATTCCTAATCGCGTTTGTTCTAGCTAGCCTTCATTGGTGCAACACAAAGTTAAACTTGGGAATAGAATTTCTGCAAAAAGGGGAGGTAGCATCATGGTGGGTCGGTGATGCTGACACACAGGGTGCTGAAACTAAAGCTTGGCTGGTGCTGGCTGTGTTGTCCAGAGTGCTGTGCAGCAGCATAGATGCACGGCATAATGCCACCTCAAACTCCAGACTTTGGCGCATGACTGGTGGGTAGATGATGATGGTGGCGGTGGTGGTGGTGATGACAGCTGACCAGCGGACACTGGAGGTTTCAATAGCATGACAGAAATCTGGTTACAGAGTGTTGTATGGAGTTTTTGTGGAACTCAAGATGATATTTCTGGGTCAGACGTTAAATACAACTTAAAATATTTTGATATAAGTATCAACCTGCTGAACTGACAGATGAGCCAGAACTATTTTGTGATATTCACTATGCCACCAAACCAATCTCCTATCATTCCCTAAACGCACTTCCTCTTCCAGCTCAGAACACAAAATGAATCACCAGGAAACAAATGTGTGTGAGTCCTTATCAATAACTGGACCTCAGTCTGTAAATGCTCATGAAGTTGTGAAAAAGGTTGTATTGGTTCAGTCATCTTTTCAGTGGAGCTGCACCATTGACCAGAGTACACATTCTTTGAGAGCATAATGCAAGCACAATCCAGTTGACCAGGAATTGTCTTTCATGACAATGATGCTCACTGATGTGAAATTCCACTATATATGAGAGATGGATCAGATACGTAACCAGCACAGTAAATGTGTACGAAAAAAATGCCAAATGAAAACCATCTTCACAATGACATTCACGTATCACTAAATAATTTTTGCAGTGTTTGACAGAGAGTAAAAATAAAACTTTTATGGTGCCAGTAATAACAAGTTTTAAGGAAATTTTACTCTTAAAAACTTTTATTAATGTATGTTAGTAACTGTTTACTGTTGCACTTATGATTTGTACTTGTTATACTTGGTCTTCTATGTTGTTGGAATTCTGTCAGTTTTCATGTGTTGAGGCTTCAGAGTGTGTAAGAATGGGCTTAATCTGGATGAGGCCCATGCATGAAGTTCCAGGGTGTCCAGAGGGATTATGAACTGAGGTGGTACCAGCATGTGGATAAGTTATATCAGTTCTGCCTGCTTTGCACAAAGAGATATCTCACAGTATTTACCTGAGACAGTATTGCTGTCCCACGGGACAACACTGTTCACAGTGGGGCACTTCAGTTAAGATGACAACAATATTTTCCCTACAGATGTGTGTCATAAGAACACATGAAAAGTTGATAACCAAACTTCTTGTAGAAGCTTCTTTGGGAATCTAGTGATTCTTACACCTATGCGACAATACATATAGTCACTGATGGTCGTTGCAGTTAAATCTCTTCCTCTTTACTAGCATTCACTCCTTCATATAACATCCACTGCTTTTCATGTCATCAGTCAAATCCAGGAAGGGAAATCATGTGCACCATCTTTCTCTAAATTGTGTAAAATTTATTTCTGTGATATTGTATTTTAGCTGTCTTTAGTCACGATGCTGGTGGACATCAAGCAGAAAATTGAAAACCTTGGAATGTACAAAATAAAGTAAAAGAATACTTCGTTTTGACAAAGACTACCCACTTTAGTCACCCTTACAACTGACAACAATATTGTGACTCAGGTAAGTAAATTCTGCACAATTTTAATATTTAATAAATTATGAGAGAGAATTGTTCGACAGAACTTAACTTCAGAAAGGGAAATGAGTTGTACCACCAGCAGACACACATAAAAGTATAAAGGATATTTGTCTTTCCTCGTTCTCTGTACAGCTTAGTCTGTCTCATCCTTGGGTCTGGATGACCTGCCTTCTTTTTTAATCTTCCACAACATATCCCTCTCCCCACACTGATAAAACAACTATTAGTGCTGAAAGCTACAAAGTGTGCTCCTTTTAATTGTACATGTGTATACCAGCAGTACTACACTTTTGTGTATACCAGCAGTACTACACTTTTTGTCTCCTGAGGGCAAGTGATGGACAGCAATTTATAAGGTTTTCTGATTGGATTTTTGTTTGATACAATTAATTATAATATTTGAAGATACAAACAGCTGCTGAGTAGTATATCAGAAGGAGCAGTGGCTTTTTTCACATTAGCTGTTTTCTCTTGATATGCATTTATTAAGTAATCTAGAAGTCATTCACATAATTATCAGTGTGAGTAGATTAGCACTAGTCATTATTTGTTGTTGTTGTACTTACAGAAGTGGCATTGTGATGGCTTTTGTGATGAGATTTACACAGAGCAATTTGTAAGCAATTGAATGAGTACCTACAAATCATTAACAATTTTTAAATTACTTCATAAAATGAACACACAGCACTAGCCATTATTTGTTGTTGTACTTTACAGAAGTGGCAGATTCTGACTGTTAATGTATACCTTGATTTGTTTCACATCATGATGGCTTTCTTTCATGATGGAATTTACACAGAGCAATTTGTGAGCAATTGAATGAGTACCTACAAATCATTAACAGTTTTTAAATTACTTCATAAAATGAACAAATTCTTTATACCATCATACTTTCAAATCCAGAATTAACACTGAAGACTAACACAATTCACAACTGGGTCTTCACCTACATCTGTAAGTTTATTATGGGGAAGAATAATTACAGAAATTCTTATGTTTTGTGCTTCCTCTGGGATATGCTGTTGGGATGTCATGCCTTCTCAGCAGTGTGTCAAGAAAACACGATATCCTATTAGGAGAGCTTAGAGATTATCTAAATAAAATTATAAATATCCCAGCCCAAATTTAATGTAACACTTTACGTCTCCTAAAGATTATCCATACAAATTTTAATTTGCAGCTTGTGTCTTCCAGTACACATTTAGTTTTAATAATGAAACAAGTATTTAATGTCGACTACGTTTTGACACAACTTGTAATGACACAAAGTAATCTTCTTTCATAATTACTATTATCACTGACTTGTGATAATATTTTAGATTTGAGTGTCTTTGTGACTCCACACGGAATGTTGCTTGTGATGACAAACTGATCAGTAGTGTCGCCATAGGTCTATGTTCATTACTAGCTCATTTTCAGTAATTCCATTATGGTTGCCTGTGAACACTGCTTGTTACTGGTTCAGCCATTTATCATATAAGTATTAATCTGCATTAGCAAACATTTGCCTCATATTTAACAACTTTTTTTAAAATAACTAAAACTGCTAGGTAAACTCATGGCTACTTTAACAAGACATATTAATTTGAAAATTTTACTGCGCATGCGACATAGGCACTTTAAGATAGCAATTGTACTCAAAATACTGACTAAAATATGACCGCAGTGGCAAAAAGTACTAAAAGGCACTAGAAAATAAATGCACTCACGTTAACTTGTGCATAGCTTCTATTCTAATGCAGCTAAGCAGGAAAAATTATAATGTGAAGTTCAATTACAGTATTAGGAGGAGGCTACTTGACACAATCACATTGATTAAACATCTAGGTGTAATATGAAATGGAATGAGCACATAACATCTGTTGTAGAGAAGGCGAATGGCCAGCTTCAGTTTACTGGGAAAATTCTAGGGAAGTATAGCTCATCTATAAAGGGGAGCGCATATCAAACACTTGTATGAACCATTCTTTAAGTTTTTGTGATCACCACTAGGTCATCTTAAAGGAAGACATCAAACAATTGCGAGGTGTGCTGCTAGATTTGTTATCAGTAAGTTCGATAACACACGAGTCTTATGGAAATGTACTGTGAACCTGAACGGGAATTCATGGATGAAAGATAACACTCTTTTCATGAAACTCTATTGAGAAACTAGAGAACTGGTCTTTGTGACTGATTACAGACTAGATCTTCTGCTGCCAATGTGCTTCTCCCATAAAGACCGTGAAGACAAGATAAGAGAAGTTAGGGGTTGTAGGGAGGCACACAAACATTAGTGTTTTCCTTACTCCATTTGCAAGTGAAATGAGAAAGGGAATGATTAACAGTGTTATGACGTATCCTCTGCTCCGCATCATATGCTGGCTTGCGGAGAATTTATGTACTATGAAGAAATATCTACATTACATCCATAATCTGCAAACCACTGCGAAGCGCATGGCAGAGTATTTTTCCCATTCCATTCATATGTCAAGTGTGAGAAGCATGACTGTTTAAATCCCATCATGCATGCTGTAATTAATCTATTTCTGTTCTCACGATCCCAACAAAAGTGATAATGAAGGGGTTGTAGTATATTCCTAAATTCATCACTTACAGCTGGTTTTTGAAACTTTTATGAGTACACTTTGTCACAGTAGTTTGCATCTCTTTTCAAGTGTCAGCCAGTTCAGTTTCTTCAGCATATCCTTTACACTTTCCCTCAATTCAAATAAACCTCTGACCATTTGTGCTCCCCTTCTCTGTATACGTTCAATATCCACCATTAGTCCTGACTGGTATGTGTCCCACGCACTTGAGCAATATTCTAGGAAATGGCGACAGGTGTTTTGTAAGCAATATTCTAGGATATGTCGACAAGTGTTTTCTAAGCAATTTTCTCCCCTGTGATCGTTTCATTTCAGATCTCCACCAATTGTTGTACCTAAGTATTTGTACGAGTTGACCGGTTCTAGTCATGACTTGCTGATATTATAGTCACAGAATACTAGGTTTTTCATTTGCTGAAGCAAACAATTCTGTGTTAATGAACATTTAAAGCAACCTTTGCACCACTTTGAAATTTTTTCAAGAACCAACTGCAACTTTTTTTGACAGTATTTCATTGTAGATAACTACATCATCTGCGAAAATCCTGAGGTTACTATTAATATTGTATACAAGGCCATTAATAAATAATAAGAGCAGCTAGGGTCCAAACACACTTCTCTATGGCACACCTGAAGTTACTTCCACGTCTGTTGGTGACTCTCCAAACAAGATAACTTACTGCATTTTCCCTACAAAGAAATCCCCAATCCAGTCATAAATTTTGCTTGATACCCAATACGGTCGTGCTTTTGACAGTAAATGTCGGATTGGTACTAAGCCAATTGTTTCTTGGAAATCGCGAAATATTGCATCTAATAGACTGCCTTGATGCATGGCTTTCATAATGTCATGCGAGGACAGTACAAGTTCGATTTCACATAATCGTTTTTGGAATCCATGCTGCTTGGCATGGAGGAGGTTATCCTGTTCGAGACACCTTATTACATTTGGGCTCACAATATGTTCTAAGATCTACAACAAATAGATGTCACAGATACTGGATAGTTCTTTACTGAATTCCTTCTGCTACCCTTCTTGTAGATGGATGCGACTTCTGATTTCTTCAAAGAACTGGGCGAGGTTCTTTCGTTCATCAGGTCTACGGTTGGTTATAAGAGGGGCTCACTCAGCAGCAAACACAGTACAGGATTTGACAGGGAAGGCACTGGACATTTGTTCAATATTATTTATTTTAATTGTATCTCAACACCAGTAACCCTAATATCTATATCATTTATGTTTGTAGTGGTGCAGAATTAAAATTACAGCAATATACCTGTTTTTTATTTGAGAATGGAGTTCAGCATATCTATATTTGCTTTGCTACCCTCATTTTCAGTTCCTGTTTGGCCCCTGTGTCTCTGGACACTAACTTTGGAACCACTCACAGTCTTCACATATTATGAGAATTTGTTCAATTTTTTGTGCTTACGAGAATTTCTTCAATTTTTTGTGCAAGATACTTTAATAAAATTCTGCTAGGGTAGACACTAGAGACTTCAGGCATTGTTCTCTTGACAGCAACAAGTGTTTCATTCAGCAGCTTCTTATGAGAAAGGATTCTTAAACTTGTTGTCGTTGTGGTCTTCAGTCCTGAGACTGGTTTGATGCAGCTCTCCATACTACTCTATCCTGTGCAAGCTTCTCCATCTCCCAGTACCTACTGCAGCCTACATCCTTCTGAATCTGCTTAGTGCGTTCATCTCTTGGTCTCCCTCTACAATTTTTACTCTCCACGCTGCCCTCCAATACTAAATTGGTGATCCCTCGATGTCTCGGAACATGTCCTACCAACCGATCCCTTCTTCTAGTAAAGTTGTGCCACAAGATCGTCTTCTCCCCAATTCTATTCAATACCTCCTCATTAGTTATGTAACCTACCCATCTCACCTTCAGAATTCTTCTGTAGCACCACATTTCGAAAGCCTCTATTCTCTTCTTGTCTAAACTATTTATCGTCCATGTTTCACTTCCATACATGGCTACACTCCATACAAATACTTTCAGAAATGACTTCCTGACACTTAAATCAATACTCAATGTTAACAAATTTCTCTTCTTCAGAAACTCTTTCCTTGCCATTGCCAGTCTACATTTGATATCCTCTCTACTTCGACCATCATCAGTTATCTTGCTCCCCAAATAGCAAAACTCCTTTACTACTTTAGGTGTCTCATTTCCTAATCTAATTCCCTCAGCATCACCCGACTTAATTCGTACATTCCATTATCCTTGTTTTGCTTTTGTTGATGTTCATCTTATATCCTCCTTTCAAGACACTATCCATTCCATTCAACTGCTCTTCCAAGTCCTTTGCTGTCTCTGACAGAATTACAATGTCATTGGCGAACCTTAAAGTTTTTATTTCTTTTTCATGGATTTTAATACCTACTCCAAATTTTTCTTTTGTTCTTTCCGCTCCTGGGATTGGAATGACTCCTTACCCTCTCCCTTAAAACCCACATCCTTTCATCTTTCCCTCTCCTTCCCTCTTTCCTGACGAAGCAACTGGGGGTTGTGAAAGCTCGAAATTTTGTGTGTGTGTGTTTGTGTGTTTTTTTATTGTGCCTATCTACCAGCGCTTTCCCGTTTGGTAAGTCATGGAATCTTTGTTTTTAATATATTTTCCCATGTGGAATGTTTCTTTATATATATATATATATATATATATATATATATATATATATATATATATAATGGGACTTACCAAATGAAAGTGCTGGCAGGTCGACAAACACACAAACGAACACAAACATACACACAAAATTCAAGCTTTCGCAACAAACTGTTGCCTCATCAGGAAAGAGGGAAGGAGAGGGAAAGACGAAAGGATGTGGGTTTTAAGGGAGAGGGTAAGGAGTCATTCCAGTCCCGGGAGCGGAAAGACTTACCTTAGGGGGAAAAAAGGACGGGTATACACTCGCACACACACACATATCCATCCACACATATACAGTCACAAGCAGACATATTTAAAGACCTTCGTGGAATGTTTCCTTCTATTATAACTATATATATATATATATATATATATATATATATATATAAGCCATAAGCAACAGCCTAACCACAATATTTAAACATAGATCATTTACGTGGAATAATATTCAGACAATGAACACACTTAGTAATATTGAGGATTTTAAAATCTGTGATTTATAAGACTCATAAAATTACATTTCAATGCTAGGTTAAAAACACACAATCCCTGAGACTTAACGAAATTCCAGAATTCCCTAAGATTTCCCAGATTTTTCCAGGTAAAATGTAATTCCCTGAGTATTCCAGGTTTTCCAGAATAATTGCTATACTACTTATCTATGGCACTATGCTTTATTTTACACCATTTATCCAGTAGTTTCTGCTCCTTTAGAAGTTTCTTTACAATGACTGTATACCATGGAGCGTCCTTCCCATCATGAAATGAACTATTTTAATAGATATGTATCTATAAGTGTAGAGTCAGCTATTTTTCTAAACCTGAGCCACAGCTCTTCTACACGCTCCTATCAGGAGCTGAAGTTTTAAGTTCTTTTACTGAGATATGACACTACTACTTGTTTACATAGTTTGCTGAACATACAAATCTATCTATTTGTTTTAACTGCATTTTACATTTTGTTAATCATTGTTGTTAGGAATGCAGCATGGTCACAGATGCAGGTTTCAATGTGGACATCCTCACAGAGGTCAGGTCTTTTTGTTGCTATTAGACCCAATATATTTTCATCATGAGTGTGCTTCCTTAACTATTCTAGGTTGTTCTCAGAGAAGGTATTTAGCACTGTTTCACAGGGCCACCATGTACAAAACTGCAATTTTCCCAACTGACTGATTTAAAGTCTTCATCATTAATGCCAGTATGATTGGGGACTTACATACTACTTTTTGTTAAAAATTTTTCGTTAGATGTCAGAGTCATTCCATGTCAAATCAACACACTTTAAATAAAAATTTTACCTCACCCTCTTAGATTTTGCTGAAAGTTGGTATACTTATAGTGGGTGCTAAAACTAAGAAAAATACCACATATCAATTTTTTACCTCAAACCATTCCTGAAATATGGTTATGTAAACTTTTCAAAAACTGGCCAAAAATGTGTGAACAGACTTTTTTTAAATTGTCCTACGAGCTGCCCTAATTGAGCTAGAGAACTGGGAAAGGTGTCATTTTGCAGCATTTTTCATGCTCTTTCCAGTGACAGACGAAAAAAAATAGCTTCTAATTAATAACCTTTTTCAAAATGGTAATTAATATTTTGATTTAATTTTTTTACAAAAAGTACATAATTGAAAATTTTCAAAATATTTCCATAACTACTTCATACTGTCGTAAATCACATGGCAAAATATAAATGTGGGATGATGATGGGTTCATTGTTAAAAAAAAAATTATTCCGGACTCTTGTTTTTCACTAACGGCCCTAGTTTGACCAAACTGACGTTTAAGGTAGTACGTCAGTAGAGGACCGTATACATAGGGCTTGATGTCTGGACAGTTTATAAGTGGTTTTTGTATAAATATGGAACCAAGTAAAAAGGGCAGTGCTGTAAGAGTGCAGTGTTGTAATCCACTGAAGAAGTCAAATCATTTTATTAGACACAGAAAAAAACTGAGAAATCTCACAACATGGATGCCCAAATTAATTCCTCAAATACCAAGTGGTGCCAAGATTTGTGATAAATGTAAGAAAGATATAACCAAATTGAAAAATACACCAGAGCCCATCAGTGATAAAAGGGTTGAAGAAGAATCTTCTGGATCAGAGATAATCATCCGAGACCAAGACCCTGACTTCACTCCAACTTCAGTAGCTGTTAAAACATTTAACACAACATTTCAAGAACTAGGTGAATCCCCAATTGACAAGAGAAAACTAACATTACGCCAAATCAAAAGTGAAGAAAATCTCATCAATGACACACAAACTTTTTGTTGCTCCTGAAACTTCGTCAGATACTGATGAATCCGTTCTTGAAAATCTTAAAAGAAACTTTAAAAATTCTATAAGTAGAGCAAAACACCCAATGATTCTTACAAGTTTACCTGAAATGTGGAGTGTCAGGAAAATAATGAGGGAATTTAATGCTCCTAATTACATTGATCGGCAGTCCAAAAAATTTTTGAAAGAGAAAGGATTCATGGAAGGTCCAAACCCAAAACCAGGGAAGTGTTTACCAGCAGAAACTGTCAAAACTGTACATTCATTTTATGAAAATGATGAAGTTAGCAGGGCAATGCCAGGTATTAAAGATTGTGTGGCAATTACAGAAACAAGTGGAAATAAAACAAAAATATCAAAAAGACTTATTTTGTGTAACCTTAAAGAAGCTTACAAGCATTTTAGAGACAAGTTTCCTAACATAAAAATAGGTTTCTCTAAATTTGCTGAGTTGAGACCAACACATTGTGTATTAGCTGGCCAGAGTGGCGCACACACTGTCTGCGTGTGCACAACTCACCAAAACATAAAATTAATGATAGAAAATGCCAAACTAAATATAGTAACAAACAGCAGCTTAAACAATTATAAGCAGTGCATTGCAAAAATGCTTTGCAACCCATCATCAGCTGATTGCAACATGGGAAACTGTGAATACTGTCCAGGAGAAACTGTCATACGTAACATTTTAAAAGACTCTTTTCATGAAAACTTAATTGAACACGTTCAGTTCCGACAGTGGATGTCAGTTGACCGATGTAATCTGGAAATTGTTCAGAAAACTTCTGAAGAATTCGTAGATTTATTTTGTAGTAAGATGTCGACTTTGATTCGGCATGACTTCATTGTCAAGCAACAATGAACATTCCTTACCTCCACAACAAGAGAAAACCTTGTGGAATCTGAATTTGTTGTCATATGTGATTTTTCAGAAAATTATAGTATAGTTCTACAGGATGAAGCTCAGAGTTTCCATTGGACAAGACAACAGATTACCATTCATCCTTTTGTTATATATTACAAACAGGAAGACAAAATTGAGGATATGAGCTTTGTCATTGTTTCTGATTGCCTGGAGCACAATACAACTGTGGTTTACACCTTTCAAAAGAAGCTAATTTCATATCTAACAAATAAATTTCAAAAGATTCCAAAAAAGATATACTATTATTCTGACGATTCTGCCGCTCAGTATAAAAATAAGAAAAACTTCCTGAACCTTTGCCTTCATGAGGAAGACTTCAACATAAAAGCTGAGTGGCACTTTTCAGCCACAGCACATGGGAAAGGGCCTTGTGATGGAGTAGGGGGTTCAGTAAAGACTGGCAGCTCGTACAAGTTTGCAAAGGCCACACCAAAATCAGATCCAAACTGCACGAGATCTATTTGAGTGGGCAGTAGATAATATCACAAATGTTGATTTTGCATATTCCACTCAAGAAGACTACTCTGCTTCAGAAATATTCTTAAAAAGCCAACTTGAAGAGGCATTGACAATCAAAGGAGCACAGCAATTTCACACTTTCATTCCCAACACCACATCAAAATTAATAGTCAAATACTTCTCAGGTGATATGCAGAGCTGGGAGAGGAAAGTAACTACATCACCAGACAAACTGAAGTTACAAGATGTATCAGGCTATGTCACCACTGTATATGGCAGAAACTGGTGGCTTGGGTACATTTTAGAAAAAAACGAAGAACTTGATGAAGTGAAAATAACTTTTCTTCATCCATGTGGACCAGCTAAGGCATTCTCTTATCCTGCACATGCAGATGTCCTGTGGGTGTCAGTTGTGGATGTTCTCACAAAAGTGAATTCATTTACTCCGACAGGGAGAACATACATTCTTAATGAAAGTTATGTAAACCAAACCCAGTCAGCTTTATTAAAATGTAATATGTGAAGTTCGAAGACAATTTATTGGGAAACTGCTTTCAACTCAAAACTTAATTTTTGTCTCAGGTTAGTGTTAATGTATATTATTGTTAGTACCTATTGTGTTAAATTTAGCTATGTACAGATACCTGTTACTCAAAACCAAGCATTACGTATTTAATTTGTTTAATAGTTCCATTTCAAATATCATGTACCAGAACTATTATGTAAATACTTGTACTTATTCATACTTTATTTCAGTTTGTAGTTAAATGCTCAATTTCTTGTTTTTGTTATATCGGTTAATATACTGTTAGTGAAGTTGTATGAAATTAAAATAAGCAATCAACTTAATTATAAAATATGCTGATTAGTTTTGGTTTAATAAGGTGATGTTTTGATATTTCTAATACTCTTTTTACTTACCTTTCAGTATATTTTAAAGAAATTTCTGTTTGTTAAAGGTCAATTTGGTCAAACTAGGGCCATTAGTGAAAAACAAGAGTCCGGAATAATTTTTTTTAACAATGAACCCATCATCATCCCAGATTTATATTTTGCCATGTGATTTACAATAGTATGAAGTAGTTATGGAAATATTTTGAAAATTTTCAATTATGTACTTTTTGTAAAAAAATTAAAATTAATCAAAATACTAATTAGTATTTTGAAAAAGGTTATGTTTTGTTGTATATCCCTGGAAAGAACATGCAAAATGACACCTTTCCCAGTTCTCTAGCTCAATTAGGGCAACTCCTAGGACAATTTAAAAAAAGTTCGTCCACACATTTTTGGCTGGTTTTTGAAAAGTTTACATAGCCATATTTCAGGAATGGTTTGAGATAAAAAATTGAAATTTGGTATTTTTCTTAGTCTCAGTGCCCACTATAAGTATACCAACTTTCAGCAAAATCTAAGAGGGTGAGGTAAAATAGGCGTGTTGATTTGACATGGAGGATGGGGATCCATCACAATTTGTGATACATGGATGGATAAAAAGAGTTTTGCACTGCTCAACAGCTACTATGTTGTAAAACTTCTCATGTCCACAAAACAGTTTAACTGTCTTGGCTACTTCTTGATGTTCTGCCTGTTCTTATGCTTTCAATAATGGAGGATTAACTTCTGACAGTGCATGCCACTCATGCTGAAGAAATGGCAGAACAACCAGTCTCAGTAACAGAACAAGACACCAACACACTTCTCATTCCTTGTCCTGCATTTATGTCAATGACTTGCCAAGAAAACATGAAATATTATATCTGAGCAAGCAAGTAAGATTTTCTTCTAGTACTTGTTTACAACATTTACATCCACATGTACCAACTAGGGCTACAGAATTTCATCCTCCCCTTTATTATCTGTAACCAAATATTAGTCCAGTTGAACTAGTAGTAGTAGCTTTATTCATCTGTAGATCTCTTTTTACAAGGATATAGGACATGTCAAAATATTTACAAATTTATATCAATTTAAAATAGGGTAATTCTTATACACATATATTTACAGACTTCTAGTTAGAGACTATCATTAAATTTACTCCTGGTACACCATACTTTTTTTTACAAATAACTTATTAAATAATGTAATGCCACTAGTTTCAGATTAATGTGATTTAAAAAGAAAGTAAAGAGATCCATGAAAGAAACTGTAAAGAAGAAATGGGTTCACAAATTTCAGTGAATGCAAGTCAAAGGATATGTCACTGTTAACAGCTGTCACATTTTTCCCCCTAACTTCCACATAATTTGAGGAATTAGGTGCCTATTGTCAAGTTTGGTATAAAATTTCAACACAGAATATTATACTCCAATGTGGTTGCAGTCTTTAGTCCCAACAGTGGTTTAGATGCACTCTACAGACTATTTGAACCCATGCAAGTCTAATCATCTACATGCAAATCCTGCAACCAAGATCCACTCGAACCTGTTTACTGGAGTCAGGCTTGCATCTTCCTCCACAATGTTACCACACCTCCCTTCATTACCACACTGTCTATTCCTTGTTGCCTTCGGATATGTCCTATCAATCCATCACTTGATTTAGTCGAGCTGTGTCAAATGTATTACAAATTGTTTTATGACACACACAGGATCACTAGGTGAAATAAGTTTTGGTCATGGGGCTACAGGTGCCCAAAACAAGAATGTGATTCCCTCAGAAATATTCTTCAATTCAATGAGCTCATTAATGAAACTGTTAAATTAAATTGCCAAAAACAGTAAGTATTATTTCTAAGAGTTGACCCAAGGGTGACCATAGCTGGTAATACACCTTTCCAGTGGGCATTGGTAAAAGAAGGTAACAACTGGTCATCATAACATGGAAAGTCATTGTTGGTAAAAGCATTTAGCAGTTGACCAAGATTGGAGGGGGAAATAAGTTGGATTCTCACCAGAGGGTCCATTCCAGCTTTCATCACAACTGATCATAAGAAATGTTACACAAAAGAGGGTCAGGCATGGATATGAACACCAACCTTGCCTCCTAATCAAAATCTCTTTATGTTAAACACATTGCCATTTCATTCTGAAGAGAAAATATGATGCTGAGCACACCAACTCAGATAATGACGAAGATTTCTCTAACTTGTGTCTAAGTTAACTTACATTACATAAAATAATCAGACATGCTATGTCGTATATAACACAACAAGATTTGATCACCCCCTTGACCATGTAACATAAAATGACTAAAACTTAAAATTATTTTAATAGTGTATGCACACTCCATATGTATTTTCCTTTTTGTATTCACAAAAAAACGTAAGTTCCGTAGACCTATGTCAGTTTATTCAATACTTTTTGCATTCAAACTTGAAAATCCAAAAACTAAACTGCGTTTTCCTTGCGCAGAAATCAGGTATAATTTTTATTTTAACTGCGGGCTCCCGGCCTACTGCTAGATCAGTAGGTAAGCCTAATTATCAGCTTATTCAATATTCACGAAGGCGTTAATTCGAAGCGTCCACTTTCATTTCCACAAGACGATGCGCGGAAAAGGAACTTCCGCCCGCTGTGAATGTCCTATGCTCGCTTCACTTTTCTAGAACAAATTTGAGCCTTTGTTTTGAGACTTTCTTGCATATAAAATTAATGTTTTGACCTCTCTGGGCACCATTTCCCACTACAAATAGTTAAGTCACACTTAACCAGAATAACGAAATTTATAAAACACACATTTTTTTCGAAATGTACATTTTCGCGTAATATTATCGAATACCTTACGAAAAATGTGCATATCACACAAGAACACTAGCCACTTATTAAAACATCACCTTCCTGACTATTATGTTATCTGGCCACGACATAAGAAAATTGAATATTATTTTATGGACTGGGCTTCACTATATGAAATAACATCAAACGACATCCGCATACAACTCCGAATAGAAGAAATGCAACGAGTTAAAATTAATAGAAAACTTAGTGCGGCAACATTGAATCACTGCCAGTTTTGACTAGAAAACACGAGAGACATACAGAAAATACATAGAACTTTCCAGCCATTGCCGATTCTGGTAACTCCGCCCTCCGACCAATTACGACGCAGATTCTCTGCTGACGTAATGTGACAACTCTCGAATAATCTCCAGCTCCCTAGACGTTTAGCCGCCTTATTTAAAAGAGCCGCAGGCGCGCCACAGCTCAGTTCACTACGAGAGAGCGACGCGAAGTTAGTGCTTCGAGACGTGATCGAAGATACGCTACGCAGCTATATTCGTCTACGTTATTGTGACATAGCTAACAGAAGAAAATGCCGAAGATTCCAGCAGTGGGGATCGATTTGGGAACCACGTACTCATGCGTGGGAGTTTGGCAACAAGGCAAGGTGGAAATAATCGCCAACGATCAAGGCAACAGGACGACACCAAGCTACGTCGCCTTTTGCGACTCCGAGCGGTTGATCGGCGATGCTGCCAAGAACCAGGTAGCGATGAACCCGCAGAATACCATCTTCGACGCCAAGCGACTCATCGGCCGCAAGTTTGACGACCCAAAGGTGCAGGGAGACATGAAGCATTGGCCATTCAAAGTGATTAACGACTGTAGCAAGCCTAAGATACAGGTCCAGTTCAAAGGTACCACCAAAACTTTTGCTCCAGAAGAGATAAGCGCTATGGTGCTTGTGAAAATGAAGGAAACAGCAGAGGCATTCTTGGGTGGGCAGGTTCGAGAGGCAGTTATTACAGTGCCCGCCTATTTCAACGACTCACAGCGGCAAGCTACCAAAGATGCAGGCGCCATAGCAGGCCTGAAGGTGCTGCGGATTATCAATGAGCCAACTGCAGCTGCACTCGCATACGGCCTCGACAAAAACCTGAAAGGTGAGCGCAATGTGCTCATATTTGACCTTGGTGGTGGCACCTTTGATGTGTCCATCCTGAGCATTTCGGAGGGTTCACTGTTTGAAGTGAAAGCAACAGCTGGAGACACACACCTGGGAGGCGAGGACTTTGACAGTCGGCTTGTGAATCATTTGGCTGATGAGTTCAAACGTAAATTCCACAAGGACATACGTTCCAATCCACGTGCTTTGCGTCGACTGCGTACGGCAGCAGAACGTGCCAAGCGTACATTGTCTTCCAGCACGGAGGCCAGTATTGAGATTGATGCACTATTAGATGGCATTGACTTCTACACAAAAGTTTCACGAGCACGGTTTGAGGAACTTTGTGCTGATCTGTTCCGCTCAACACTACAACCTGTCGAGAAAGCACTGGCCGATGCCAAGATGGACAAAGCGTCAATCCACGATGTTGTGTTGGTGGGTGGTTCAACACGCATCCCTAAGATTCAGGCTCTGCTGCAGAACTACTTTGCTGGCAAGCGGCTGAATTTGTCCATCAACCCGGATGAGGCAGTGGCATATGGTGCAGCTGTACAAGCAGCCATTCTCAGTGGTGATACCAGCTCTGCAATTCAGGATGTGTTACTGGTAGATGTAGCACCACTATCACTCGGCATTGAGACAGCAGGTGGTGTCATGACTAAGCTTGTAGAGCGCAATGCACGTATACCCTGCAAGCAAAAACAGACATTCACCACATACTCAGACAACCAGCCAGCAGTTACAATTCAGGTGTTTGAAGGAGAGCGTGCAATGACAAAGGACAACAACTTACTGGGCACATTTGACCTCACTGGCATTCCACCAGCACCACGTGGTGTGCCTCAAGTGGAAGTTACATTTGACTTGAATGCAGATGGCATTCTAACTGTGTCTGCCCAAGAGAAGAGCACAGGAAGATCTCGTAATATCACCATCCGCAATGACAAGGGTCGGCTTTCCAAGGAGGAAATCGATCGGATGGTAGCTGATGCAGAGCGCTTCAAGGAGGAAGACCAGCGGCAACGTGAGAGAGTAGAGGCACGACATCGACTGGAGGGCTATGCCCTGTCTGTGAAGCAGGCACTATCGGACGCAGGCAGCAAGCTATCTGAGTCAGACAAGACAGCAGCAACGGCACGTTGTGAGGAGGAATTACAGTGGCTAGACAACAATGCCCAGGCGAGCTGCGGTGAGTGTGAGCGTCGGCTACAGGAGCTGCAGCGGGTATGCACACCTATAATGACTAAGCTGCACCAGGGCACTAAGGATCCCAGCAGTACCTGTGGGCAACAAGCAGGTACAGGAGCAACACACACAACACACACAGGTGGACCAACTATTGAGGAAGTTGACTAACTGAACTGTTAATATAAAAATGGTTTTATGTGGCACTGTGTGTAATATTTAAAATGTGGTGTACATAGGAGAGTGAAGCATTCACATTTCCAAGACGCTTTCTTTGTGTAGTTTTTGTCTGCATTCTTGTTGACTGATACACATGCTGTTATAAGCATAGTATTTATGTAAGACTGAATTCAATTTTAAGTTCCTCTGATCTTCATTATATTTATTTAACAATTTGTAGTTTATGATTGAGTCATTGTTTTTTATGATTAGTTTTGTACAATAAATATTGTTTTCATAAAATTTTGTGTTTGTTTTTGTTATGCCACCCTTGTCCTGTACTTATCCTGCAGTTTACCTTCAATACTCCATACAAGTAATACCATATTTTTCAGTATGCTTCAAATGATGATGTACTGATTACACAGAATAGATAATTACTGAATAACAGGACAACATTGGAGAAAGTGGTGGTCTGACAACTGTTTAGTGTAAAGTTACATGTGATATCTTTTGCACTAATTTACTCATGTGGAGAATCAATATATCAGATAGGAAACAGCACAAAGTCAATGGAAAATAAAATGTGTTAATAGTAACTACCAGTAATCCGAAAAAAGAGTCAAAATTAGATAAATAAACAGAACACAGTGATTAAACTTGGTTTGTTTATGTTATAGGACACTAATACAAAATGAGTGCCTTATTCATAAATAGCCTTAACTACTACCAGTGAATTTTTTTCTAGGACTTACTTGGAAATATGTTGTGTTGTGGACAAATTATATCACTGGAATAATTTAGGTGCTGATTGTCAGAAGACTTAAAACTTGCAGAAATGAGATATGTAAACGTGCAAAAAATACAACATTAAAGGCATTGATATTGATATAGTATTTATATTCACACTAAGTACTTGGGAGGGGAGTTTCTCTTACTCAGAGTTTTGAGGTGAATCATTGAATTCTTGATAATCTAAAAAAGGTTCTTGAGAATTGAGATAAAATTGTTATTGGTGCACTCTCACAAACTTGCATACGAATCATAGTGTAAGCCTACTATTATTGTCAAAATTGTCTCTTAGGTCATTTTTAAACAAAAATATTTTCTGATCTGTTAAGAAATATGGAGAACGTACACATTGATATAGATATCTATATGATTACAACAGCTTGGAATAATCTTAAGTTTACTATGTTTGTGTTGTTATTCCACTGGTATTTTTTTTTAATGAAGTGTGGATTTATAATTGAAGCAGTCATAAAATAGTGTGAAGATGAACAGTACACAGCTAACAGTGCAAACACCAGTTTTACTAAAATACCGTGTAAGTCTACATTATCACTTGATTTGTTACATGATATAAAAAGTCAGTTTATAAGTTTTCTGGTATATTTATGAAACAGTACTCATTAAAAGAATTATCTCAATTAAAATCAATAAACATAATACATCTCCCAAGCCACTGCAAGACTTTCACTATGATTACAGGACAGCAGTTTCTGTATTAGATTGACTTCCAATTTTCTTGAACAGGGCCTCATTTGATTTCAGAGGGCAAGTCTCACTGACTTGTTCCATGGCAGAAATACGGGGTGTCACCACAATCCAAATGTGTGACATTAACAATTAGCCTACAGAAGTAACAAATACTTCTCCTATTTACATAAGTTAAGTGATCAGGCTCAAAATAAATGTATTTGGACACTACCTTTTGAGACACTGAATGCCTAAACATATGTTCCAAATTATTGCATTTTTTGCAAATGTGCAGTGATAAGACTTCAATATGTTTGTTATCTTAAGGCTCTGTCCATTGTCCTAACATTAGTCAAATTTGTTTTGTCAAACACCCACCTTTCTGTATCTGTGCTTTTGTAGGGAATTTGCAGCAGATGCAGTTTCTTAGACACTTCAAGATATTATTTAAGGAGTAAATACAGCATGGAAAGTTCTGGCAGAGTATAAAGGAGTAAAGGTAACAAACCCCCTCCCCCCCCCCCCCCTCTCTCTCTCTCTCTCTCCTACTTTAAATAATCTGCAGTTGCGAGTTTTAAGATTACAGCACACACTATAGTAGAATCTTATTCAGCACTTAGAAAATGATACAGTACTGTTAATGCATAGCTACAACAGTCATTTTATACAAAGTCAGTGGAAATATTTGTAAAATGACACCATAAAACTGTTAGTGATGTGGAACAAATCAAGTTATACATTAACAAAATACAGAATCTGGGGTGGAATAACAGTATGATTTAGGATAGATTGCTATTGACCACATAGAGGAGGCTTTGAGCAAATGACAGGCACATTTAAAAGTAGACTGTTGGATAAGCTATCAGATACAGTCGTTTGTTACATGAAGAAAAAGATACACACATTCATACAAGCACACCAATGGCCTCTGTCATCTTCAGGTGCCGAGGCCAACTTGGGTGGACAGTGGTCTCAGCTGGTGTAGGTAATGGTGTTTCAGAAGATATGTGGGATGAGGAGGTGAGGAATAGCATGGTAAAGGTGGGAGAAGATGCTCTAGAGCTGAATGGAGATGTGTGCAGGGATGTGTTGGGCTGCCAGATGCAGCCTCGAGAGGCTGTTCTTGGGGGAGGTTGTGGTGGGGGGCATGGGAAAAAGAAGAGAAGTAGAGAAGGCCATAGGACTATACAAGTATGCTGGGGGCATAGAAGGCACATGTGGAGGGGGCTGGAGTGGGAGCAGGTGGAGGATAGGTAGCAAACGTTAAGGTCAAGTGTATTACAGAAACGAAGGATATGTTGCTTTAGAGTTTCATCTGCACAATTCAGGAAAGCTTGTGCTTGTAAAAAGAATCCAGATGGCATGGTCTGCACAGCTCTCATTGAAATCAGACACACCATGATGAGCAGCACACTCAGCTATTAGGTGATCCAGCTGTTTCTTTGCTCACAGTTTAGCAGTAGCCATTCATGCAGACAGGCAGCTTGTTGATGGTCGTGGCCATAGAGAATGCTGCATAGTGGTTGCAGTTAAGTTGGTAGGCTACTTGCCCACTTTCATAGGTGGCTCTGCCTTTGATGGGATAGGAAATGGTTGTGACAAGAGTGGATTAGTGAGAAGAAGTATGTGGCAAGAGTTTGGGAGCAGGTGAGAAAGTAGTGAGAGACAAGAAATAGTGTAGATTGGGTGCATGCTATAGTACCACTGTCTAAGCATGATAAGAGATAGTTGAAACCCTGGCAGAGAGCATGATTCATTTCCTCCAGTCCAGAGTGGTTCTTAGTAATGAAGGGGGTACTCGTGGCCAATCGGTAGATATGTGGGAGATGTTGGGTGACTGGGGAGACAAAAGTGTGAACAATCTGCTTCTTGACAAGGTGGGGAGGATAATTTTGATATGTTATGGGTTTGTCTCATTCTCCTTTTCCCTATACTGGAAATACTTTTTTTGCTACCAACCCCACCATACAGACTTGACCCAAAAACATATTGAATGCTGACTCACACAGTTTAGTCATGATCCACCTCCATTTAGTTGTGATCCATCTCAAATGCCCCTGAATCATCCCCTGACAACTTCCCACAATTTCATAACCTAAAATGTTGCCTCAGCATCTTCTCTCAAATTTCTCAACGTGGAAATCAACCTAACATCTGCAGAAAGAACTAAAATCCATTACCCTCCAACTGATTTTGACTTTAAAAACCTACCTGCCAATAAAAGCTCCAGCATTGTTATGAACCGCAGGGATGACCTGCATAAGGTGCTCCACCAGCTATTAGACTCATCCACCTAATGCCCTGCCACGGTTACTCTATTCCAGAAGTGTGTCGTAAACTCTAGTCTTTCTTCAGATCGTTAGGCCCATCCCAGAACCTCTTTCCTGAGTATATCTTCCTCCTCACCCTCACTACTCTCCAGACTCCTGTCTTCTAGAAGCTTCCTAAAATATTTAAACCAAACTATACAGGCTATATACTGTGCTCTTACAGAGAGAATCTCTGCCCTTGTGGATCAACACTTTCAGTTTGTTATCTGTAACCTACTATGCTACATAAAGCACACTAACCATTTCCTTTACTGACTCTGCACAGTTCCTGTCTCTTACCACCCAGTACCCTGCCTGGCACTGTCAATGCTACCTCCCACTACAAAAAGGTCTCCAATGCCTTTGGCCTTGCCAACACTGACACTACCTTTCCAAAGACCTGTCTCCAAACCTTGTGGTGTAACAGGTTGTTCCATCTCTTCCTCACAATCAGATGAAAGATGTTCATGTCCAAATATTGTTTAGGTAGTTAGTATGAAGAAAATCTCCACTGATTGTGCTTCAATTTGTGCTGAGATGATGTGAGAAACATGATCACAGGACATACACAAGGTGTAATTTATTTTATTTTATTTTATTTATCCATCCGTTGACAAAAATATTGTATGGATGTTGTCAAGGGTACATGTAAGCCATTTCAAAGAAATGGGACACAAACAATATATACATTAAAAAGTACAAAACAAAATAATACAATGAAGTTAATAATAATACAATGACATTAATATAGCCTATATACATCCCTGCTTCTTATTTTAAATGCATAGTCTGTTTTTCACAAGGCTTTAGTTTTGTCCTCCCTAAACGGCAAGTCCTTATATACACAACACTGCTTCAGTATATATTTACGTCACACAACAGCTGTCCTTTAAGTATGTAAATATAATGAAAGATTAGGTAATGAATGATTAGGTACAGTTAGAGTATTTTCCATTTTGCCTTTATAAATAACATCATAAAAAATTTATTGACCTACATAGTCATTTACAGAATAAAAACATTGTTCTACTAGAAATTTTTTAAATTCTGTTTTAAATTTGTCATCATCTTCTAACTGTCTGATGTTGACTGGCAGTGCATTGTACAGTTTTGCACTGATATGGCTCACATGCCTTTGTGTATTCGTTCTTTTTGTTCGCTGTGTATGGAGCGCTGCGCTATTACAGGTATTGTAGTTATGAAAGTCGGCATTTGTCTGAAAATCTGCAATGTGGATCCTGACGTACAATACACATTTGTTTATGTATAATGATGGTATAGTAAGTATTCTAAGCTTTTTGAATATGGGTTTGCAGTGTGCTGTGCATGACTGTTAGTTATTATTCGGATGGCCCTCTTCTGCAACAAAAAAATTTGTTTTAGGTGCCCTGTTGTGGAACCCCAAAATATTATTCCATATGTGGCAAGAGATAGAAAATAGCCAAAATATGCCATTCTGGTACCCTCTGAGATACAAACATTTGCAATAATTCTGAGGGCAAAACAGGCTGAATTATGTTTCTGTGCATGTTTTATTACATGGTCATTAAAATTTAAGTTTTCATCCACATGAATCCGCAGCAATTTTGTGGATGTCACTCTGTCTAAGGCTTTGTCACCCCACACCAGATCGAGATTTACATTTTGACATCTTTTCCCAAACTGCATATAATTTGTTTTATTTACATTCAGTGTCAACCTGTTTGCATTGAACCAAGAGTGGACGTAATTTAGTACTTTATCAGCAGTTGTTGGTAGCAATTGCTTTGGTGCACTTATTATCACACTAGTATCATCTGCAAATATTATTGCTTTGGCTGCATCATCTGAGGTGTGAAAATCATTTATACAGACAAAAAACAATATGGCCCCTAGGATGCTGCCTTGTGGTACTCCTATTTCTACATTTTTTGCTTCTGATACTGAATTTATTTTGTGGTTGGAGTAAGTTGATGTCAGTCCTACAACCTGTGTTCTGTATTTTAAGTATGATTCAAACCATTTTTTTCCTATCCCATGTATAACCAACGCTTCAAATTTTTCTAAAAGAATGTCCTGGTTCACAGTGTCAAAAGCTTTGGAGAGGTCTAAATTTACTCCTGCTACACTATAATCTTTTTCTAGATTTTTCATTATTTGTTCAGTGTAGCACATTATTGCTGTTTCGGTATTTTTATGTGCTTGGAAACCATGCTGATTTCTGTTTAGTAAATTATGGTCATTTAGATATTTGTTGATTCGGTGCTTCATCAGTTTTTCTAATATTTTTGAGAATGCTGGGAGGAGAGATATTGGGTGATAGTTTTTTACCTTATCATTGTTGCCATTTTTAAATAATGGCTTCACTTTTGAAATTTTCAGCCTTTCTGTAAAAGCTCCTTCACTGAATGATAAATTGGCTATGTGCGCAAAGGGCTTTGTGATTTGTGGTGCTGTCCTTGTTATGATAGACACAGGCACCTCATCTATGCCAGCCGACATTTTGGGTTTCAAGCTTTGTATCACTTTCAACACTTCACCCTCATTTGTTGGCTCTACCCTCATCCTAGAAGCTGTTTTTGGATTTTCAGGTTTTTTTTCATTTGTAAATTTTAAGCTTAATGAAGTTGTTGCATTTATGAAATAATTGTTAATATAATTTGGCAAATCTTTTTTATTAATATTGACATTTTTAACATTTTTGAGACTAATGTCCTGGTTTTTACAACTCTTCCCCGTTTCAGTTTTCACAATACCCCATATGGCTTTTGATTTGTTTTCAGGTTGTCTTATAAAACTCTCATCACTCATGACTTTTGCTTTAGCAATTACTTTTATATATACCCTCTTGTAATTCCTGACATATTCTATGAACTGTGGGTCTGTGGATGTTTCCATTTTAGTAATTAGTCTCTTTAGAGTTGCACAGGAAGTTTTGATGCCAGCTGTGATCCAAGAACTTGGCTTTGTATTGCCATGTGACCTGATTTTTGACAGCTTTTTTGGAAAACACATTTCAAAATATCCCATGAAAATGGAAGAAAATGTGTTATATGCATCATTTCTATTTGTTAAGGATAGTACTTCTGCCCAAGCCTCATTAGTTAGCATATTTATGAATTCTACACAGTTTTCTGTAGAAAAATTTCTTTTATACTTTTAGCCTACTTTCACACATAAGATTAATATTAAAGTCACCACACACAACTACAGTGACTCTACCGGTGAACAGAGTGGTTGGTTGGTTGGTTGGTTTGGGGAAGGAGACCAGACAGCGTGGTCATCGGTCTCATCGGATTAGGGAAGGAATGGGAAGGAAGTCGGCCGTGCCCTTTCAGAGGAACCATCCCGGCATTTGCCTGGAGTGATTTTAGGGAAATCACAGAAAACCTAAATCAGGATGGCCGGACGCGGGATTGAACCGTCGTCCTCCCGAATGTGAGTCCAGTGTCTAACCACTGCGCCACCCCGCTCGGTGGTGAACAGAGTGTTAAGCAGTATTTCTAATTGGTTAAAGAATATGTCTGCATCACCAGTAGGTGGTCTGTATATTACTATGACTATGACTTTTCCCTGTATTTCATTCAACTGCACAGCTGCTGCTTCAGAATGATTTTCCACACTCAATGATTCAGCTTCACACCTTTTTTTATAGCTGATACTTGGTTTGGTAAATATACATACACCTCAATTGTTGGTATTTTTTCTACAATATTGGCTTGCCAACTTAAACGGATGAATATTAATGCTACTTAGTTCAAAACTTCTGCACCAATGCTCCACAATGCACATGCAGTCAGTATTTGCACTGTCCATAGCTACCTCAAGTTCTAATGATTTATTTCTAAGACACTGAATGTTTAAGCTTAGAATCTGCAGGTGATGCTATCAAGCATCTCTGCTGGCTCTCGAGGTGGCGTTTATACTTTGGAGTCACAGCGTGGCAGGAATTTCGAAGGCATGAAGAAAGCACCTCTGCTGACAATGTAAACACCCGAAAACAATTGATAGAAAGTGTGGACCAATGTCATTCTCTTATGTGCTATTCTGAAACTCACTTCAGCTGTGTCACTCTGAGTAGTAAGAGATTTGTCACCAGATATTGTAAATACTGAATATGAGAACAATGAAATGCATAAGAGTTCTCTCAAAAGGCATTTACATAATTTTGTAGTGAGTTGGCATAGATGTGAGCTCTCTAACAGCCCTTGTCCCTCTGCAGATGGAAACAAAGTCCCATGGTACAATTAGTGGCACAGCATAGCAAGTCTACATTATGAAGGAGTTAGGAAACATCTATATGAAATAGCCAGAAAAAAGTCACTAGGCTATGGATAAACTTTGATGTTGGAAGTTGTAGAAGTAAGGATCATAAAATGTGTGTATAATTTCAGTTTTTAAGATGAGGTGGACCCAATTTTAGCTATGGGAGAGATGAAGTATAGACAGCCCATTAGGAGGGATGGTCTAGTCCTTGGTCAGAAGAGTACATGGGAGGATTTACCTGTACCATATTATGAATGTATTGGAGAGTCAAGTGTATGCAGACCTGTACAAGGGATGGTCTATATGTACATTAGGTGGATCCACAGAAGGAATGGCCTGTACCATTTCTTTATGCATAGGAGTAAGGAGAGGGAGACCCACATTGCAAAGATGAGAATGTATAATCACAATATCTGTCTGAAGGATAAGGTGTAAGTGCAGTTCTTGCACAAGTAAGGAAACTGTAATATGATTTTTAACCACACTATTGATTTTTAACCATACTATTGAAATATTCTCAAAAATAGTCAAAGACAAATGGATCTACCTGGGTCATGATTAATTCTTTGTATTTTCATTTACTTACTTGTTGACTTACAGCAAATCTGATATTTGAAGTTGTAGAAAGTAGCATAGAGTGAAATGTCAGGCAAATAAAGAAATAACCCTCATTTTATCTCAATAAATTTGAGAACTTGGTGACATGGTATACAATGACTCAAAAACAACATTAAGTTAATTGCCTTTGAACTAATGATTTAGCTGGGTCAAACAGTATGAATATCCTATGGGTTTGTGTTCTGTTATGAAAAGCTAACATTGTAATTACGAAGTAGTTAAGTGACAATAGTAGCTTATGAAATGAGAGAAAATAAAGAGATGAACTTAGAAAAATGACATGCTAAAGATATTACCCAAAAATGGGAAAATAAGCTATGATACTTACCCTTGGTAAACCAAGTGATTGTTAATTAAAAATGACTGATTTATTTAGTGCTGAAACTGATTTCAGTGCTATGAGACAATTACTTTTGTTATATTAAAAATTTATTGAAAAACCTAACAATTTAATGAGGTTGTAATTAGTTAATTAAGTTATTTTACATGACATCTTTCAACTTAGTTGGGGGATCTGTGATGTATAGGTTGTTACATCTCTTCCTGATAATCAGATGAAAGATGTTCTTGTAAAAAATATTGTTTAGCTAGTTAGCATGTGGTGAATCTCTACTGTGTGTGTTTCAATTTTGGTTTGAGCAGAGATGAAGTGAGAAGTGTGAGCACAGGACATAGGGAAGGTGTGATGCTGTCAAAAGTCTCTCTGCCTACTCTGGGGGTGGCATTTATACTTGTTTTGGAAGGCACAGAGGAAGCATCTCCATTGGCAACTTAAACACTCAAAAACAATTGATAGAAACTGTGGAGAAATGCATTCTCTTATGTGCTGTTCTGAAATTCACTTCAGCTATGTTGTCCTGTGTATAAGGGATTTGTTACCAGATACTATAAATATTGAATAAGATTACAAACAAATACAGAGGAGTTCTCTAAAAAGGTGGAAACATAGTTGTTTGGTACCCATCACCTGGTTCAGCTTCATTAATGACATCTTTAAGATCTGGACATAGGATGAAGACACCATATCCTCATTCCTCTTAAAGTCCAGCACCTTTTCTCCCATTTTCTATGTTTAGTTCAGATTCACTGATGGCATCTTCATGAATTCAACTTAGGTTGAAAACACCCTATCCACACCCTTTCAGAAACTCAACACCTTTTCTCCCATTTGTTTCACCTGGTCCTCCTCACTTCACTTATCAAGCCATCTTGCTCAGTGTTGACCTCTTCTTCACAGATTGCTCCGACAGTACCTCTGTTCACATCAGGCCTCCCATCAACTATACCTCAATTTTGATATAAGCCATCCATTTCACACAAAGAAGTCCCTTCCATACAGCCTAGCACCCAAGATCATCATATCGATGGTGACAAGCAGTCCCTCTTTAAATATATCAAGGGTCTTGCTTAGGCCTTCACAAACTGAAATTATGCTTCCCACCTTGTACAGAAGCAGATCTCCCATGCCTTGTTTCCCCAGTTACCCACCATCCCCCACTTACCCAATGACCTGACACAAAGAAATGCCCATTTCATGACTCATTACCAGCCAGGACTCAAGCACCTCTATCACATTCCCTGCCAGGGTTTTGACTATCTCTTATTATACCCAGAAATATCCTCCTCCCGCCCCAATGTGGTATACCGCTGCCCACCCAATCTATGCAATATCCTTGTTTGTCCCTTTTCACAGCAGCTCCTAACCCCTTGCCCCATAGCTGATATCCCTGTAAAATACCTAGATGAAACACCTCTTCTATCCTCCCACTACCATCTACTCCCATTCTGTCAGCAATTTCCTAACCCATCAAAGGCAGGCCCACCGGTGAAAGCAGCCATGTGGTCAACTTACCTGCAACCAATATGCAACATTCTGTGAAGGGCATGACCAGGGATGCTGACAGGTTTTCATGTCAGCAGGGCAAGACATTTTCCCCACACTTCTGAAAGAGAAATTTTGAGGACACCATTATCTGCTTATCATTTTCTCCTTCTGGTTTCTACAGTGCGCTTTTAATACCCAGTCAGTGTTATAAACAAGCTAACAGTATCATTACAGGAAAACTGTTTTTAGATTCACCGATTTTGCATTTTCCCACCATTTGTATTATTTTCTGTTGGTCCTATTTAAGCATTTTTTTGTATGTTATGTTTAAGAGCTGTTTATGATACAACAATTCATTCTTTTAATGTTGGTGAGAGCAATCAATGCACAAGCCTCTAGGAAAAACGCAATGAAGATGTTCAAGATGTACTTGGATATGTTGAAAATAAATTTCTGGTTCATTTGCTTATTGCCATTGTCCCATCACTTATTGTTGGGAACTTGTATCAGTTATGGGTACTGAAACAAAAATATTGGTAATTTCCATTGATATTCTACCAAATGTAATGTCCATCTGTGAAATGTAGATATTCATGAATTGATTTTTTTAGATTCGTTTTTGAAACTAAAGGAAAATATCAAATTGCATGCTCCAGTTGTTTCAGCAAATATGAAAGATTTTTTAACCAAACTGTGCAACCCAATCAAAGGCTCACTTTTTTTATACCACTTGACTGTCTCCCACAGTGATGCAGAAGTTTGAAATTTAGCTCAAAGGTGCCTACAACCTTCCTCTGCAACTGTGTAGGAGTCTGGTGCCCTGTGACATCACTCTCTGGTTCACCATGCTTCAAGCAGCAAGGAGCTGACACATGAGGGGGAAAAAAAGCCAGTGCTCAGAAGTTCATGTGATACATAAAGAGGGGGGTTAATGATGTCACCTTGGCATCAAATTTCACCACAATTCTTCCCTGCGCCACATGGATGTCCACAGGATGAGAAGGTCACCACACCACTTCTTACCCACATTTCACCCCTTCTTTTGATGCCTCTGCATTGAAGGTGAGATTTGAAACACCCAGTGTTAAAATCACACGATTTTCTTATGAGTGGGCAAGGAAAGCCTTTCAGACAAGCTACCACTCAGAACCAACACTTAAAGGCTTCAGGGGATGGCATTAAGGACGTCAGTAAAACTGCCCCTTTCCATGGGGTGTTGATTCCCACACATTTAATGGCTGTAAATGACAGCTTGCAGTGTGAGGGTGACATCCTTTGACACTGCTGACACCCCTAGAGGTTTCAATCCTTCCCTATGGACATTGTGGAGTTGCATCCTGATTGAACATGATCACATCCTTTTTGGAGTGCTGTATGGCTGCAGTTTTGATCTTGTGTACAGGCTGGAACCACTAGGGACCAATTAAAACCATTCGACAAAATCTGAATGTGATCCGAAGCAGCAAAGCGTGCTAAAGCATTTTAGCCCCTCTCTTTCACTCCCTCCTGTGGCATGATCGTGAGAGATGCAACATTGACACATGCATGAATAAAACAGCAAAGGGCCACTCTAAGCCCCCCCCTCCCCCCCTTCCCACCGCCACTCACCCGCAACTTTGACAACATCCTCTGTGGCAGACACCCAGCTTCATTGGGGAATTTTAAGAATGTACTGATACAGAGACAACCTGCAAATTAGTCTTAGACACCTGTTCATTCCTCAAATCTTAGATGCGTGCTCACAGGCACCTAGGAATATTTCACAGGTTTTGTTATAAAGTCACATTTTTAAAATTGCCAATAAAGTAGGCTGGTGTCATGAAGGGCATTGCCGAACTGGGGGTCTTAGAGGGACCCTTCACCATTTTATTCACACATGTGTCAAAGCTGCAACTCACCCCCCCTCTCCCTCCACACACACACAAACAATCAGCAGTCACACCACATAAGGGTGTGAAATACGAGTACTGAAAATACACAAGCATTATTTGCTGCTTCAAATCATGTTCATATTTTGTTGAATGGTTTTGAATAGTCTCTAGTGGTTCCAACCTGTACACTAGACAAAAATTGCAGTCATGCTGTACTCCACAACCAGGCTTTCAACTGTCTTTGTGTCCTGAATTGATGAATATCCTACACACTATCCATCCCACCCCCTCCCACAGTGGTACTCTACCTCCCACCTAAGCTACACAGTATCCTTGTCCATCCCTACTCCCAACCCCTTGTCCCATGGCTCATATCACCATAACAGACATAGATGCAAGATCTGTTACATAACCCTCCCACAACAACTTGCCATGTTACTGACAAGATGAGCTGCAACCACTGTGCTATATTCTACATGGGCATGACAACCAACACATGTGAATGGCCACCTCCAAACTGTGGCCAAGAGACAGCCGAGCCACTCAGTTGCTGAGCATGCCTCCCAACACACTGTTCTTCACTTCAATGACTGCTTCACAACCTGCACAGTTTCCATCCTTCATACCAACACCAGCTTTTCTGATTTGTGCATGTGGGAACTCTCCCTGCAATATATCTTATGTTTCTGTAACCCCCTGGTCCGAACCTTCATTAGTCCCTGTCCTTCACCCACTTAAACCCATTCCCTGCTTCCATTCCAGCACTAGACAGCTTTCTATTCCACCAACATATCCACAATCTTTTTTACCCCTCTCCACTTCTCTCCTTCTCTGCTCCTCTTCTCCCCTTGTCTAACCTCCTGACTGCACTAGCTGCCCTTTCCCATCCCCACCATGTCCCAGCATGCTCCTACAAACAGCACTTTACCATCTCCCATCCCTAACCTGCTATCCCTCTCCTCCTGCACCCCAGCCTCATCCTTACCCCCACCACTCAGATTGCTTTTCCCATCATGTGCAGTTGTTCACAGTCCAGCCTCAGTCACCAGAGACAGTGGTCATGTATGTCTGAGTTGTGCTTGTGTGAATATATTTGTTGTCTACTTCAGAAAAAAGCCTTTTGTTTGAAAGCTCACATATTTAGCAGTGTTTTTGTTGTGCCTGTCTGTAACTCAACATCTCCTCTATATGGTGACTAGCAATCTATCCTTTTCATGATATTGTCATTATAGCATCCTGGATTTTCCATTGTTTAAATATCTGGTCAAGATTCGTTGGTACCAAGTGGATTACATGATGTCTCAACAGATATTTCTTCTTCTTCTTCTTCTTAAAAAAAAGAAGCAGATACTGATTTTGGGTATAAGCTAATAATGACAAAGAGCAGTGTTTAAATTCAAAAGAATGTACAAAATTTGCAGTCCACAGAAATAGGGGAATGTTAGAAATTAAAATTTTTGGAGGCTGTGTGGTGTAGTGATTTGCGTAGATACTTAGGAAGCTGTAAGGTTTATATTAGTGGCCCAAGTGACCTACAGAAAGTATTCCCATGCTTGGAAGCATGTTATATGTTATATCTGTGCTCACTTGATGGTTGCAGATGATCACACATGTAAGGCTTGCAGCTCATCTAAATTGCACAGCAGCCTGTGAATTAATAAAGTCATTTGCCATACACTAATGAAGGTGAAATTTTGTAAAGCCTTTCAGAATATTCATGGTTAACACTCAATATTGATGGTTAATACTCAAAATAATTTTGGAGATATTTAAAATTACCTAAAAGTAAAATTTATAACTTCTCCTTACAGTCAACATTGAGACACTTTAATATGTTCTTATAAATGCAGCAGTGGATGACTTAAACTCAACACTTAGTCACCAAAATAGTTAGTTAAACAATATTTTGTTTAACAATACAAGTTACTTAATGTTCTCAACTTACAAATGTATTTTTGTTTTCAGTTTCTTTGACATTATTATTTTTGTCTGTCAGAGGGAGTGAGGGGGTGAATAAAGAATGTATGTGACATATGAATCTTGACATTTGTTACAGATTATGATGAATGAGTGTGGCACTCATGTTGTGCAACCAAGCAGTGAGTCACATACATGGTATGATGTGCTTAACGTATAGTAGACAGATTTTGAATTGTAGAAACAAAATCTTAATTTCGTGTCTTAAGAGAAGTAAAGATGAGATTATTTGCAGTTCATTTATTTTTTGGAAATAACAGATACTGGAAATTGAATAAGGTATATTGGAAATTGGTGATTAGTCCAGGATGGAAATTATTGGGTTGCATATGAAAAACTATGAAGCTGATTGGCTACAATATGTTGCAGCCAGTCAGAAGAGAGAATGTTCCCACAGTCTGGCAGAGAGAGGTTTTTTGTGTATGCACTCATCTTGCAAGTCATATTGTAGTGTGTAGAAGTACACTTATATGTACTTACGAAAATATTCTAATTTACTGTTATTAAGAATCAGAATATTTCAGACAGTGATGAAGATCTGGTATACACAAAATTTTCAGAAGCTTAGAGAATGTTGAGATTTTCTTCTGAGGGGCTTAAAAATTGTGTGTGACATGCTATGTAGTCATAATTCTGAATTGATGAACTGTGCAATATTTAATAAGCATACCAAAACAGACAACTGTTGTTGACTTTAAAAAAACATTTTTGACTGTTGTAAGTTGTGGTTCTTTAAACAGAGGGTCACAAGTTCTATACTTGCATTGGCTACTGTTGAATGTAACAGAGCCAGCTATGAGCAAATATTTGATTTTACATCAATAATTGTGTGTTAGGCCAGACCTGGTAGCAGCAACTGTGTTATTTAAAGGGGAATGTAGCATAAACATTTTATACCAGAATATGTTTCATTCAGTAGCATCAGTTGGAACCATTATAAAGACCCCTATCTGCAGCACAAAACAAAATGTGTTATGTATTTTGTTGACATATATAGTGCAGCCAGCTTTTTAAGCACCTTTTCCATTTTGAACTATACTGTAAGTCACTTCAGGGTAGGCTGCGTTTTTAAGGAAACTCATGTAAATAAGTTAGTAAAATACAATATCTAGATCAGAGCCACAACAACACATCTACAAGCCAAACTCAAAAAAATAATATTCAGTCAGGTCTCTGGAAGAAGTTGGAAAATATTATAGCTGCAGGCAGGATCACAACTCTGAAAATAATAGTAATAAAATGTGACTGGTAGCTGAAGGAACACATCTACACCTACATCTATAGTCTGCAAACCATGGTGAGGTGCATAGCAGAGGGTACATCCCATTGTACCAGTTATTAGGGTTTCTTCCATTCCATTCACATATGGAGTGTGTGAAGAATGATTGTTTGAATGCCTCTGTGTGTCCAGTAATTATTCTAATCTTATCTTCAATATACCTGTGTGAGCAGTACATAGAGGATTGTAGTACATTCCTAGAGTCATCATTTAAAGCCATTTCTTGAAACTTTGTTAATAGATTTCTCAGGATGGTTTACATCTGTCTTCAAAAGTCTTCCAGTTCAGTTCCTTCAGTATCTCTCAGACACTCTTCCATGGATTAAACAAACCTGAAAGCATTTGTGCTGCCCTTCTCTGGATATGTTCAATATCTTCTGTTAGTCTCACTTGGTATGGATCCCACACACTTAAGCAATACTCTAGAAAAAGTTGCACGAGTGATTTGTAAGCAATCATCTTTGTAGCCTGAGGCGTGCTTGGGAGACAATTAAAAAAAGAGTCTGCAAGAGACAACAACAGAAAGTAGGTCATATACCAAGGTAAATAATTGAAGAATCTAAATGTTTTTTTTTCAAAGAATGTCTGAATTAGGAACTTAGAAGATACATTAATGTATAAGCAATGAGAATGATCATTTATTGATCTGCAGTTCACTTTCTATGTTGCTGTACCCCCCCCCCCCCCCCCTGAAATTATTCCCTCCTGTGAGTAACAGAGAACAGTACAAACATGCATGTTGTCCTCTTATGAATCCTCCTGCATATCCTTCTAGTAGTATCAGCAAGGACAGTCCTGAGTTGGGATGGGGTCACAGCCCTATTCTTTTGTATAAATAAGAACTGTAAGTGATTGCCATATGTCAAGAGAAACCATGGCGCAGTCATTTAGAAAGACACTTAATTCTTGCAAACATAAACTTTAAACAATATTGGTTTAGAAAGAAAACATAAAATGAGACATCATAAATTTCATCTCGTGTATTGTTGGAATCCAATCAGAAAAGTACATAATGGGGATTTTTGTGCAAAATGTGGAAGCTTTAGATAACCTGTAGTAGATCACCTTGTTTAGATAACTGTGGAAAATGAGATGCTCAGAAGTTTTGCAAGATAGTATAAGACATTAATACTTTGATGGAAGAGCCAGAAGTGACTTGCCCCAGGAAGCAGTGTGCGAAGTCATTAATTAAATGATGTCCACGAGATTCAGTTTGTGTGGTCCACCTCCATAGCGCAGCAGTAGTGTTACCATGTACCTTGCAAGGGGGCCTGGGTTTGATTCCTGGCAGGGGACTGGGTGTTGTGTGTCCATCATCATATTCATCATCATTGACATGCAATTCACCGAAGTGTCATCAACTAAAAAGACTTGCAATTTGTAAGTGCTGCCAGAAAAGTTCAGAATCATGAGAGAGATAGGAGGGTGCATTGCATACACAGGCGACTCATAGCAGATTGTAGCAGGAGGTGTGAGATGCAAACTAGAAGGCAATTCAGTCACATGCTGAAGCTGGAGTGGATTGGCAACTGCATAATTAAGTCTGTCTGTGAAAGGACCAGTGGAAGAGATCCATTACATAGTAAGTAACTTAGCATAGTACAAAGCATGGCTGAACTACATTTGGTTACTTTTTTTTACTGGTTTCATTGGAATCATTAGAACATTTATTTTTGTTGCCAGTGTGTTTCCATTTTTTGTTTGAATTTTTAAATTATATAATTTGTTTCAAAGTTTCGATTCAAGGGAATTAATCAGTAATTAGCATATTTGTAAAGTAATTTATTTATTTGTATCCAAGTTACAACTAGTAAATGCTTAAATCAGTTTTCGAGGTATTTAAGAAACATTACCATGAGATCAGTTTGTACAGATACAAGGACTAGTTTGGACACATTTTACCACTGATAGCAGCATGCTTGTGCCTGGTAGGTGTAAGTGTGCTCAGGTGATGAGTCCTGAGAACTCAGATTGACAGATGTGAAGGATGATGATGTGTCCTGTGGGAAAAATAATACATTTATTACTTGACAAATGTCTTTTATTAATTATCATTTACAATGAAAAACTGAACAGTAAATAATTGCTAATGGAAACATATATTAGTGGAAAATAATGAATGCAATATAAACACTCGCATGAAAAATACAACCGCTGAGCACATTGAAGAATCTTTTGATGATGGACTGTCAAACAAATAAGATGTTGAACATGGTAACTTAGGCTTCAACTTGTGTTCTCTCTGCTGCATTGCAGTATCATTAGAGAGGAAACTTTTTTTTGATGTACCTGTGTGTAAGCACACCAGACAAAAAATTAATCACCCCTCAGGAGACACCACTTTAAAGCAATGTAACACTGCCTCTAGTCTTGATAAAGTCTTCATTTCAGTGAGAAAGAGAGTTCACAAGATTAATTAATTATACCATAGCCAGCAGAAGCCACTAATTGAGGATTATATTTCATAGACCTTCCAAACTGCAGCAAAGTATATTGTTACATTTCATCCACTGTTACAAAAAATTGCACAGTGGTTGATTTAATGAATCAGTCAGAGTGCAGTAGAGTTTGTAAGTGTTTGTCAAATGAGAAATATACATGTCCAGCCATCTGGACACAACTGTTGTTATCTTTGAAGAAGAGAGTGTCCACATCACACACATCTTAAAGATGTGGAAGAAAGAGCAGCACTTGGCCACCTTGAATGTTGGAACAAATACCCTGATTCATTGTCTTGGTAACATGAATGAGAGGACCCAAGTCATACTACAAAAAACATCCCAAAAACATTAAAAAATGATTAAATACATTCTCCATGCAGTGAAGATTAAATGCCTCATTTGGCTGTCAGTGCACTCAGTGCCATGAATGATTTGGAAAGGGGCCAGACTGTGGCTCTTAGACCACTCTACATGGCTCCACTCTGCTTTTATTTGGCTTCTGAGTTGTTTGGCCCACTGAAGGCATGCAGCTTTATCTGCTGCTCTGAGCAAAGGATTATTGCAAGGCACCCAACTCCAAATTTCCATTGTGTGCAGTTTCCTTTGCAATGTTCATTTGGAAACAGGTTCACATGGACCTGCATTCACTGACACTAGTAATTTCTCCAGGGTTTGAAACCAATTATGATTGACTAAGTGTGATATCATTCTCCAGTTCCTGTCAGTTAGAACTTTTTTGTGGCCACTGTTATTAAGCTGTGTTATATGGCTGGAATTGATACATTATTGAACAGTCTACATTGAAATATCAACAAATCAGGTGATATCATTTACTGTGCCATCATGGACATGTCCAATCACTGTAACTCCTTTCTGCCATTCTCCACCTCCACCTACCTTTCTCTATATATTTGACTTGCCCATACACATCACTTCACTGCCTTGACTTACATGCATGGTGGAGGATCAAGTGACTTTCTGATTTCACTTCTATGCCATTTACAGCACCTCAAAGTGACATGTATGCTCATTTGAGCGACTTACAAATAAAAAAGAATCTGGAAGCTAATCTGCTGCCTGACACTTCTACATGGTGTCCCAGGCCCAGCACAAAAGCCCTTCCTCATGATAGTTTTAAGGCTGAAATACGTCACAACACATATTAGGGAACTGTTAAGTATGAGTTCAATGGCAAACCTTACATTACTTGGAAGCTGATGGATGATAGAGAAACCAAAGTAAGCTAGATAACCTTAAAGTGGAAGACAGTGCATGAAAAGTGGCATTAAGCAAAGCTCTCAAAACTGAACATTGTTTTTTCCATGAAAGTTTTGTGTATGTTGTGAAGATTTGAGATAGTGCCAAAACATTTACTAGCACTAATAAGTTGAGCAGCACTTGATGGGAAAAAAAACATTTTTTGGTAATAAATGTGGTTAAATGCCTGTTTTAACATTGTAATGAGACGTATCCTTTTTGCTCAATTTAAATAATTCATATTAGTGAGTGTCAAAATTCTGGTAATATTCAGTAAGGTAAATAGCAACCAGATAAATAATATAATGTGAGAGAAGCAGTTTTTATTTCCAAGACAAAATGATTTTCCTAAGTTTTCATTATAATCTGCACAATGATTTTACTTGTTGCAATAATAATGAGCATAATTCACAATAAAATTTATAGTTCACTGGTCTTATGTTAAGCACTACACTTAAACAATTTTGTAAAAATGAAAGTCAATTTACTGTGGGTAATAAAAAAAAAAAAAAAAAAACATACCTGATCATCCCATTGGCAATCTACACCACTGTAACCACATGATATACCTTGGCGTGGACAACTGTATAAGAGGTTGCCATCAGCCTGTTGTGGTAAGAAGCCAGGACAGTATCCGTTGCTCAGTGCAGACACATTTCCATTGTAGATGGTATTGTGTATTTCATGCATATCACAACTATATATTTGATTGAGACCCCAGCCTGTTGCTAGTTGGCAGCCCTGTAACATTTTGTATAAGTAATATCATTTTCATGTTTCAGATCACCAAAGCTACACAAATAATTGCAGTTAATTTGAGCAATGAAATGGGTAACATCACTGAAAGATATACGTGACCATGTGTATTGTCATGTCTGTGTATTCACAAAATTACATAGTTGTAATCGTCACGAATTCTTTACAAACTAATGGAAAAACTGGTAGAAGCCGACCTCGGGGAAGTTCAGTTTGGATTCTGTAGAAATATTGGAACATGTGAGGCAATACTGACCCTACGACGTATCTTAGAAAATAGATTAAGGAAAGGCAAACCTACATTTCTAGCATTTGTAGATTTAGAGAAAGCTTTTGACAATGTTGACTGGAATACTCTCTTTCAAATTCTGAAGGTGGCAGGGGTAAAATACAGGGAGCAAAAGGCTATTTACAATTTGTACAGAAACCAGATGGCAGTTATAAGAGTCAAAGGACATGAAAGGGAAGCAGTGGTTGGGAAGGGAGTGAGAGAGGGTTGTAGCCTCTCCCCAATGTTATTCAATCTGTACATTGAGCAAGCAGTAAAGGAAACAAAAGGAAAATTTGGAGTAGGAATTAAAATCCAGGGAGATGAAATAAAAACTTTGAGGTTTGCCAATGACATTGTAATTCTGTCACAGACAGCAAAGGACCTGGAAAAGCAGCTGAATGGAATGGACAGTGTCTTGAAAGGAGGATATAAGATGAACATCAACAAAAGCAAAATGAGGATAATGGAATGTAGTCTAATTAAATCAGGTGATGCCGCAGGAATTAGATTAGGAAATGAGATGCTTTAAGTAGCAAATGAGTTTTGCTATTTTGGGAGCAAAATAACTGATGATGGTCAAAGTACAGAGGATATAAAATGTAGACTAGCAAAGGCAAGGAAAGTGTTTCTGAAGAAGAGAAATTTGTTAATATCGAGTATATATATAAGTGTCAGGAAGACATTTCTGAAAGTAATTGTATGGAGTGTAGCCATCTATGGAAGTGAAACATGGACGATAAATAGTTTGGGCAAGAAGAGAATAGAAGCTTTTGAGATGTGGTGCTACAGAAGAATGCTGAAGATTAGATGGGTAGATCACATAACTAATGAGGAGGTATTGAATAGAGTTGGAGAGAAGAGAAATTTGTGACACAACTTGACTAGAAGGGATCAGTTGGTAGGGCATATTCTGAGGCATCAAGGGATCACCAATTTAGTATTGTATGGCAGCGTGGAGGGTAAAAATCTTAGAGGGAGAGCAAGAGATGAATACACTAAACAGATTCAGAAGGATGTAGGCTGCAGTAGGTACTGGGAGATGAAGAAGCTTGCACAGGATAGAGTAGCATGGAGAGCTGCATCAAACCAGTCTCTGGACTGAAGACCACACACACACAATCATCTCTGCAGTCATTATCCCACTGGAAGTATTATATAGCTGTATGTTTAATATTGTATATATTTAATAGAAAATAATACTGAAAGTGAAGTTAAAGTACAGAAAATAACTCTGAATTACTATATAAGTATCTTTAGTTACATATATTGTATTCCACTCCTGTCGCAGGCTTACCTTATCCTATCCTATCCTGAGACAGGGCCACTGTGAAAGCAGTCATGTTGTACACCAGCTCTGCCACAATTTCTGCACACCAACTAACTGTCCACTTAAATGAATGTCCACCACCAAACTGTGACGAAGAGCAGAGTTGACCACCCAGTGCCAAAACACACTGCTGAGCACAACATACTTGATTTCAAAAGCTGCTTCACAACCTGAGTCATCCAGATCATTCCTCATACTGCTATATTTTCTGAATTACTCAGATAGGAATTGTCCTTGCTCATGAAATCCTCCTGGCCTCAGTCTTCTCTAGCCACTACTGCACACCCACCACAACCCTGGCTCTATGGGCCATCACGCATTCACATCCAATTGTCTGCAATGTCCTCTCCATCTGTTTCATCTCCACCTCCCAATCTACTTTCCCATGTCATAGTGTCCTGTGCACAGCTCCACCATCTCATGGCCAGAACAAGCTCACCACTGCCACATTCCCACTCTGTGTGGCTACTGTCCTTCCATTTTAGACATCAGCCAACATTCCTCAACCCTTCCGCTCTCTGTCCATCCCTTTCTCCGTTGCCCACTCTACCTGATACATGAAAGGGAAGCAGTGGTTGGGAAGGGAGTGAGAGAGGGTTGTAGCCTCTCCCCAATGTTATTCAATCTGTATATTGAGCAAGCAGTAAAGGAAACAAAAGGAAAATTTGGAGTAGGAATTAAAATCCAGGGAGATGAAATGAAAACTTTGAGGTTTGCCAATGACGTTGTAATTCTGTCACAGACAGCAAAGGACCTGGAAGAGCAGCTGAATGGAATGGTCAGTGTCTTGAAAGGAGAATATAAGATGAACTTCACATCCCAATCAAACTGTAGTGGTGGCACAATGTATATAGCAGGGACAATACAGCCTTGCAGGTATATGAGTGAGTATCTATCTGATTGCACGTGTGCTCTACTGCTCCAAAGAAAAATTCAACAGAAAGCCAGCTACGTCCTAAGCCTTGTTTACATGCTTATCAGTTATTATTGTTGTTGCTGTTGTTCTCATTGTTGTGTAACATATAGCTTACATAGATTTAATGTAATACATAAAAATAATATGTATAAAACAATGCAAAAATATTTCACTATGTAATCATAACAATAAAACAGATCATACAAACGGTGTATACATAAATTTAAATTTTAAAGTTGAGACTGTTAATCCCATCCAGTACAGAGTCTGAAACTTTGAAGAAATCACATTTTTGTCCTGTATATGCTGTAAGAGGGCATTCAAGGACAATGTGGTGAACAGTCTGACAAGTTTCCCCACAGCCACAGGTCAGTGATTTGGTTATTCCCCATTTGTGGAATGAGTCATAACAGATGCCATGCGACATTCTTATTCTATTGAGGGCTTTCCATATGCAGCGAGGCAGTTCTGTTCCAGGTAGTTCTGAAGTAGGATCTATTACAGGTGGAGCCTGAGTCATTTTCAGAGGTTCCCAGTATTCTCTTCACAATGATTTAATGAATAAAACAATGGAAAGTCCAGGGTAGGATAACAACAATATGAAAAGAATACACTGACAAGCCAAAACATTGTGACCACTGCCCACTGTGACAATGGATGCTGCCTGGTGGCACTGTAGGCACATGATACAATAACAAAAGAATGTAAGCCAACCAGACAAGAATGGAGGATCACCCTAGGGAAGATATGGGCTGCAGTGGGGAAAATCATTGAGATAAGCAACTCTGACAAAGTGCAGATTATCATTACGCAGATCCTGTGAACAAGTTTCTCAAAGATGATAAATCTGGTCGAATGTTCATGTCCTACTGCTGTTAGCATCCACGGAAAGCGGTAGAAGGACACTGAAATTGCCAGTAGGCACTAAATGGTTGGTCATCCATGACTCTTCACAGAAAGTAGGGTTTGGAGGCTTGTCTGCTCTGAAAAGTAGGACAGATGATGATCAGTGGCATCCCTGCCAAAAGGGCACAATACTGGTACTCCCAGAAGCGTTTCAGTGCACACTGTTCACTGCACGTCGTTAAACATGGAGCTCTGCAGCAAACCATGTGATGAAGCAAGCAGAGATAATTTTAATTCCCATCTTGTTTTGCCATCTGCCCCCTTAAATCTGTTTTTTTTTTTTACTTTTAATTAATTATCATTAACATATGCGAATATAATCTGCATTTCCATTAAAGAGAAAGATTGGCCCTTAGTTTTAAAGTAAATAACACCAGATCTAATTTTGTGCTTAGTTTTATGTAAGTAATTGATTGTCTAATTTATGTTGACTATTTGTAGTTAGTATCTTTCATTATAGGGTAAAATCAGTAATTGTTTTGTAACTTAAATTCCATTGTTGACATATAAACAAATGTAAATTCTGCACTAAGTATAAACATTTGGAGGAACAACTAATAGTAATTTTAAAGGATCGATTTGGCTCTATTTGAAAACATGTTAGCAAAACCAGCTCATAATTAATTCCAAAGTAAAGTAACAGTTTTGTCAAAAGTATTGTTTACATAACTATATTTGTTAATTTCATGATTAAAACAAATAATTCAGCCTAAACCTTGTATTAGAAGAAACTGTTAAAAAGACGCAACTTTTTATGTATTCAGTTAATTGAGTGAGTTAGGTTTTAATTGTAATTTCTGTAAATTTAAACAATGTGTAGTTTCAGCACCTATTATTGTGATGATATATAAGGGCCAATTTTTGGTCATGAGACAGTCAGTCCACGGCCGAGTTTCAGACAAGTAACGTGTGCTGGTTAGAACAACAATGCTTCAAATTAACTGTGGAACAAGTGTTAAACAATTAGGTCCTGTGTAAAAACCAATGACAGTGACTGCTCCATACATACATGATTATTCTTCAAGAAATGTGAACTTTGTGGTTATGTTTTTACTGCTTGTAGATGTTCAACAGTAAACTATTGTAGCAGTATGTGGACTTTTGCCTGCAAACTATTAATGAGGCTTATCACAAGTTAATCAATAGTGTACTGGCCATATAACTGTGTACTGTGGTGGTGTTGGTGAGGGGGGGGGGGGGGGGGGACACAACTGTGCATCTATCAGCTACATCATTATAGTAGTCAGTGTCCAAATCACAAACTCCATTTTTCAGCCAGTGTAGCAACGCAGTACGTTGACACCGAGGACAACAAACAAACAAAATAATTAAAAGCAGGTGGAATTGCTATACATTAGTCATGTTGTTAGGCCGATCTGTACCATGCTGCATGGTGTCATGGTTGCAAAGATGGATCTCGCAATGGACGTCAGCAGTGAAGTTACACATCATGCAGTCTATTGCACACAGTTTGAGTCGTAACACGATGTCCTGTGGCTGCACAAAATGCATTAATCAACATGGTAGTGTTGCTGCCAGGGTTCCTCCAAGCCATAATCCGTAGGTAGCAGTCATCCACTGCAGTAGTAGCCCTTGGGCAGCCTGAGCGAGGCATGTCATCGACAGCTCCTGTCTCTCTGTATCTCTTCCATGTCCAGACAACACTTTGGTTCACTCTGAGATGCCTGGGCACTTCCCTTGTTTAGAGCCCTTCCTGGCACAAAGTAACAATGTGGACATGATCAAAGTGCGGTATTGACTGCCTAGGTATAGTTGAACTACAGACAACACGAGCTGAGTACCTCCTTCCTGGTGGAGTGACAGGAAATGATTGGCTGTCAGACCCCCTCTGTCTAATAGGTGCTGCTCATGCATGGTTGCTTACATCTTTGGGCAGGTTTAGTGACATCACTTAACAGTCAAAGGGACTGTGTCTGTGATACAATATCCACAGTCAACGTCTATCTTCAGGAGTTCTGGGAACCGGGTTGATGCAAAACTTTTTGATGTGTGTAGATAACTGCACCATCTGCAAAAAGCCTGATTTTACTATTAACATTGTCTGCAAGGTCATTAATATATGACTTGAACAGCAAGGGTCCCAACACACTTCCCTGGAACATGTCCAATGTTACTTCTACATCTGACGATGACTCTCCATGCGAGATAACATGCTGTGTCCTCCCTGCCAAAAAGTCCTCAGTCCAGTCACAAATTTCACTTGATGCCCTACAAGATTGTACTTTGGACAATAGGAATAGGTGAGTCAAATCCTTTCAGAAATCAAGAAATACTGCATCTGTCTGGTTGCCTTGATCCAAAGCTTTCAGTATTTCATGTGAGAAAAGTGCGAGTTAGGTTTCACATGATTGATGTTTTTGAAATCCATGTTGGTTGGCATTGAGGAGGTCATTCTGTTCAAGATACCTCATTGTGTTTCAGCTGAGATTATGTTCTAACATTCTACAGCAAATAGATGTCAGGGAAATTGGACGGTAGTTTTGTGGATCACTTCTACTACCATTCTTTTAGTCAGGCGTAACCTGTGCCTTTTTCCAAGAACTGGGCACAGTTTTTGGTTTGAGGGACCTACAGTAGAGTATACTTAGAAGAGGGCTAACTCAGCCACAAATTCAGTATAGAATCTGACAGGGATTCCATTGGGCCTCAGGGCTTTTGTTCAGTTTTTACAATTTCAGCTGTTTCTTAACATCACTGACACTAATACTTACTTCATTCATCTTTTCAGTGGTACAAGAATTAAATTGGGCAGTTCTCCTGGGTTTTCCTTTTCAAAGTAACACTTTAAAATGGAGTTAAGCATTTAATCTTTTGGTTTTCTACAGTCAGTTTCAGTACCTGTCTCATTCACTAGGGACTGGGCACTAACTTTCGTGCCACTAACAGCCTTTACATACAAGCAGAATTTTTTTGGGTCCTGTGAAAGATCACTTGACAATATTCTACTATGGCAGTCACTAATGGGATCATGCATTGCTCTCTTGACAGCCTAACACATTTATTCAGCATCTCTGTATCTACAGCCCTACACTTTGCTATACACCTATTATGCAGTAATGTCTGTTTCTTTAGAAGTTTGTCTGCAGTGACTGTATGCCATGGAGGTTTCCTCCCATTATGAACTGTTCTGCTGGATACACATCTATCCAGTGTATGGTCAACTATTCTTTTAAACTTGACCTAGAGTTCCTCTACATGCTCCTGCCTTATGCTGAAGGTTTCAAGTTTCTCATTGAGATATGACACTACTGATTTTTTTTATCTAGTTTACTGAACATATGTATATATTTTTCTGATTGGTTTAGTTGTTCTCTGTACTCTGGTTATAATTGTTGCCACAACCAAATTATGGTCACTGATGTGGATGTCTTCAAAGAGGTCAGGTCCATTTGTTGCCACTAGATCCAATATATCTCCATCATGACTGAGGCTCCTAACTATCTGTTCTAAGTAGTTTTTTGAGAAGGCTTTTAGTTACATTCCATAGGATGTCTTATTACATCCAACACTAACAAAACTGTGATTTTCCAAATTAATTGTTGGATGATTAAAGTCTCCACCAATGATTACAGTATAATTGGGGATATTACTTACAGCCAAACTGAGGTTTTCTCTAAGGCTTTTGGTTAAATCAGGTCATGAGTCTGGTGGCTGATAGAATGATCCAATAATCAGTTTATGTCCACCCCTGATACTGTGTCTTGCCCAAGCAATGTTACATGCAGCTTCAATTTCTACCTCAGTAGATCTGAGTTTCTTGTCTACTGTGACAAATAAACCACATCCATTTCCCATTTGCCTATCCTTTTGATGTACATTCAGATTTTCCCAAAAAATCTCATTGCTATCAGTTTCAGGTTTCAACCAACTTTCTGTGCCTAGTACGATGTGAGCTTTATAGCTTTTCATGAGCGCTTTGAACTCTGGCACTTTGTAGTGAATGCTTCGGCAATTTACTATTAGGATTTGAATAGTCTCACCTGTTGGAAGAATTTATTTTGGTCTTACACTGATATTTCTGGGTTTCCAACAGCTACCATTATCTGATTGGATGGAGAGTCACCTAATCTAAAGAACCTTTGTGTGCTCTCCATATGCAGCCAGCTATCTGAGTAGCAAACTCTGATGTGTAGTGCACACCTGACCTATTTAAGCAAACCCTACAGTTCTAAAACCTATGGTACAAGTCCAGGAAGTTGCAGCTTAGCTTGTCACAAAACCTTTGAAGTCTCGGTTCAGTCCTTCCATTCAATTCAGAACCAATGGGCCACAATCAGTTCTGGGGAAAATGCTGCAAATTGTGAGCTTTGTTGGAACTCCACATGCAAGGCTGGTCTTCTCAGCCTTCTCTGCCAGTTTCTGGGATGACCATGAATGACCTTGGAACCCAAATGACAGGTATAATTTGTTGCAATATGCACCACAATCTGCTGTTGTTTGCACCCTGTTCCCTCAGTGGCTGCTAGAATAGCCTCTTCAACAATCTGAATGAGGCCCCCACGCATACATGCTGAGTGTAACTGGTGTCCTTTCCTGTCCCTTGCTGCATTTCCCTAAGGGGTGCCATCATTCACCATATGTTTGAACTGCCGACAATTAATAAACCTCTACCCATGTCGTCATTTGCGCTAAGGCAACAATGATGTTGAATTATGGCAAGGCAGGCTAGGCTTATTCAATGCAGCCAGCCAACACAGCAATAATAGATGGCACAGGCAAGGGGATTTCTCCATGATTGGGGTTTTGGTGGTGTTGCCAAGTATGTGACCAGAAGTGTCACATTGGAATAATAGGCACCCTGCTGTCTGGCATAAATAGCTGTTGATTTTGTACAGATTCATTTTGCAGCCCAGCAGTCTACTAGGACAAGGGGCTATACCAGAAGAGATGACATCATGGAGCCACCAGCTGCAGCTATGGCTTTGAGTCTCTGTCATGGTACCAGCTTCCGGCAGTAAGTCTGCCCTCTGGACTTGGAGTCACAGCACAGTGGACCTTTCCAACTCACTCCTGCCCAGGGGCAGCAGCCCACACTCTGGGCCCAGCAGCCGCCTTTTGACAACATAGTGTGTGCACTTCCTCGCTGCATACTTCGACCACCTACATGTTGTCATTCATCGTGGAGTTTTCTACCTGTGTGAGCTTCCTGTCCATCTCCACATGCAGCTGATGCCAGTGCTGGTGGCTCACACAACAGTGATGTATGCCAGGCAGCATGTGAAGAGTCAGCACAGCAGGGTGTGGGCACATGTTGCAGCCAGTTGGCCAGTTGGTAGCAGCCACCTGGCCAGCTGCTGGTCCCCTTCCCATGGGGCAGGGTATGGTTGCCTTCCCATATTAACACAGTGCTGATGTACAAGAAAAAAATAAATTATTGATTTTGACAAGAACTTCTCTCTGGGCCTTCATTGGCTTGCCACCCAGCCTCAACCCTCAACCATTCAACTTCCTGAGAACATAGTCACCTCATCACCCCCATGGTTGGCTATTGAATATCATTCTGTACTATGTATATATAAATACTACTGCACATGTACAGTTAATAAAATTTTGATTATGCTGACAATAATGAGGTGAATAAATAGAATATGTGCTTAAACGAGATTTTGGGCACTAGGCTTTGTCACGATGAGACACTAAAATCCCAATGATTTGACTGTATTTTTCAGCTATCCTCTTCAGGCCGACTGTCTGCTGGATTCTGGTGACTGTCTACATATTGCCTTATTTTGGTTGTTAGGTGGCCACTGACATAACATCCTGGGATGCCACTGGAGTATTTGAAGTAAAGATCGTTATGGAGCGGTGGCTGCATGGTAGACTAATGCCTGTGCTACTTCATCAGGTGATTGGTGGACAATAGCAAATCAATGGCTTGTACCCAGAGGTAGTGTTTTCCTGCAGTGGGACACTGGTGTCACACAGGAGTTCTCTTGCAGCTGCTTGTTTGTATGGCTGAACCTGGATCGTGTGGAGTTGCTGGCTGGTGAACACATGCAGCCTATTGTAGCACCCTCCCTGTTCATGATGTTAGGACATTTAATTATTTTGATAGTATCTCTCATTTTTTACTACTACATCCATGGCCCTAGGCTAGTAGATCAGCCACAGCCCTCATGATGTTCTGCCATAACTGATTTGTTGTGTTACTCCAGTCATACCTAGCATTCATGCTTTGATGCATGAGTGTTGGTCGGTCCCCACTGCAGACACTGCCACATTCGCATCAGAGTTCGTAGACACCTGTAGAGTGGAGGTCATTTACAAAATCCTTCTAAGCCTTCAGAAGATCTCAGATCTTGTGACAGCTCTGGAATTTGCAGCTGAGTTAGCCTCTCTTCTAACTATAGACTATCATAGATCATGCCCAGTTCTTGGAAAAAGGCAGAGGTCACACTCATCTACAAGAATGGTAGTATAAGTGATCCACAAAACTACCATCTAATATCCTTAACATCAATTTGTTGTAGAATCTTAGAACATATTCTGAGCTCAAAAAATGAGGTATCTTGAATAGAATGACCTCCTCATTGCCAACCAGCATGGATTTTGAAAACATCGATCATGTGAAACCTAACCCGCACGTGATGTACTGAAAGCTGTGGAACAAGGCAACCACGTAGATGGACCATTTCTTGATTTCCAAAAAGCATTTGACTCAATACTGCACCTACGCTTATTGTCAAAAGTATAATCATATAGGGTACCAAGTGATATATGTGACTGAATTTAGGACTTTTTGGTAGGGAATACATAGCATATCTTGAATGGAGAGTCATTGTCAGATGTAGAAGTAACTTCGGGTGTGCACCAGGGAAGTGTGTTGGGACCCTTGCTATTCACATTGTATATTAATGAGCTTTCAGACAATAATAATAGTAAAATTAGGCTTTTTGCAGATGATGCAGTTATCTGTAATGAAGTACTAGTTGCATAAATATTCATTCGGATCTTGATAAGATTTCAACATGGTGCAGAGATCAGAAGAATGCTCTAAATGTTCAGAAATGTAAAATTTTGCGCCTCAAACAATGAAAAATCATAGAATCCTATGATTATAACATCAGTGAGTCACTGGAGTCATTGTTGGAATCGGCCAACGCATGCAAATATCTGGGTATAACACTCTGTGGGGATATGAAATGGAATAATCACAGATTCACTCACGGGTAAAGCAGGTGGTACACTTCAGTTTATTGGCAGAATACTGGGGAAGGGCAATCAGTCTACAAAGGAGATTACTTGCAAATCACTCATGTGACCAGTTCTAGAAAATTGCTGAAGGGTGTAGGACCCGTACAAGATAGGACTAACAGAGAACATTGAATGTATATAGAGAAGGGCAGCACAAATGATCACAGGTTTGTTTAATCTGTGGTAGAATGTCACACAGATACTGAAGGAACTGAACTGGAAGACTCTTGAAGACCGACTTAAACTCTCCTGAGAAAGTCTATTAACAAAGTTTCAAGAACTGGCTTTAAATGATTGCTCTAGGAATATACTGCAACCCTGTACATATCACTCACATAGGGATCATAAGAATAGATTAGAATAATTACTGCACACAGAGGCTTTCAAACAATCATTTTTCCCATGCTCCATATGTGAATGGAACAGGAAGAAATCTTAATAATTGGTACAATGGGATGTACCCTCTACCATGCACCTCACAGTGGTTTGCAGAGTATAGATGTAGATGTAGATGTAGACATAGACATTGTTTTAATTCCTGTGCAATGCAGCACCTTGCCTTCATGACCAACCTTTTATCAAACAGAGAAGATGACACTCACTTGAACACAACACAGCTGCAGTTGCACTGGCCAGACGCACCACTAGAGATACTCCCAAAGCAGAATCTGACCTTCCTTAAACACACATTGAAACCAGACCTCATCCATTCCTTGAAACAGTTAATAGCCGCACAAGAGGCATGAATTTCTGCAGAACCATTGATGCAGCATGTTAAACAATATCAGGAAGAGTTCCAGAGGAATTATGAACTATTAAGTGGGTGGTCATGGGCAACTAAGTAGTGTCAGAAGAAATTTGCACATAACATTTGTAACTTAAATGCTGATGCCAGATATTTGTGTAATATAAACTTGTGTGGCACATATAATATACTGTGTGGTGGTCCAACAGCCAGCATGAGTAGGTAGCAAAATTACAGCTAGCAAGACAGGCAAGAAGCTTTTGTGATGTGCACAGAAACACTGAGGAAGACAGAGCATTTGAGAAGTTAAAATAGGGGCTTCTGCAAAGGCATAAGAAGCAGAACAGTGCAAGATCCTTCTGGGAACAGTTGAGTGCTATTACAAAAGGCAAGGGGAAACCATAGAGCATTTCACTAATAGAATAAGGAAAGAGAGCACACGTATGTATGAGCTGGGTCAGAGTGATAAAGTGAATGATGTTTTGCTGCAGGAGGTCAAGCAAAAGGCATTAGATGCTTTTCTAAGGGGCTTGTCACTGCATTTGTCAAGAAGGGTGTACACAGCAGCACCTAAGGATCTCCATTTGGCTGCTGGGTTGACAATGGAATGTGAAGAGACTGATGTGTCAATGGTTGTACCTGATAGCTGTGGCATCTTCTTTGCAAATGTGAGGTGTTATGGATGTGAGTATAAAGGGCACATGCAGAGGCAATGCTGCCAGCCTGAGTGAAGTTAAGGGGATATTATCAGCAACAATGTTATGGCAGTGGTATAACGTTGGACAATTATGGAAGGAAGTAGCTATTAACTGTGAGAGGGAACCCAAAGTTTGCCAAAAGGTGTTCCCTTTAAAATTAGATACAGAGGTGGAATGTGCAATAGTGGATGTTGTAATGAGCAGGAAGTATAAGATTTTGTTGGACACAGGGTCACACATGTCAGCAGCCAGTAGAGACATAGTGGGTTGGAGGTGATGGAACCTATCACACTATAGGTTGTGTGGGGTGGTAGATAATGATATAAGGCCATTGGGGTCAGTAGAGATAGATTTTCAAGTGAAGGCAGTTGGGCTCTAGCAGCGTGTGTAAGTAGTGCCTCATGTAAGCAAGGGTATGATCCTAGCATTCGACTTTTTGCATCAACACCATGGCAAAATTGACCTTTGGCAACGTGTGGTGGAAGTTAGGGGGAAGACATTCCAGCTAGGAGAAGTTAACACCAGAGTTGACCTATCAAAAGGTGCATCTATTGTAATGGGCAATGTGATTAAACCATGCACAAATATACTAAGACTTGATTCGAATGACCGGAGTGTGGAGCCACAATTAGCAGTTGATGTGTTGTTTACATAGAGCCACAGGAAGGGAACAATGTGTTGGATTCAGCAACTTGTTTGATTGAAAAGAGAATAGTATATGTGCTGGAGAAGGACAGTGGAAAGAAGTGAAATTGACAAAGAGGATGTTAATAATGAGTTTGGACATTCCAGAGGAGGGTTGGTGCATAGAATGTGTAATTGTGGGCAGCCACAGGAACCCTGCTAAGACTGCATTAAGTAGAAAGAGGGTGCATCTGTGGTGGAACTGTTGTTGGAATTTGATGATTTGTTTCTTCCTCAGGGTCTATTGCCAAAGATATTCATTACACAGCACAAAATTCCAAAAGGAAATGAGACATTGATGTACTGCAAACCATATAGAATCACTTGATATTTATAGCCAATTCTGGAGAAGTTTATAAACCAACAGTTGGCTGACGGTATAATAGAAGACAGTAATAGTCTCTGGGAGACAGAAACTGTGTTAGTGCCAAAGAAGTCTACACACCCCAACATCACAGGGACCATCAACAACTACATGTAGTGTCAGTTTTGCTCGACCATGGATTTAAGAAGTGGATACCATCAGTTGGAAGTGGTTTTAGAAGACTGATCAAAGATTCATTTTTCATTATCCTGGGGCCATTATCAGTGGAAGGTGCTGTTTGTGCTGAAGAATGCTCCTACAATGTTTCAGCATTGGTTGGATGGAGTATAGAGGAGGTTGAAGCCTTCCCAGTGTCTAGTTTACCTGGATGATACAAATGTGTTCTCGAGGGACATGGAGGAACAAAGACAATGATTGAAACAGGTATATAAGAGGTTGTGGCCTGCACCTCTGATTTTGAGTGCAGATAAGTACAATTTTGCATTGAAGGAAGTTGGTTACTTAGGATAGATGCTGGTAGAATGAGGTTTTCCAGTACTGAAGACAGATAAAGAACTTCAATCATTCTTGGGACTCTCGAACTACACTCCTGGAAATGGAAAAAAAGGAAACACATTGACACCGGTGTGTCAGACCCACTATACTTGCTCCGGACACTGCGAGAGGGCTGTACAAGCAATGATCACATGCACGGCACAGCGGACACACCAGGAACCGCGGTGTTGGCCGTCGAATGGCGCTAGCTGCGCAGCATTTGTGCACCGCCGCCGTCAGTGTCAGCCAGTTTGCCATGGCATACGGAGCTCCATCGCAGTCTTTAACACTGGTAGCATGCCGCGACAGCGTGGACGTGAACCGTATGTGCAGTTGACGGACTTTGAGCGAGGGCGTATAGTGGGCATGCGGGAGGCCGGGTGGACGTAGCGCCGAATTGCTCAACACGTGGGGCGTGAGGTCTCCACAGTACATCGATGTTGTCGCCAGTGGTCGGCGGAAGGTGCATGTGTCCGTCGACCTGGGACCGGACCGCAGCGATGCACGGATGCACGCCAAGACCGTAGGATCCTACGCAGTGCCGTAGGGGACCGCACCGCCACTTCCCAGCAAATTAGGGACACTGTTGCTCCTGGGGTATCGGCGAGGACCATTCGCAACCATCTCCATGAAGCTGGGCTACGGTCCCACACACCGTTAGGCCATCTTCCGCTCACGCCCCAACATCATGCAGCCCGCCTCCAGTGGTGTCGCGACAGGCGTGAATGGAGGGACGAATGGAGACGTGTCATCTTCAGCGATGAGAGTCGCTTCTGCCTTGGTGCCAATGATGGTCGTATGCATGTTTGGCGCCGTGCAGGTGAGCGCCACAATCAGGACTGCATACGACCGAGGCACACAGGGCCAACACCCGGCATCATGGTGTGGGGAGCGATCTCCTACACTGGCCGTACACCACTGGTGATCGTCGAGGGGACACTGAATAGTGCACGGTACATCCAAACCGTCATCGAACCCATCATTCTACCATTCCTAGACCGGCAAGGGAACTTGCTGTTCCAACAGGACAATGCACGTCCGCTTGTATCCCGTGCCACCCAACGTGCTCTAGAAGGTGTAAGTCAACTACCCTGGCCAGCAAGATCTCTGGATCTGTCCCCCATTGAGCATGTTTGGGACTGAATGAAGCGTCGTCTCACGTGGTCTGCACGTCCAGCACGAACGCTGGTCCAACTGAGGCGCCAGGTGGAAATGGCATGGCAAGCCGTTCCACAGGACTACATCCAGCATCTCTACGATCGTCTCCATGGGAGAATAGCAGCCTGCATTGCTGCGAAAGGTGGATATACACTGTACTAGTGCCGACATTGTGCATGCTCTGTTGCCTGTGTCTATGTGCCTGTGGTTCTGTCAGTGTGATGATGTGATGTATCTGACCCCAGGAATGTGTCAATAAAGTTTCCCCTTCCTGGGACAATGAATTCACGGTGTTCTTATTTCAATTTCCAGGAGTGTATTATAGCAAATTAATGAGGAGTTCACTTATACAGTGTGGCCATAAATGCATCTGTTGAGAAAAGGTGCAAAATTTGTTTTAATGGAGGAATGCCAGGGCCTGTTCATGGAGATGAAGAAAGTTTCAATGTCGAATCCAGTTTTAATTTTCCCAGATTTCCAAAAGGAGTTTTCACTACCTTACAGTGCATCTAATCATGCTTTAGGACACATCCTAGGTCAAGAGGTTAACAATGACCAACAGCCTGTATTATTTGTGTCAAGACAGCTAAAAAGATCCAAGAAAAACTATTCAATCAGAGAAAAGAAAATGCTTAGTCTCATATATGGAGTAACATATTTTCAGTGTTACCTTTATGAGAAGAAATTTAAAGTAGTGACTGATCATGCTGCTGTAAAATTGTTATGGGATGTTTTGAAATGTGTTTTCCAAAAAAGCTGTCAAAAATCAGGTCACATGGCAATACAAAGCCAAGTTCTTGGATCACAGCTGGGATCAAAACTTCCTGTGGAACTCTAAAGAGACTAATTTCTAAAATGAAAGCATCCACAGACCCACAATTCATAGAATATGTCAGGAATTACAAGAGGGTATATATAAAAGTAATTGCTAAAGCAAAAGTCATGAGTAATGATAATTTTATAAGACACTCTGAAAACAAATCAAAAGCCATATGGGGTATTGTGAAGACTGAAACGGGGAAGAGTTGTGAAAACCAGGACATGAGTCTCAAATATGTTAAAAATGTCAATATTAATAAACAAGATTTGCCAAATTATATTCATAAATGCAACAACTTCATTAATCTTAAAATTTACAAATGAAAAAAAAACCTGAAAATCCAAAAACAGCTTGTAGGATGAGGGTAGAGCCAACAAATGAGGGTGAAGTGTTGAAAGTGATACAAAGTTTGAAACCCAAAATGTCGGCTGGCATAGATGAGGTGCCTGTGTCTATCATAACAAGGACAGCACCACAAATCACAAAGCCCTTTGCGCACATAGCCAATTTATCATTCAGTGAAGGAGCTTTTCCAGAGGCTGAAAATTTCAAAAGTGAAGCCATTATTTAAAAATGGCAACAATTATAAGGTAAAAAACTATTGCCCAATATCTCTCCTCCCAGCATTCTCAAAAATATTAGAAAAACTGATGAAGCACCAAATCAACAAATATCTAAATGACCATAATTTACTAAACAGAAATCAGCATGGCTTCCAAGCACGTTAAAATACTGAAACAGCAGTAATGTGGTACACTGAACAAATAATCAAAAATCTAGAAAAAGATTATAGTGTAGTAGGAGTAAATTTAGACCTCTCCAAAGCTTTTGACACTGTGAACCAGGACATTCTTTTAGAAAAATTGGAAGCATTGGATATACATGGGATAGGAAAAAAAATGGTTTGAATCATACCTAAAATACAGAACACAGGATGTAGGACTAACATCAACTTACTCCAACCACAAAATAAATTCAGTATCAGAGGCAAAAAATGTAGAAATAGGAGTACCACAAGGCAGCATCTAGGGCCCATATTGTTTCTTGTCTATATAAATGATTTTCACACCTCAGGTGATGCAGCCAAAGCAATAATATTTGCAGATGATACTAGTGTGATAATAAGTGCACCAAAGCAATTGCTACCAACAACTGCTGATAAAGTACTACATTACATCCACTCTTCGTTCAGTGCATACAGGTTGACATTGAATGTAAATAAAACAAATTATATGCAGTTTGTGAAAAGATACCAAAATGTAAATCTCAGTCTGGTGTGGGGTGACAAAGCCTTAGACAGAGTGACATCCACAAAATTGCTGGGGATTCATGTGGATGAAAACTTAAATTTTAATGACCACATAATAAAACTTGCACAGAAACTTAATTCACCCTGTTTTGCCCTCAGAGTTATTGCAAATGTTTGCACCTCATAGGGTGCCAGAACGGCATATTTCAGCTATTTTCAATCTCTTGCCATATATGGAATAAAATTTTGGGGTTCCACAACAGGGCACCTAAAACAAATTTTTTTGTTGGAGAAGAGGGCCATCCGAATAATAACTCACAGTCATCCACAGACACACTGCAAACCCATATTCAAAAAGCTTAGAATACTTACTATACCATCATTATACATATACAAATGTGTATTGTATGTCAGGACCCACATTGCAGATTTTCAGACTAATACTGACTTTCATAACTACAATACCCATAATAGCGCAGCACTCCATAAACAGTGAACAAAAAGAACGAATGCACAAAGGCATGTGAACCATATCGGAGCAATACTGTACAACGCACTGCCAGTCAACATCAGGCAGTTAGAAGATGATAACAAATTTAAAACAGAATTTAAAAAATTTCCAGTAGAACAATGTTTTTATTCTGTAAATGACTATGTAGGTCAATAAATTTTTTCTGATGATATTTATAAAGGCAAAATGGAAATTCCTCTATCTGTACCTAATCATTCATTACCTAATCATTCATTACATTTACATACTTAAAGGACAGCTGTTGTGTGATATACTTAAGCAGTATTGTGTATATTAGGACGTGCCGTTTAGGGAGCACAAAACTAAAGCCTTATGAAAAACAGACTATGCATTTAAAATAACAAGCAGGGATGTATATAGGCTACATTAATTTCATTGTATTATTATTAACTTCATTGTATTATTTTGTTTTGTACTTTTTAATGTATATATTGTTTGTGTCCCATTTCTTTGAAATGGCTTACGTGTACCCTTGACAACATCCGTACAATATTTATTGTCAACGGATGGATAAATAAAATAAATAATAAATATTGGGGTTTAAAGACACATCCAGTGACAAACAAGATGGGCATTAAGACTGAATGAGTTTGACTGAAGTACTTCACAAACCAGAAAAGAAACATACAGTTGTGTTAAGCAGGAAGATGGCAGTAGTTAGAAGCACTGGCTAAGGGCCTTGATGAACAGCTAACAGTGCAGAATGCTGACAGCAACTGCAAACCAAAGTTCAGCATGTACAATGATCTGCTGTGTAAGGTAACTAGGTTAGGGCCACATGTAGCGGTGCCAGGTAAGTTGAAGAAAGAAGTTCTGAGAGAGGTGCATGATCATGTACTGTCAGGTCATGGAAAGAGAGATGTGGATCAGAGTGTAAGGAAATGTGTGCAGTGTGCACAGTGTATGGACTGGGTTAAAATATGAATATCGTTACACAGATGGCCATTTGAAATGATTGGGGTGGATGTGTTAGGACTGTTTAGCTGGATACCAATTGACAATCTTTATGAGTTGATGGTAATAGATCACTTCTGTCTATGGAGATACTTGCTATGCCAAACTAAGAAGCAGTTACAGTCACACAAGCAATAGACAACAGGTGAATACCTAAGTTTGGAGTACCAGAGATGATGGTTACGGATCATAGGACAAATTTTTTATGAGAAATTATGTTTCTTGTTATGTGTGAAGAAACTGAGAATTAGTCTACCCCAACACAGCCAAATGCTACAATGGAGTGGGTGTGTTGGATGTTTAGAAGGATGTTCAGTTACTGTGTGAACTCATGCCATAATGATTGGGATACATATCTTTTATTTGCCATAACTGTGTATCGCTCAGTGGTCCACACCAGCACAGTGTTGTCTCCATATGAGCTTGTGCATGGGAGTAAAATAGCATTACTGTTCTGTATGATTAAGGTGAAAAAAGGCAAGGACAGACGGTTTGCTCATGAGTTCAAAAGAACAGTGAGGTGGGTGCAGAAGGCAACAACGATGGTACTACAGAAGGGGGAGAAAACTGTGAGACACACAGTCAGCTTACTGCATTGTAGAGTAGGACAGTTTGCGATGTTATTGAGTGCTTATGCGGCAAAAGATAAGACAAAGAAATTTGTCATGAGTTACCAAGGACCCTAACAAGTGATACAGATTATATCACCAATCAACTTTGGGTTACGGATTCTGATGAGCTTGACAATAATGCATACTGGATCCTTGTAGCCGTTCATTGGTGCTCTGGAGTCGATTGTGGAGTCAGAGAAAGAGGCAAAAAGGAGGAAGTGGAAGAGTATATGTGAAACTATAGATAAACCTGTTTGAGAAGCACCACATGCATCAAGATCAAGGAAGTAACAGGGGTATTTTTTATTGCGTTTGTTGGTGACTATTTCAGGTATTGTGTGTGAGTTATTGAGTTGTAAATGTTAAGGGTGAACGAATAGGTTTTGTGTAAGAATAAGGGATCCTTTAGTTCTATTTTTTGTGAAGTGCTGATCAGTGACACTAACTTTCTGAGAGATGCAGCGAAGATTATGATAGTTTCTGACTCCATGTTTCAGTACTCTGAAGGCAAGGATGGGAAGGATGCTGGTCATGGCCGTGCTGTATCTCTTCACCTGGAGGGGAGGGGGAGTGCTGCAGAACCAACACCTTGAGGGAGGAGTTCTGTTTGCAAGAAGACGTGGTGCTTACTAGCCATCATCAGATGCAGACTCTAGTTGTGAATGCATAGGATTTCTGGAATGAAGCAAGGAGGCATGAGGTGATGTTTTCTGGTTTTTGACAGGTAGCTAAGAACAGAGGCATACTTGAGGAAGCTTTGGGGGAGTGTGAGGAGTTACCTAAGTCATATGAGCAATTACAAGAACACATGCAGCAAGCAGTGGAGTATGTCCTAAGTTTGCTATAATGGCAAAAGAGAGGTTGGATAGGTGCTGAGTGGGGAAGGATTTTGAAGAATGTGTCTGGAACAGCACATGACAGTGATGTAAGAGGGCTGAAAGCGACAATGGGGGCAGTGAAGAAGTTGGGGAAGGATAAGAACACACAGCTTAGAGAGGGGAGTGTTAAACAATACGTGTTGACTTTGGAAGCTGACAAGTGAGGTGATGGAGTATGTAAAGCCCTCGAAGGACATGGTGATGAGTAGATGTGCTTGATGCAAGAGTCACTATGCCAGGGCTCTGCAATTGCTAGCAGAAAGTATTTATAACCGACGAGTGGAAAAGAAAAACTTACAAAATTCTTTCCATCATGCATTTTATGGGCAGTTGAATCCCATCTTTCTGTCACCAGAAAAGTATCAGCAAGGTTGAGGGAAGGCAAGAAGAACCACCGTCAGAACTGGGATTGGTAGTGGAGCCCAGTTGGCAAAACTTGCATTTTTATTATCATATGGCTTTAGCAGAGGTGAGGACAGACTAGGCATGGTTGTATGTACTGCTTAGGGCCCTGGTAACAGAGAGGCATGTATAATTTAGCTGTCACATTGTTCATCCCTATCTGGTGAAATGGGAGCCATACAGAAATTTGCGCAGGTGAGGACAAAAGGTGTGCTGCAAATTTCGGAAGAGAGGGACAAACATGCGGTGATGACAGGGGAGTCGCAGTGACAGTGTCAGAGGGAGAAGATTAAAGTGTCTCCAATTCAAGTGATTCAAACTAGCACAAACATATGTGCGGTGCAACTATTAAGAGACACAACAGGAGGATAGGATTGTCTGAGAGATATTGTAGAACTAGGCCTTATTTCCAGCTACTAGGACTGGACTGGGTTTATCCTGTGTACAACAGCATGGTAATGGTAGCAAGTTGCCATGGGCAAGGAAGGATCATGGGAGTGAGATGATTAGAACCAACAAGTTACACTACTCAAGTGCCACTCACCAGTTCTCATACGTTTCAAATATTTTGTAGTCTAGGTCAAGAGACATGTATTTCTTTACTTGTGCCCAAAAAAAAATGTGATCATTGAAGTGGAGAAAACCCTCTGATGAAAATGCAGTTGTTATATTACTGAGCACATTTTATCAAAACAATAGGAGATGAGACAAAAATGTTGAAACACCATTTTCATGGTTGCTGAATTTTCATGGTTGCTACTGTACTTTAAAAGTGCGCAATCATGTCTTTAAAAATTATGATATATTTCAAAATCTTCCCCCCCACCTCAAAATTTTTGAAATGGTAAAATGTTTATGTGTAGTAAATCTAATAGTATATTTAATAACAATTTCAACCTTATATAATGAAGTTACATCCCAAAGTCACAGTAGTCAGATATAAGGTGCAAGAACCCCTATATACCACTATATGCAGTTTCCGCCACTGTATTACACTTGTTATACATGGTGTAATGTTGTTTGCAATTTTACAGTGCAACCATAAAAGGTGGGCTCCTGAAGGATTTAACTGAAAGAGTAAGATCTTGCTCTCTCTTGAGTCCAGGACTAACTAATGTGGAGATGGTGAGAGGCTACTACCATTTTTTTTTCATGGTATTTATTTAATTTGTTTGGTGTTTGTTTTGTTTCATTTCTTATGTTGTTTGGTTTTGGATTTTATCTTTGATTTGTTGTAGAATATTAGAACATAATCTCAGCTCAAACACAGCTTGAACAGAGTGACCTCCGCAGTGCCAACTAGCATGGATTTCAAAAACATCGATCATGTGAAACATAACTCACACTTTTAACATCGATCATGTGAAACCTAACTCACACTTTTCTCACAGTAAGTACTGAAAGCTTTGGGTCAAGGCAACCAGGTATATGCAGTATTTCTTGAGTACTGAAAAAGATTTGATTCAGTTCCACATCTACACTTATTTAAAAAGTACAATCATAAAGAGTATCAAGTGAAATTCATTACTGAATTGAGGACTTTTTGGTAGGGATAGACACAGCATGTTATATTGGATGGAGAGTCATTATCAGCTGTAGAAGTAACATCAGGTGTGCTCCAGGGAAGTGTGTTGGAGCCCTTGCTATTCATACTGTATACTAATGACCTTTCAGACAATATTAATAGTAAAATCGGACTTTTGCAGATGATACAGTTGTCTATAATAAAGCACTGTTTGAAAGAAGCTGCATAAATATTCTGTCATATCTTGATCGATTTCAAAGTGGTGCAGAGATTGGCAACTTGCTTTAAATGTTCAAATATCTAAGATTTTGCACTCTACAAAATGAAAAATGTAGTATGCCTTGACTATAATATCAGTGAGTCAATGTTGATATCGGTCAGCTCATACAATTACCTGGCTGTAACTCTTTGTGATGATATGTAATAGAAACATCACATAATAGATTCACTTGTGGGTAAAGCAGGTGGTGGACTTCAGTTTATTGGCAGAATACTGGGGAAGTGCAATCAATCTACAAAGGAGAGTGCTTACAAATTACTTGTGTGACCAGTTCTAGACCACTGCTCAAGTGAGTGAGAACCATACCAGATAGTCCTAACAGGGGATATTGAATGTATACAGGGAAGGGCAGCACAAATGGTCATGGGTTTGCTTAATCCAAGGGAGAGTGTCATATAGACTTAACTGAAGGACTCCTGAAGATATAGGTAAACTATCCTGAGACAGTCTGTTAACAAAGTTTCAAGAATCAGCTTTAAGTGCTTACAACCCTATTTGTATCACTCACATAGGGATCATGAAGATAAGATTAGAATAATCACTGCACACACAGGGGCATTCAAACAATCATTGTTCCCATGTTCATATGTGGATGGAACAGGAAGAAATCCTAATGACTGGTACAATGGATTGTACCCTCTGTCATCCACCTCATGGTGGTTTGCTTAGTATAGATGTAGATGCAGATATATACTTAGTATATAAAGTTTTGACAAGGAACCCACATCCAGAAATGTACCATTTGGACGTAAAATAGGTTTGAAGAATGTATCAGTTTCAGATCTCCCCCTTCCTCAGTTACACACACAACAGAGACAATGGATCCTGCCCTGAGTGCTCTACAGGAGCACATGAAATGGGCAGTGTTTATTATTTTGTAGTCGGGTTCTCTTCTATGTGATGAAGGATGTCCTCTCTAAAGTTGATAGTGCTGTGTGCGTATGGAGCACCACAGTCAACCCTCCTAGTTCCAAACATACCAGTTTCTCACAACTGTTGTTGTATTTGGATGAATCTGGTAGTTAATGTGATAACTAGGGCATTGACTGATGACAGTGCCCTCTTCTCAGTTTGTGTGCGTACTGTGAAGTGTCTAATGTTTTCAGACACAAGAGACAGTGTGGTTTTGGGTTGAAGGCACACACATCTCTCAATTCAGTTAACTTGCAGGCTGTGTGTAGCTGATCCTCTTCTCTGGGTAATCATATACGTCAATCTCTCACAAGCTTCTTCTCCGAAGACTATAGCAGATTAAGAGAATTTATTAAAATACTTCTCTCTCCTTGAAATAATTTTGGTACTCGTAAAATACTTTTCAGTTCCATCACTTTATATTTTCAACTTTCACAGATAATAACTTCTGCAAACTAACTTATTCCTTACACGTTAGACTTATTTACACATATTCAAATAGCATACATGTGTCTTGCTTCATTCATAGCCAAGATATGATAAAATTTGAAAGTCTCTAGTCTCAAGCGAGTCCAATACATGGATGTGCATAGCACTCTATCTTCAACTGTTCTATAGTCTTTTTTACAATCACCACAGACACTAACACATCAAAGAATATGACACAATTATTAGTTTAGTTCTCCTCACATCTTCTGTGGTGCTGGGAGCAAACACTTGTCGTCATCAGTGAGTCGCCCCTCTTGCAGTCTTCTAATAAGGAAACTTCCGCCCTGCACCTAGAAACAGGTGGGTCAGTAGAAACATTCTCACTCTCCTGCACTTGTACCTGAAATATTGGGTGTTCAAGATGGTTGAAGGTCGAGTGTTTCTAGAATTTACACTGAAATTCTTGAGGCACTACATATCCCTCCCCTTAGCTCGAACATGTGATATTTTATTCATGTTCATTATGTACAATAATATTACACAAGATAATAATTCTTTATCTTTTAACAGTACCTCTCTTCTTTAACTAATAACCAAGCATATTTTACCACAATTACTTCCCGTACTATTTTTCCTAAGAATGCACTTATTCATTACTTGTTGTAATCTGGAGGAACTCTGGGTAGAATAAAGTGTTCCCTTCTTCTGACACTTGTAAATCTAAAATGTAAAAATGCTAGTGCTGCATAGAATTCAAACTTACCAGACTCATCCCTTTAAATGTGTGACTTCTGTCATGATACTATCCTTTTTCCCTTTAGGAACAGTACATTTATCTTACATGGGTTGATCCTAGGAGTACCCTTTCTCCTTCTGTTTTGGTAGGTAGACCCCTTTCTTATTCATATCCTCCTATGGTACAGGTCAATCCCCTTCTTGGTGCCCTTGTTCACACAGTATAGGTCAGCATTTCATAGGTCTGCCTATCCGTCCTTTTTCTCTTCCAATAAATGTTGAGTGCACCCTCCGTATTCTTCTTGAGTAGGCCTCCAGGTTCATTGCCTTAGCACACATCTTTATGAATACTATTATTAAATATTCTCTGGTAAAATTACAACTCTAATTTACACCTTAACTCCACTTTCCAATACTCCATCTAATACCCTAGAGTCCTCTTTACTCCTCACTTCTACCATATAAACAGATATCATGCCCACACATAGTAGATGCTATGTCTACCGGTACTTACCAACTCCCAGTAGATACTATGCCTTTTCTCAAAGGACTAGCACGACACATTTAAATATATATTTGAGAGAGACAAAAAATAATGATGCAGAACCACCACATATCAACAATGTAATATGTGCAGCGACTCAGATGTACATGACAAAAAATAACGATGCAGAACCATCACATATCAGCAATGTAATATGTGCATTGACTCAGATGTACATACATCTTTATTCCCCAAATCCCTTGGTGGTTCTGACATCACTTCAGGTCTCTAATTCATAATCCTCCTGTTTGTGTTTAAGTGTATCTTTGTGTGTATGTAGATTTATGTTTGTGTATCCTGATTCTTCGGCCTACTTATATGAAATAAGTTGAACCTTATTGGAACCCATAGAAAACAAGAAGGATATCAGTGATAGAAGTATACGCACATGGAAAGGGGGAAAGATAGACTGGTACTCAAATGAGAAGTAAGAAAGGAAGAAGTAGAACTGGTTGCTAAGATTGAAGAAGAGAAAGAAGATAGCCCCAAAGGCATGAAAACACCCCCTTCCCCAGGATCCCTACTTCGCCGATACGTGAGTGAGAAGCCAAAGAGGTATGATGTTAAACGTCTCCTGCAGAACAGACATTCTCACCTTCACCTTTGAAGCCCCCTAAGAAAAATATGAGGAACACCTATGGAACGGCAAATGATGAAGAATCAGCTACACTTGTATGCAAGGGTTGTCTGAAAGATGGGGTGTGTGATTAGTGTTAGTCATGCTTGTACTTACACTACCCACTCCTTCCAAAAGTGTTACAAACCCTCCCTTTTACATTACATCTCACAAAAGGTATAAAATTATTCTATAAAAATAGAAAATTGTACACTATGATAATATAGCTGTTTAGTCATTCAGTTTATACTATATATCATACACACATAAAGTACTCTATTCAGTTTATGAAGTCTAGATATCATTTTGTTTCAATAGCACCATCATATTATACTTTTCACTAATATAACATTCTATTCATTTCACTTCATGTCTAGAGATCACTGTTCATCTGTGATTCTCTTAAATTTGTCTGAATCTTGTAGTCATATCTGGTTTCCTATGTACAGGGCTATTAGAAATGATTGAAGCGATTTCATAAATTCACTGTAGCTCCATTCATTGACATATGGTCACGACACACTACAGATACGTAGAAAAACTCATAAAGTTTTGTTCGGCTGAAGCCGCACTTCAGGTTTCTGCCGCCAGAGCGCTCAAGAGCACAGTGAGACAAAATGGTGACAGGAGCCGAGAAAGCGTATGTCGTGCTCGAAATGCACTCACATTAGTCAGTCATAACAGTGCAATGACACTTTAGGACGAAGTTCAACAAAGATCCACCAACTGCTAACTCCATTCGGCGATGGTATGCACAGTTTAAAGCTTCTGGATGCCGCTGTAAGGGGAAATCAATGGGTCGGCCTGCAGTGAGCGAAGAAACGGTTGAATGCGTGTGGGCAAGTTTCACGCGTAGCCCGCGGAAGTCGACAAATAAAGCAAGCAGGTAGCTAAACGTACCACAGCCGACAGTTTGGAAAATCTTACGGAAAAGGCTAAAGCAGAAGCCTTACCATTTACAATTGCTACAAGCACTGACACCTGATGACAAAGTCAAACGCTTTGAATTTTCGACGCGGTTGCAACAGCTCATGGAAGAGGATGCGTTCAGTGCGAAACTTGTTTTCAGTGATGAAGCAACATTTTTTCTTAATGGTGAAGTGAACAGACACAATGTGTGAATCTGGGCGGTAGAGAATCCTCATGCATTCGTGCAGAAAATTCGCAATTCACCAAAAGTTAACGTGTTTTGTGCAATCTCACGGTTTAAAGTTTACGGCCCCTTTTTCTCCTTCGAAAAAAACGTTACAGGACACGTGTATCTGTCAACACTTTCCCCATTAACACAGAAAGTTAACGTCCCTGGGAGACAGATGTGACTCCAACTGGATCCCATGGATCTGATATTAACCTCACTTGAGCAAGTGCAAACCAGTACTTTTCGTCAAATTTTGTGTGAAAGTCTCCCCACAATAAAACAATCACCACATTCCTCAGTAACACAACATTAGGGAAAGATATTCTATGTTCTAATCTGTCCTGGACAAGTTTGAATTCTTTGCACAAGTAGTCTATAACCTTGTGGTATCATTAGGGTTGGAAAAAGCAATAGTCACAACATTTCCAGAGATTATATGCTCAGCCATTTCTCGATCTATAATTAGCTCGATTGGTTTCACCAGACTACTTACATTTATAATGTCTAAGTTGACTATTTTTTCTTTGAAATTTTGTTCTACATTATTTACTCATGAACTGACAGCTTGTGTAGTAACAGCTCATATACTGACACCTGAAATTTTTAATTGAATAATTGATATTACATCCTTAGGTTGATCTGTCTTGTCTTTCAAAGTATTCATTTCCTGTCTTATAGAATTAAATTTAATATTACATACATTTTTACAAAACTTCAATTTTTCACTAAATTCAGATTCTACATTATTATTATTATTATATTTGATGTCACATTCAGTCTCTAAAGTAACTATGCCTTCACATTGATTACTAGATTCTTTGCTTTGTAGCATCTGTTTTGATGGGCAACAAACCTATATTTGTAATTTGAATATTTAAAGTTTCATTCTGTCTCTGGTTAAAATCAATGAACAGTTGAATTATGAGAGTATTCAAAGAACTAGTGAGATCACTCTTTATATCTAACTTAAGATTTTCTACCTTATCATTTAAAGAGACAAATTCAGTCTTTAATAAAACTGTATTTGCTGCTTGGCTGTTCAAGGTTTCACTTTGATTACTTAAAATTTCACTCTGAGCATCTAATTTACTATCTAATTGAACAATGGAAAATCCAGGATGGAATGTAATGATACCAGAGAAGGAAAGTTGCTACTCACCATATAGCGGAGATGCTGAGTCACGATAGATACAACAAAAAAGATTCACACAATTACAGCTTTCAGCAATTAAGGCCTTTGTCAGCAGTAGGCACACATACACATACGTGCTCACACACTCATGCAAATGCAACTTGCACACACATCTGCAGTCTCAGAGAACTGAAACCACGCTCAGTTTCAGTTCTCTGAGACTGCAGATGTGTGTGCAAGTTGCGTTTGTGCGAGTGTGTGTGTGTATGTGTGCCTACTGCTGACAAAGGCCTTAATAGCTGAAAGCTATAATTATGTGAATCTTTTTGTTGTGTCTATTGCGACTCAACATCTCCCCTATATGGTGAGTAGCAACTTTCCTTCTCTGGGATTGTTACTATTAAATTGGGTATTCACTAAATCTAACTTAAGACTTAAATTTGCATTCAGTTCATCTCTCAATGAAGCATTATGAGCATTTGACTCTGTTCTCTGGTCATCCAACTTAACATCTAATCTAGAATGTACTAAACCTATTTCTCTCCTTAGAGCTTCATTCTGAGAATTTAATTTTTTGCTTAAATTCACAATTTGAGCATTTACAGCTGCTGAATCTGTTCGCTGGGTTTTAATTAAATTCACTAATTCAGACAAGTCCAGCATTTTGCTGGTCACTCTAATTGCTGTGACTGGTTCTGCTAGTTGTTGTTCTTGATCCATATTTTTATTGATCTTAGACCTAGTAATCATCTAAAGAAATTCACCCCTGAGTATAACAACTATAATAACTGTATATCCTTCACCTGTACCCTCAACTTTTACCAAATAATTATTGGTTTTCACTCACTCAGTGTACAGTTCTAATGGCATTGGTGAGCGAATGTGTGATCAGCACCGGTGGACAGCACTGGCGCCGTCAGCGTCAGACGTTGATTTCAGCAGTGGCGGTCGGACACAGAGTCAGCACCGGTGAACAGTCGCTGGTTCAGCCAGCTTTGATGGCTGGTTACTGGTCGGCGTCGGTGCAATGTGTGTGAAGACACTAAATCTTCTTAGTCAAAAAGTTGAGGTCTTCTTTCCAGTTTTCTCAACTATTACTTTCTCATGTTTTTTACTGTGTTGTACTCAGAACTTTCTTCCATTTGTTTATCGGACTCAATATGATTACCGGAAACAATTCTCATATCTCATTAGGTCTGGTTGCCATGACAATGCCTAATATCTTCTTTCCATTTCTGTTTTTAAATCCCTGTTTTCTTCAGGTCCTGTACTTAGGTCGCCACGTTCTAATGCTTTTGGATGCAGAAAATAATATCTTCTCATTTCTGTAATCTATTGATCACATATATGAACTTGAGTGTCAGCCTACTTGTTGATTAATGATTGTCTCATTCGTATCTTGAGCTTTAGAAATAATTAAGTACACTGAGACATAAGAGTTGGTTTAAAAACCATATGAAAATATGAACATCTGTCTTGACTTCTCTGAGTCCAAGACATGAATGTGCATAGCACTCTATCTTCAACTGTTCAAGTCTTTTTTACAATCACCACAGACACTAACACATCAAAAAATATGACATAATTATTCGTTGAGTTCTCCTCACATCTTCTGTGGCACTGATAGCAAACACTTCTCATCATCAGTGACTCGCCCCTCTTACAGTCTTCTAATAACAAACTTCCGACCTGCATCTAGAAACAGGTGGATCGGTTGAAACGTTCTCACTCTCCCGCACTCGTACCTAAAATATCGGGTGTTCAAAACGGTTGACGGCCGATTGTTTCTAGAATTTACACTGAAATTCTTGAGGCACTACAAGTGGGATATTCAAATGTAATATGATCTTCAAACTAATTTTACATCCAAATGGTACATTTCTGGACATTCATTTCTCATCAATACTTTATCTACTAAGTCACCTCTACAACATCTAAAAGCCCATAATAGCAACTGTTAAACACCCAGCATATAAGAAAAATGTTATATTATCAGTTGAATTAAGGAAGAAACATAAAGTAACTAACTAATTTCATGCTGATATTAATTTTTTTAATAGTCACCACACTGATATTTATATAGTTGACCAACTAACCAGTGCACTGCCACTTTATGTTAATATGGGAGTTACATGTTAAAGTATTTAACATGTAAGTATTTTGTCATACCTGAGAGGTAAGTGCTGCTGCCAGTTGAGATGCAGTAGCCTGGCTCAGACCTCTTGAAAGGACTCTTAGGAGCCTGTTACCTTCCATTGGATGACCTTCTGCCAACACTTGCGCCAATGCCCATATGTAATTACGTGCAAGTCTCAGTGTTTCAATTTTGGACAATTTTTGTTGCTGCTGGGATGCTGGAGAAAGAGGTGAAGTGGGACTTTGCAGTGGGATGCATCTGTGAAATGAAAGGTCAATTTAGATATCAATAAATATAAAACTGATAGGTCAAAAAATATTATGCTCATTCATCTTTTGAGTCCTGTCCTGCAGTTTGAACTGAAGAGTTTGTTAATACATTTTATCAAATATTGTGCATAAATATTCAGAATAAAACAATAACAACAGAATAAATTACTCTCAATTTGGAAGTTAGCATTAAGCTTGTTTAGTAAAGACATCCAAGTAGATTGAAATAAAACCAGCACCACCACCAACATCATCATCATCTTGAACAGTTTCCAGGCCCAGGCAGGATCTGTGAGTAGGCATTAGGAGTGATTTAAAATGCAATGACTATATAAAATTAATCGTCAGTAAAGCAGATGCCAGACTGAGATTCATTGGAAGAATCCTAAGGAAATGCAATCCAAAAACAAAGGAAGTAGGTTACAGTACACTTGTTCGCTCACTGCTTGAATACTACTCACCAGTGTGGGATCCATACCAGATAGGATTGATAGAAGAGATAGAGAAGCTCCAATGGAGAGCAGCGTGCTTCGTTACAGGATCATATAGTAATCACAATAGTGTTACGGAGATGATAGATAAACTCCAGTGGAAGATCCTGCAAGAGAGACGCTCAGTAGCTTGGTATGGGCTTTTGTTGAAGTTTCGAGAACATACCTTCACCGAGGAGTCAAGCAGTATATTACTCCCTCCTATGTATATGTCGCGAAGAGACCTTGAGGATAAAATCAGAGAGATTAGAGACCACACAGAGGCATACTGACAATCTTTCTTTCCACAAACAATACGAAACTGGAATAGAAGGGAGACCTGATAGAGGTACTCAAAGTACTCTCTGCCATGCACAATCAGGTGGCTTGCAGAGTATGGATGTAGATGTAGATGTAGATGAGGATGTAGATGTAGATGTAGATGATGGAACATAAGCCTCACCATCTAGTACTGTTTTTCCATCATCTTTCCATGTTCTCTCTGGTCCTGTCCTTGCCTCTTTTTTCAACACATTCCTCCACACCTTCCAGACATCTATGCCTTAGTCTTCCTCAGGGTCATTTCCTTTTCATCTCCATTTCATGTATCTTCTTGGAAACCCTCTTGTTTTCGATTCTCTTTATGTTCCCATACAATCTTAGCCTTGACTTTTCTGTCCTGCTCTGCTAGGATTCCTCTTTCATCATTTCCCTTATCCTTTCATTTTGTCTTTTCTCTCTCCTTGTTTCTCGTATCATACTTCCGAGAACTTCATTTCACATGCTTACATCTCTTTTCTTCATTACCTGTGTTTCAGATTCATAGGTCAGTAATGGGGTGTAGTAACTTCTACATATTACTTCTTTGCTTTTTTGTAGGCTGTCTTTGTTCCAAACTGGGTTCCTATCACTTCACGAGGATGCTTCTGGATGGTTGCGATTTTCCTCTATCACACATCCCAAGTACTTGACACTTTCCATCTTCTTCGAATGTTCACCTCTAGTTCTTATTCCTCTAGATGGTCTATCTTTCTTTCTAGTAGGATCCTTACCAGATAGGACTGATGGAGTACATTGAAAAAGTTCAATGAAAGGCAGCATGTTTTGTATTCTCATGAAATATAGGAGAGAGTGTCACAGAAATGATACAGGATTTACGCTGGAAATCATTAAAAGAAAGGCGTTTTTCATTGTGATGGAATCTTCTCACGAAATTCCAATCACCAACTGTCACCTCCAAATGCGAAAATATTTTGTTGGCACTGACCTACATAGGGAGGAACGATCACCATGATAAAATAAGGGAAATGAGAGCTCTTACAGAAAGATACAGGTGTTCATTCTTTCCATGCGCTATACGAGATTGGAATAATAGAGAATTGTGAAGGTGGTTCAATGAACCCTCTGCCAGGCACTTGAATGTGATTTGCAGAGTATCCATGTAGATGTAGATGTAGTTGTAACCGTGTTCTCACTTTTGTTTACATTAAATTTCATTCCATAGAAATAGGGGATGTCCCAGGATGAATGGTCAATATTCAGGGATATGGCAGGAACATTTATTTGAAGCAAAAAACTTCATATGGACATATGCCCTATTCCAAATGGTTTCCAAGACAGATCACATTTAGTATCCTTTTGGTTTTGGGCTTGTGACACACACATATGTGTCTTACCCAGCCAACCTCCTTTGACATTTCATTCTAAACTCAACCTGCCTCATTGCTTTCAATCTCTTTGCTCAGGATGTCTTTCTGCCATTAAATTGGCCCACTGAATGCATAGTGTCCAAGAAGTGTGAAGTAGTGCAAGGTTTTAAGAGAGTAGCTGAGAGAAGCATTGATTAACTTTGTTTGTAAGCATGCTGGCTAAAATGCCATACAGCTAGACCAATGAAGAATACGCAGATGTGATGTATGTTTACAGCTTTTACAGTGCTAGTGCTTTTGCAGCTGTCAAAAAATACCATCAGCGCCTTCCAACATGTTGAATTCCTGATCATAGAGTGTTTACCACAGTTTTCAACACATTTTATGAAACAGGTATTCCAAGTTTTCAGTTTTCTTCTGAATGTAGTTCAACAACCTGTGCAGTGACAGCAACACATTGTTCTATTACCAGTACATGGAAACTTTCTGAACATATTAGTGTCCCGTGCACAGAGTATAACAACTATTACGTGTGGAGAACATGTACCCATTTCACATACAGCATGTCATAGTGAAGGGAGACGAAAATTTAATAGTCATGGGTGACTGGAATTTGGCAGTAGGAAAAGGGAGAGAAGGAAACGTAGTAGGTGAATATGTATTGGGGTAGGAAATGAAAGAGGAAGCCACCTGGTAGAATTTTGCAAAGAGCACAATTAATCATAGCTAACACTTGGTTCAAGAATCATAAAAGAAGGTTGTATACATGGAAGAAGCCTGGAGATACTGACAGGTTTCAGATAGATTATGTAATGGTAATACAGAGATTTAGGAACCAGGTTATAAATTGAAAGACATTTCCAGGGGCAGATGTGGACTCTGACCACAATCTATTGGTTATGAACTGTAGATTAAAACTGAAGAAACTGCAAAAAGGTGGGAATTTAAGGAGATGGGACCTGGATAAACTGACTAAACCAGAGGTTGTACAGAGTTTCAGGGAGAGCATAAGGGAACAGTTGATAGGAATGGGGGAAAGAAATATAGTAGAAGAAGAATGGGTAGCTTTGAGGGATGAAGTTGTGAAGACAGCAGAGAATCAAGTACAGTAGAGCGTCGATTATCCAAAGTAATTGGGGAACATGGGTGTTCGGAAAACTGGTTTGTTCGGATAATCAAACTGTACATGTTTATTTGCCAAAAAGAAGTACTGTACAGTAAATTTATTCATAAAAACAGGCATATCTTTTAGTATTACAAAGTAACAACTTTAAAGTTCGAAGGACCTCCAAGTTTTTCATTGAACTGCATTGCCTTCTCACACAGAATGGGACCTGAGATAGGTTCTCCTTCAGATCTCTTTTGTGTAAACCACTTGTAAACAGCATCATCTAGATCTATGTTAGTGGCGAGCTTCATAGTTTTACGGCTTGTTGATCCATCAGTGGAATCAAGCATAGCTATAAAATTTGCTATGCTCGCCTTTTGTGTCGACTTCCCCACCTTGTACTCATTGGATAAAGTGGTTGCATATTCACCTTCTTATAACCTTTTAATAATCTTGTACTTGTCCCTCATAGAAAGGACAATACATTTATGTTTAAGCATTTTGTATTGTCAAGTTCACTTCTTCACGCAGCAGCACCCAAGTGGTCGTAACAGAGAACAGAAGGTGACTATTTGCACCATGAGAAGCTCTTCTTGGGGACGCGCAATCCTTCAAACTGTGTGGAACAGCATGCCTCAACTCTAAGCTGGCACAGCTGTTGCTGTGAACAGCTTTGATACTGTGCTACTTCTACTGCCAGTGCCAAGCCAACAGAAGTGTGCTGATTGTCGAAACACAGCGACTGGCAGCTTGGCCGGTCAGCAGTGCCTTGTGAAGGCCCCATTAGAAGCAACGTTCCGCCAGCGTTGGCCAGTGCGGTGACTACTGTGGGAAACTTGGTTTGGGAGTGACGGGGGATGATGTACGGTAGGGTGCGAGAGTAACAGGTGCGAGCGAGTACACAGTTCGGTTAAGCGGTCGTTCGGTTGACTGACGTTCGGATAATCGACGCTCTGCTGTAGGTAAAAAGACGAGGGCAAGTAGAAATCTTTGGGTAACAGAAGAAATATTGAATTTAATTGATGAAAGGAGAAAATATAAAAATGCAGTAAATGAAGCAGGCAAAAAGGAATACAAATGTCTCAAAAATGAGATTGACAGGAAGTGCAAAATGGCTAAGCAGGGATGGCTAGAGGACAAATGTAAAGATGTAGAGGCTTATCTCACAAGGGGTAAGATAGATACTACCTACAGGAAAGTTAAAGAGACCTTTGGAGAAAAGAGAACCACTTGTATGAATATAAAGAGCTCAGATGGAAACCCAGTTCTAAGCAAAGAAGGGAAAGCAGAAATGTGGAAGGAGTATATAGAGGGTCTATACAAGGGTGATGTACTAGAGGGCAATGTTATAGAAAGGGAAGAGGATGTAGATGAAGATGAAATGGGAGATACGATACTGCGTGAAGAGTTTGACAGAGCACTGAAAGACCTGAGTTGAAACAAGGCCCCGGGAGGAGACAACATTCCATTAGAACTACTGATGGCCTTGGGAGAGCCAGTCCTGATGAAACTCTACCATCTGGTGAGCAAGATGTATGAGACAGACGAAATACCCTCAGACTTCAAGAATAATATAATAATTAAAATTCCAAAGAAATCAGGTGCTGACATGTATGAAAATTACCGAACAATCAGTTTAATAAGTCACAGATTCAAAATACTAACGCAAATTCCTTACAGACAAATGGAAAAACTAGTAGAAGCCGACCTCGGGGAAGATCAGTTCGGATTCTGTAGAAATATAGGAACACGTGAGGCAATACTGCCCCTACGACTTATCTTAGAAGCTAGATTAAGGAAAGGCAAACCTACATTTCTAGCATTTGTAGACTGAGAAAGCTTTTGACAATGTTGACTGGAATACTCTCTTTCAAATTCTGAAGGTGGCAGGGGTAAAATATAGGGAGCGAAAGGCTATTTACAATTTGTACAGAAACCAGATGGCAGTTATAAGAATCGAAGGACATGAAAGAGAAGCAATGGTTGGGAAGGGAGTGAGACAGGGTTGTAGCCTCTCCCCGCTGTTATTCAATCTGTATACTGAGCAAGCAGTGAAGGAAACAAAAGAAAAATTCAGAGTAGGTATTAAAATCCATGGAGAAGAAATAAAAACTTTGAGGTTCGCCGAGGACAGTGTAATTCTGTCAGAGACAGCAAAGGACTTGGAAGAGCAGTTGAACAGAATGGATAGTGACTTGAGAGCAGGATATAAGATGAACATCAACAAAAGCAAAACGAGGATAATGGAATGTAGTTGATTTAAGTCGGGTGATGCTGAGGGAATTAGATTAGGAAATGAGATACTTAAAGTAGTAAAGGAGTTTTGCTATTTGGGGAGCAAAATAACTGATGATGGTCGAAGTAGAGAGGAGATAAAATGTAGAGTGGCAATGGCAAGGAAAGCGTTTCTTTAGAAGAGAAAGCTGTTAACATTGAGCATAGATTTAACTGTCAGGAAGTCATTTCTGAAAGTATTTGTATGGAGTATAGCCATGTATGGAAGTGAAACATGGACGATAAATCGTTTGTACAAGAAGAGAATAGAAGCTTTCAAAATGTGGTGCTACAGAAGAATACTGAAGATTAGATGGGTAGATCACATAACTAACGAGGAGGTATTGGAGAGGATTGGGGAGAAGAAAAGTTTGTGGCACAACTTGACTAGAAGAAGGGATCAGTTGGTAGGACATGTGTTGAGGCATCAAGGGATCACCAATTTAGTATTGGAGGGCAGCGTGGAGGGTAAAAATCGTAGAGGGAGACCAAGAGATGAATACCCGTGGTCTAGGGGTGGCGTCTTTGATTCATAATCAAAATGTCTTCAGTCCCAGGTTCGATCCCCGCCACTGCCTAAATTTTGATAAATAATCAGCATTGGCGGCCGAAGACTTCCGGCATAAGAAGTCAGCCTCATTCTGCCAACAGCCTTGTCAAAGAGGGCGGAGGAGCGGATAGAGGTTCAGAGCACTCTCTTGTCCTAGGGGTGGGAAATTGCCCCTAAAGGTGGAAGAATCAGCAATGATCAACGACATGAGGATGCAGAAGGCAATGGAAACCACTGCATTAAAGACACATAACGTGTATCCACAGGACATGTGGCCTGTAATTGAAGAAGTGTCATGATGATCTCTCCATTGGCAAAAGATTCCGGAATAGTCCCCCATTCGGATCTCAGGGAGGGGACTGCCAAGGGGGAGGTTACCATGAGAAAAAGATTGAATAATGTACGAAAGGGTAACGTTCTACGAGTCGGGGCGTGGAATGTCAGAAGCTTGAACGTGGTAGGGAAACTAGAAAATCTGAAAAGGAAAATGCAAAGGCTCAGTCTAGATATAGTAGGGGTCAGTGAAGTGAAGTGGAAGGAAGACAAGGATTTCTGGTCAGATGAGTATCGGGTAATATCAACAGCAGCAGAAAAGGTATAACAGGTTTAGGATTCGTTATGAATAGGAAGGTAGGGCAGAGGGTGTGTTACTGTGAACAGTTCAGTGACCGGGTTGTTCTAATCAGAATCGACAGCAGACCAACACCGACAACGATAGTTCAGGTATACATGCTGACGTCACAAGCTGAAGATGAACAGATAGAGAAAGTGTATGAGGACATTGAAAGGGTAATGTAGTATGTAAAGGGGGACGAAAATCTAATAGTCATGGGTGAGTGGAATGCAGTTGTAGGGGAAGGAGTAGAAGAAAAGGTTACAGGAGAATATGGGCTTGGGACAAGGAATGAAAGAGGAGAAAGACTAATTGAGTTCTGTAACAAGTTTCAGCTAGTAATAGTGAATACCCTGTTCAAGAATCACAAGAGGAGGAGGTATACTTGGAAAACGCTGGGAGATACGGGAAGATTTCAATTAGATTACATCATGGTCAGACAGAGATTCCGAAATCAGATACTGGATTGTAAGGCGTACCCAGGTGCAGATATAGACTCAGATCACAATATAGTAGTGATGAAGAGTAGGCTGAAGTTCAAGACATTAGTCAGGAAGAATCAATACGCAAAGAAGTGGGATACAGAAGTACTAAGGAATGACGAGATACGTTTGAAGTTCTCTAACGCTATAGATACAGCAATAAGGAATAGCGCAGTAGGCAATACAGTTGAAGAGGAATGGACATCTCTAAAAAGGGCCATCACAGAAGTTGGGAAGGAAAACATAGGTACAAAGAAGGTAGCTGGGAAGAAACCATGGGTAACAGAAGAAATACTTCAGTTGATGGATGAAAGGAGGAAGTACAAACATGTTCCGGGAAAATCAGGAATACAGAAACACAAGTCACTGAGGAATGAAATAAATAGAAAGTGCAGGGAAGCTAAGATGAAATGGCTGCAGGAAAAATGTGAAGAGATTGGAAAAGATATGATTGTCGGAAGGACAGACTCAGCAATAAGAAAAGTCAAAACAACATTTGGTGACATTAAAAGCAACGGTGGTAACATTAAGAGTGCAACGGGAATTCCACTGTTAAATGCAGAGGAGAGAGCAGATAGGTGGAAAGAATACATTGAAAGCCTCTATGAGGGTGAAGATTTGTCTGATGTGATAGAAGAAGAAACAGGAGTCGATTTAGAAGAGATAGGGGATCCAGTATTAGAATCGGAATTTAAAAGAGCTTTGGAGGACTTACAGTCAAATAAGGCAGAAGGGATAGATAACATTCCATCAGAATTTCTAAAATCATTGGGGGAAGTGGCAACAAAATGACTATTCACGTTGGTGTGTTGAATATATATGAGTCTGGCGATATACCATCTGACTTTTGGAAAAGCATCATCCACACAATTCCGAAGACGGCAAGAGCTGACAAGTGCGAGAATTATCGCACAATCAGCTTAACAGCTCATGCATTGAAGATGCTTACAAGAATAATATACAGAAAAATGGAAAAGAAAATTGAGAATGCGCTAGGTGACGATCAGTTTGGCTTTAGGAAAAGTAAAGGGATGGGAGAGGCAATTCTGACGTTACGGCTAATAAAGGAAGCAAGGCTAAAGAAAAATCAAGACACTTTCATAGGATTTGTTGACCTGGAAAAAGTGTTCGACAATATAAAATGGTGCAAGCTGTTCGAGATTCTGAAAAAAGTAGGGGTAAGCTATAGGGAGAGACGGGTCATATACAATATGTACAACAACCAAGAGGGAATAATAAGAGTGGACGATCAAGAACGAAGTGTTCGTATTAAGAAGGGTGTAAGACAAGGCTGTAGCCTTTTGCACCTACTCTTCAATCTGTACATCGAGGAAGCAATGATGGAAATAAAAGAAAGGTTCAGGAGTGGAATTAAAATACAAGGTGAAAGGATATCAATGATACGATTCACTAATGACATTGCTATCCTGAGTGAAAGTGAAGAAGAATTAAATGATCTGCTGAACGGAGTGAACAGTCTAATGAGTACACAGTATGGTTTGAGAGTAAATCGCAGAAAGACGAAGATAATGAGAAGTAGTAGAAATGAGAACAGCAAGAAACTTAAAATCAGGATTGATGGTCACGAAGTCAATGAAGTTAAGGAATTCTGCTACCTAGGCAGTAAAATAACCAATGACGGACGGAGCAAGGAGGACATCAAAAGCAGACTCGCTATGGCAAAAAAGGCATTTCTGGCCAAGAGAAGTCTACTAATATCAAATACCGGCCTTAATTTGAGGAAGAAATTTCTGAGGATGTAGATCTGGAGTACAGCATTGTATGGTAGTGAAACATGGACTGTGGGAAAACCGGAACAGAAGAGAATCGAAGCATTTGAGATGTGGTGCTATAGACGAATGTTGAAAATTAGGTGGACTGATAAGGTAAGGAATGAGGAGGTTGTACGCAGAATCGGAGAGGAAAGGAATATGTGGAAAACACTGATAAGGAGAAGGGACAGGATGATAGGACATCGGCTAAGACATGAGGGAATGACTTCCATGGTACTAGGAAAAAAATCTAAATTTTGTTTCTCCTCCATCCTTGATCCACATACTAGGCATGTACTTGTCTGAGCATGATTTAGAATTTGCTTAAATTTTTCGCATAATTCCTCTGTGTCCATCACATTGGAACTAAATGATGTCATTTCATTGTCTAAGTGAGATGCTAACAACTGCTTATCTGCACTTTCTGACAGCAACACTCACCTAGCCTTCTTGATTGATTTATTAACTTTTGTAACCATAGTCACTATGATGATATCAGGATCACTAATTCGTGACTCAATACTGATGTGTGAGCTCCACATACCAGTCTTGGCCAGCAAATTCAAGCTTATTTCTGAGTTATTTGTTTATCCATGTCTGCATGATGCTGATTCTTCAACTGTTGTGCAATTAATGAATAACTCCATTTTTTTTATTTTTTTATTTTTTTTTTATTTTTTTTTAACTTTATTTAGTTCACACAATTGGTTTTGGCCTTTGTATCACGCCATTATCAAATGTATGTGAAAATTATGTTGCACAGACTGGAGTGGCTATTCATTAATCATTTCTGAATGTTCACCCACCAAGGTTCACCACAATGTGTGCCATATGTTCATGGTTTCTGCTGAGTGTGAACACTTCTGCCAGTATGTAAAACAGTCATGGTAGAAAGGGTCACTCTGTGTAACTGCCATAGCTTGCCATCAATGATCAAGGGCAACATGTTCTTCAATTCCATTGTCATCAACCTATACCTTTCAGTTTTATACTGCCCTGGTCATTGTCAGACATCCATAGGGTGTAATTCTGGCCACATATTATCTTGATGAATATTGGCTCTGTCCCTATTGTTGTGGACAATCCTGGGTGCATTACTGTCACTGATTGCCATAGAAGACATCATACAGGCTGCTCCTTCAGCTTAATCCACATCGCCTCAAGCATTGCTGCTGTACATTAATTAAGAGGCTCACAAGAAATTCAGATCTGGTGGAGAGCCCACACTTGACAAAAACAGCTGGATCATGTTTTACTTGTAAGATAAGAACATTTTTCTCAAAAGATCAGAAAGTAACTGGGCTGCCACATTCCTAATTCTGCATAATTTTCTTTGTAACCACAGCATAATAAATACATTATACATGTTTTGGCCTTTGAAAAAACAAAGTGTATACAAGTTGATCTAAAAGAATGTAAGATATGTTTAATATGATTTACTCATTATGTAATATATATTCTTTCTCAAAATTATAGGAATGAGAGAGAATTGTTGGCTAAGTTCAACCATAAAAAGCATGAAATGATCACCTGCGTAGACGATCAAGTGCAGCATTGAGTCCATGCATACGATGCCTCTCTCGAGCATTAGCTTTGTTCCTCCGAGCTCGAACACGTTGTGCCCGTCCATCTGCCCGGCGATCAGTCTCAGACATAGTTAATCATCTGTCACATATTTTTTGCTTAGTCACATTAAAATATTATGCAGATTGTTAAGCTCATTTAAATACAGCACTCCTGAGCCATATATCCTAATCCAGACACACACACACACACACACACACACACACACACACACACACACACACGTACGCGCACACTGGATGACAGTCATTGAACTGTATGAAAAAAACATAAATTAGGTACAAACTATGGCATGCACACACTTTATTCAACTTGTAAATCTCACTACAGGATGACAGTTATTGAACTGTGTGAAAGAAAACATAAATTGGTTACAAACGATGGCGTGCACACACTTTATCCAACTTGTAAATGTCACTACAGATATTTAGGTTATGACATGTTCGATGTGCCTGCCATCACTGGCATTGATGTGGCACAGATGAATAGCAAAATTCTGGATGACCCGCTGAAGTGTCGAAACAGGAATGCTGTCAATGACCTTCTGAATGACTGTTTTCAGCTCAGAAATGGTTTTGAGAGGCACCTTTTCTATAATATAGCCCCACAGAAACAAGTCACATATGTTCAGATCCAGAGAATATGGCAGCCAATAAAGGCCCATGCCAGTGGTCTCTGGGTGCCCAGAGCCAGAATGTGGTCCCCAAAGTGCTCCCCCAGGACATCAAACACTCTCCTGCTTCGATGGGGTCAAGCTCAATCTTTCATGAACCACATCTTGTCGAAATCAGGTCACTTTGGATAAAGGGGATGAAATCATCTTCCAAAACCTTCATGTACTGTTCAGTAGTCACCATGCCATCTAGGAAAATTGCACTGATTATTCTGTCACTGGACATTGCACACCACACAATCACCCATTGAGGATGAAGAGACTTCTTGATCCAAATGCGTCAATTTTGCTTATTGACAAATTCATCCAAATGAAAGTGAACCAAACCCTAGAGTGCTTACTAATTCCCATCATGTCCCATGGCCAGCCGTGCAGCTTGAACATCCTAATGCAAACTGTTCAGAAGTTATGATGATTTTATTTCATGTAGATCAATAATTGTCAACCTGCATATCTGTGTGTGTGTGTGTGTGTGTGTGTGTGTGTGTGTGTGTGTTTGTTACATTAAATACTACCACATCATGCATGATGTTTAAAATTATTACTTCTGTGATACTAACAATATCTGCAAAACTTTTTGCAGACAATGCCCACGTATGTTGCTAAATACACCTACAAAGTTATATCATAGTACCACACATAGCTCAGGAGATATGATGCCATGAACACTGGGATTGAAAAACTGCATGGTGTTTTAATACATTTATTCTTCACTACAAAGATACTTCTATGAGGGTTGACTGAGAAGTAATGCCTCCAACTTCGTAACTTGGCAGCATTGGTATGTGGCAGGTACTGACTTGTTCCATAGCCTCTTCTCTACAGCTCCAGTTGGCGGGAAGTCTTAGCATTGAATCATTGCATTGTTACAGTGTAAAGTATGGAACCCTGTGCAGATGGTCAGTCAATGTGATTTAAGCAATGTACAGTCATTGAATTCTTGACAGCAGAAGGTGTCACCCCAAAGGAGATTCACCAGAGTATGAAAGCAGTTTATGGTGATTGTGTTGATGGGAGTACTGTGCATCATTGGGCAAGTAAGTTTAAAAATATTGAGGTGGGAACATCTGACCTGTGTGACAAACAAAGAGTTGGACGTCCTGTGACAGCAACCACTGAGTTTCACAAGCAAAATGTTGACAGATTGATTCAGGATGATCGTCGTATCACTCAGAGAGAAACTGCAAGCACAATCAGCATTTCTCAGGAACGTGTGGGTCTCATTATTGCTTTGCTTGGTTATCAGAAGATCTGTGCACAATGGGTATCCCGGATGCTGACTCCTGAAATGGAAGCACATAGACTTGAAATTTGCCAGGAACTCCTCTTGTGTTATGAAAATGAAGGTGACATCTTCCTCCATTCAATTGTGACAGGAGACAAAACATGGTTACACCATTATGACCCAGAGACGAAATGTTAGGCTATGGAATACGGACACAAAGTCTCACCCCAGAAAAAGAAATTCAAGACACAGCCCTCAGCTGGAAAAATCATGTCTATAGTGTTCTGGGACGCAGATGGTGTTATCCATCTTGATTTCCTTGATTGTGGAACAACAATAAATTCAGAGTGTTACATCACAATGCTGCGAACTCTGAAACGATAACTAACAAGGGTCCTGTAGCATGACAATGCTAAACCAAACACTTCACGTGCCAGCACAGCAGAACTTCAGAGACTGAATCTCATCACTGTACAGCATCCTCCATACATTATAGATTTAGCACTGTCTGACTTCCATCTGTTCCCAATAACAAAATGTGATCTGTGGAGACATCACTATGCTTCTGATGAAGATGTTGAGAGAACTGTGAGACTGTGGTTGTGGCAACAGAGTGTCGACTTCTTCTGTGATGGCTTCTAAAAACTTGTTCATCATTGGCAGAAATGTATCCAATTGGCTGGTGATTCTATGGAAAAGTGAATATTGGAAATTAAAGATCGCATTCTAAGGATTATTTCTGCATTTGATTTATTAAAATATTCCCATCCAAACCCAATTGATGAAGCTGGAGGCATTACTTTTCATTCAACCTCATAATATTCAGTCACCTTAAGGAAGTCCCTGACACTTGGCAGCACTTTTGACAGCTTTCAACATAGAAGCTCAAATGGTTGTGGATGAAAACAATAGCTGTCTATTGAGCTATGTAGAGGCATTGCCACAGAGATATCTACAAAACTGTGTTGTAGACATGTGAATCAGCGTGCCCAGCATACAGAAATACTATGTTTTTTAATTTGGTTAGTGTACTTATACATTTGTGCATTATTCACATTTCTCTGTATGATTGTTTCACAATTTCAAAGATGTTGTAATGAATGCATGAAAATAGAATTTTTTTTCAGTATTACACTACAAACACAATGCATTTTTTGTTTTCATTTCTAATAGAAATCTGGCAAAATGAGTGCCCTGGCAATGATTAGATTAGATTAGATTTACTTTCATTCCAATTGATCCCTAGTGAGGAGGTCCTCCAGGATGCAGAACATGTCAGAAAAACAACAATACATGACAAATATTGACAACTCAAACAAATAAACTAATGTACCATTCCACAGATCCCAAGTGGAATGATCATCATTTTTAATGAACACTATATGAAAGGAATATTTTACAAATACTGATGCACTGAATTTAAAATAAAAAAGTTTTTTATTTATTTATAAGGTAATAAATGTGTAATACAACTACTATAATACTTCTTTACAATGAACACATTACTGCACTGAAATGGTGCAGAAGTTAGATAGTACTTACACACACACACACACACACACACACACACACACACACACACACACACACTTATTTGCAATGAACACATTGCTGCACTGAAATTGTGCAGAAGTTACTTACCAAACAAAAGCGCTGGCAGGTCGATAGACAAACAAACAAACACAAACATACACACAAAATCTAGCTTTCGCAACCAACGGTTGCCTCGTCAGGAAAGAGGGAAGGAGAAGGAAAGACAAAAGGATATGGGTTTTAAGGGAGAGGGTAAGGAGTCATTCCAATCTCGGGAGCGGAAAGACTTACCTTAGGGGGAAAAAAGGACAGGTATACACTCGCACACACACACATATCCATCCACATATCCATCCACACATACAAGATGTGTGGATGGATATGTGTGTGTGTGCGAGTGTATACCTGTCCTTTTTTCCCCCTAAGGTAAGTCTTTCCGCTCCCGGGATTGGAATGACTCCTTACCCTCTCCCTTAAAACCCATATCCTTTTGTCTTTCCTTCTCCTTCCCTCTTTCCTGACGAGGCAACCGTTGGTTGCGAAAGCTAGATTTTGTGTGTATGTTTGTGTTTGTTTGTGTGTCTATCGACCTGCCAGCGCTTTTGTTTGGTAAGTCTCATCATCTTTCTTTTTAAATATATTTTTCCCACGTGGAATGTTTCCCTCTATTATTTTCATATATATATATATATATATATATATATATATATATATATATATATATATATATATATATATATATAAATCAAAACTGAATTTCATTGGTTGTTAAGCTTTTTATGGCTGCTGGCAAGTTATTGAAAATGTGTGTTCCTGAATAATGAACACCTTTTTGTATAAGACTAAGTGACTTTAAATTCTTGTGAAGATTATTCTTATTTCTAGTATGCTGGATTTGTCAGCTATTAATAAATAACAAACAGGAAATATAGTGGAGGGAGAAGGTAGACATAGGAACCATTGGTATTGTAGTTTGCAAGCTGTTTTATCTGTGTTGCGAAAGAACTAGTGCTCCAAGTGCTAATAAAAAGCTTTGTAGCTTAAATCATTATAAGTGCTGAAAGCTGGCTAAAGCTAGAGATAAGTTCAGCTGAAATTTTTATGAAGGATGTAACAGTGCTCTAAGGAAAGCTTAAATACAGTTTGTGGTGGCACTTCTGTTGCCATTAGAAGATAGGGATCATAATAGAGAAAATGTATGAGTGTGAATAGGATTGGATAACAAGTTGGTATTTGCAGAAGGTACAAAGTATTTGATACATCCAGCAAGATAATGTGAGTCACAGGTGTATAATAGACTTTTTGTAGGGTTGTAAGGAGCTATTTTCGTAGTTATGAAAGTTAATTGTAGTATGGATACAGTTGCCTAGGGCTGTAGCAAGCTTTTGGCATCTCAGTCTCTCTACGAAACATCTAAATTCAAGGAGTAAATCTTAGAGTTGGCTCATCAGAAATTATCATGTTTCATTTGGTATTTGATATGTTTGTAGACTAATTACAAGGAAAATGTGAACCAATGACTTTTGTAGCACTTTGACTCAATTTATACAAAGAAAAGCTTTGCCATGGATGGAGATATGAATCAAAAACCCTTGTTATATATCATAAGTTAAGAAAAAGTAAAATAATACGCTAGATTATATCATTTACAAGAAGGTGAAACACATAGACTTACATCTCAAATCAGCAGCCACTACTACCCCACAAAGAAACAGGACTAAAAGACTGTTCCACAAGATTTCCTAACTATGTGACATAGATAGCTTCAAGACTAACAACAGTATTATAAAAGGGATAAATTGCTACTCAACACATATAGGAGGCTTTGAGTCGCAGACAGGAACAATGAAACGACTAATTAACATTTAAGCTTTTGGCCCAAAGGCCTTCAGAAATAGAAAGCACACACACAAGTACAACTTATACAGACATGGCTGCCATCTCTGGCTGTTGTATCCTGACTGCAGACTGGAACTGCATCTGATGTAAACAACAGCACAGGGTAAGTGGAGTTGGTAAAGAGGCAGCATGGGGTGGGGAGGAGGAGGGATAGCAAAGTAGGAGAGCTTATAGTGCTGGCATTGGGGCAGGGAAGGGGATAGCTAGGTGGAGGACTGCAAATAGCGACCTTGCACCTACTCAGCCAGCAACCAACAGCACAGACGGGTTACACAGGCATGGATCTAGCAGAGACAGCACTTCAGAAAAGAGAAAAGGGATGGCTGTGCTCTGCCCAAGAATTAGGCAGCAAACCAAGTGCCACCAGATGTTACTGATCCCAGGCCACTTGACTAAAAATAGTACCAGCTGTCTATTGGCACCTGGGCAGTATTTACGCCAGCCTCACAGTTCACTCTGAGTGAGTTTCCTGGGACAGGCACTAATGGAAAAAGCATTCCTACAATCATGATCTCACTCTAGAGCTGCTGCTACAATGACAATGCTGTCCACATTGATCCTCACCTCCAGGAACTCCAGCTACAGACTTAGATCATTCGTGGCCTATATACCACAGAGATGTGGCCTTTGATGCCGTGACCAGTAACTGAACATGTTAATATTTGTCTTTGTTCTTCATTGGCAACTTTTGTGTGCCTCTTGTATGGACATTGGATTTTGGAACTTTCAAATTACTGTGATATTTTCAGGCCTTCAGTCTTCATATTGTTTTTGTTCTTCCAAAATTCAAGAAGTGATTTGTTTTCAGTTATTTTGTTCCAAACTAACTCCTGTTAGAGAAGATTGTTTATGTGTGTTACAGTAAACTACAAATTCATTTTACACCCAGGTATTTTTCCTACACTGCCTTTGGCAGACACTTCAGTTGGTGATGTGGATGAGAGTTCTTTTTTTGGTGGAGGTGAGGGGGGGAGGGAGAGTCAGTGTCTCCGGTGCATTCATTGACCTAGGTACAGTGTTTTGGCATGCGTTTCCCCACTCCCAAGTACACTTACTGTCACAACACTTTCAGTGCTACACAACCAGTGGATGTTTCTGGTGAGGTGTTGTTACTGCTCTAGCAGTACACTCACAAACTCCTGATCAAGCAGTTGGTGGCCATCTCCATGTTGCCTCTCAAGCTCTCCAACCACCTCTCCCAGACTGACTCCTTGGTGAAGGGCTTTCAGATGGTGCCCCCACTATTCCAGCAGTTTGAGAAGAAAGTTGAGCTATAGGCAAATGACATTTATTGCTTGAAAAACACTTCTTACCCCACGGCATCACACGTGGTACCCAGCAGTGCACCACCTTATTTGGCATAAGCGGGCCGAGTTTGTCAGAATACTCAACTCCCAGGTGCATCTGGTAGCAGCCTGCCAAAAGTTTTTCAGTTGTCATAAACTTGCCACAAAATGATCACCTGCCTCCAGGGTTCATCTTCTCATCTTGCAGGTGCCATTTCCAGCGTATTAATAATCAGTGTAAGCAATCATATGCAGCTTCCTTGATCTGGGACATGACTCTTGTGCACACCCCTAATGAAGGACTAGGCACAGATCTTAAACTGAAAAATCCTTCCTTAGAAACACATCTCTCCATTATCAGAACTTTTGAGCAGTCCCTGAGATAATCAAGCACTCAGCAGGACCTGCCACCACACCACCCTGCTGCCCCCAGCGCCAGTCATGCCAAGCATCCCAGTCAGATTCACACAATGCAGGCAAAGACTCAGTGGCCAGATGCCATATTCAAAAGCTCCCTCCCTGCATCCAGTGTTTTATTATTTATCACTGATACCAGTGCCACTACCGGTGCACCTCTTGTGGAAAATCTGGACATAGGGCCGAAGAGTGCGAAGCAGCACTCAAAATGAATGTCAACTGTTCACATGTGGACCCCTGCAATGTGAGGGAGTGGATTTCATGGCATGTCAGTTCCCAGAAGTATCCTACATTCAGTGTGTGCTTCTCCACTCAGAGGAATCTTTGTCATTCATGGAACCCATCAACATTGTGCCCACCAAGCTGCAGATGGGTAAGGGGTCCTCTGCAACAGTAATAGATTGGCAATCTTATTATTGCATGGGGTTCCCTCCCCTTTAACCTTTTGACATTCTGTTCCATAGATATCAACAAAGATATCATTAGAGTCAATGGCCGATTTACAGTCAAAATTCAGTACCATTCAGTACCATGCTAATGCTGACATCGTCTCACATCTGCCACTGGGCCAGAACCCCGCCTTTGATGTGGCTCCTGAAGTCTGGTTCCACCTGGATGTCACTGCTGAGGTGGCTGGGGCCAACTTTCCATTGCATGCCAAGCTCATTTTATGACACACCACCAAGGACCCAGAGTTCTGCAAGGCACTCCACCTTGTGCAATGCAGTTGGCTACCATACTCCGAGCAGTTGCAACACCCTGATATCTAAGTCTACTTGTATTGCTGGAATGAGCTCTCCACCCTCAATGATGTGCTCCTCCTCCAGCACATCTTGTCTCCCTTACACATCAGGAACTTGAGCATTGTGCTCACAAAGTGCCTGGCCAGCAATATGTCTACTGGCAGAGCATGGATGTGACAATCATCTTCAGGGTCACAAGTTACCTTCTACGCCACCTGCCAGAACAAGCAGGTCACCAATCCTTGTCATTTTTTTCTTTAGCCAGACTCTTCTGCCACCTGGTCGCAGCTACACCTGGATTTTGTGGGTCAATTCCTGGGGTATTCCTGGTTAATCAACAAAAATGCTGGCAGTGGCTTCCCTATGTCTGAAACATGTCCATCATGTCTGCAGGGCTTCCAGAAATTATTGTCATGGATGACCCTCAATTTGCTTCCACAGAATTTTCTGCTTACTGTGAAGTAAATGGCTTAGCCTTGACACATGTTGTGCCTTTTTTATCCTGCTTCTAACTATCTAGCCAAATGCTTCATCTGTGCCTTTAAATCCCCACTGTCTGAGCTCCAGCACCTTACGCTCTTTCTTGCTTCTTATTGTTCCGCTCCTGAGAATGGATCAACCATGGCGGCACAAAAACTCCATGGATAATATGTCAGTTGCAATTATCATTCATCCATCTCACTAGCACCCACCCCTCCCCTCAGTGGTCCTGCCATCAATGTCTCTCTCTCTAAGATCCTGTGTATGCTCTTGTCTTCACAAAAGGCTGCAGCAGTGGCTTCCTGCAATCACTTCCAATCTTTTGGGCCAAGCCATGGCCAAGATGATGCTTCAAGACAGCCCTGTGTGCTGTACGTGCATTAATCAATTGTGACATTGCCGTGTTCCTCTTCGTGGGTCTCATAGTCTACCATCATTCTTTGTTCCAGAGGCAGAGCAGAGTCCTCCACAATACCTATCCCAGACACCACCACCACAGCTCAGCTCCAGCTTGTAGCCAGCTCCCTAAACAGACCCTCAACTGCTCCACAAGTCATGCCAGCACCAACACAAATTGAGGTGGACCTCAGCCCCCCAGCCCACCCCCCTCCCCACCCCACCCAGTCTCTGCTGGAGCAACTGAATCACATTCTTCATGTTCCTTTTCATAATGTTGTTACATTCTTCACCAGTGTTTTGACTACCCCTTGTTGTACCCTGAAATGAGAAATGACCTACCCATTATCCTCCTCACCCTGCTCCCCCCCACAGCGGTTGTATTCTGCTGCTCACCTATGCAATATCCTCATCCATCCCTACTTCACCCCTGCTCCCAATGCATTGCTTCATGGCTCATATCCCTGCAATACACCTAGATGCAACACCTGCTGCAAACATCTTATCACCGCTAACTACTCCAGTCCTGTCACAGGCATCTCCTATACTGTCAAAGCAAGGGCTACCTGTAAAAGCAGCCATGTGACTACAAACTAATCTACAACCACTGTGCTTCTTTCTGCATGGGCATGACAACTAATAAGCTGTCTGTCCAACACATGAATGGTCGCTGCCAAAGTGTGGCCAAGAGACAGCTGAATCACACAGATGCTGAACACCCTGTCTCACAGAATGTGCTTCACTTCAATGACTGCTTCACGACCAGTGCCATCTGGAATATCAGCTTTTCTGTATTTCGCTGGTCAGAACTCTCCCTACAACAACATAACCATCATTCCTGCAACCCCCTAGTATCAAACTCTGCTAGTACCAGTCCTCCACCTACCTATCCCCTCCCCTATCCCACTCCAGCACTATACACACCTTCATACCACCGACAAAGCACTATTCTTTTCCTTTTCCCTACTTCCTCTGCCTCCCAATCATAACATTGTTCTGACTCTGCACCTAGCAGCCCTTTCCTGTCTCAACCACATCCCTGCATGCACTCACAGGTAGTACAATACCTTCTCCCACTTCCGCAATGCTATCTCTCTCCCTCTCCACCCCATGCCTTCTTTGTACCCACACCACCCACCTTGGATTACTACTCGCAGCAGACGCAGTTCTGGTTTCTGGTCCCCAGTTTGGCCACAACGGCTGGAGACAGTGACCATGTCTGTATGAACTGTACTTATGTGTGTGCTTTCTATTCGCAAAACAAGGCCTTTTGGATGAAAGCTGCAGTGTTTACTAATCTTCTCATTGTGCCTGTCTGTGACTCAACACCACCTCTATGTGGTGAGTAGCAATCTATCATTTTCATAATATTGTTGTTATTCCATCCTGGACTTTCCACGGGTTAAAGACTGTTTCACAAGACATCCAAAACTATATGGTATAGAGACATCAACTAATTAAATATGTTATAGGTATTCAAATCAGCATAAGACACAACTGCAAACTTTTTTAATTAGTTTCAGGTGAACCTTAACTGTTCCATATCTTTTATGTGATGGTGCAGTATTTGGACAAAAAAAATAAAAAAATAAAAAAAAAACCTGTGAGAAAAAAAAAAGACACGTAGCTCTGTTTTCAAACAATCTGTGAAACTAATGTTCTCCTTGATAGTTTTAAAAGAAGTATTTAGGATTTGCTGATCCAGTATCTGTGATATACCAGGCCAATGCAGTGTGATTACACTGGACTGTTTGTTTGCCTGGCTTGATCATTTCTGGGAGCATCAACACAGTATTTGTGATTTCAAAGCATATATAACTCTAACACTGCAAATAACTGCCCATTATGAAAACCTTTTAGAGATTATATTAAGGCAACTATTCTGACCACAGTACCTATAAGCACATTTTTATGATGCACATAAAAATATAATAACAATAATAATAATATAGAGCAGTTTTTGAGTCACAGAAATGCACAACTAGCAGGGTAGGGGTGGAGGATGGTAAAATGTTGCTTGTGGGAGCATACAGAGGCGATGTGGGGAGAGGATAGGACAACTAGGTGCAGTCTAGATGTTACATGAAGGGCAGGAGGAGGGGGGAGGTGGAAAAGAAGAGAATTAAAAAGACTGTAGGTACATTGATGGAATAGAAGGCTATATGTTGGGCTGCATCTCAGCAGTTGGGTGATCCAGCTGCTTCTCAGCCACAATTTGTCAGTAGCCTTTCACAGAGACAGACAGGTTGTTGGTTGTCATGCCCATATAGAATGAAGCACAGTGGTTGCAGCTTAGTTTGTAGGTCATACGACTGGTTGCACAGGTAGCCCTGCATTTGATGGCATAGGTGATACTTGTGACTGCACTGGAATAGGTGGTGATGGGACGAAACGTGGGACAGGTCTAGCATCTAGGTGTACTACCGGAATATGAGCCAAGAGGCAAGGTCGTGTGAGCAGGGGTTGAGAAGAGATGGACAAGGATATGTAGGTTTGGTATGCAGCAGAACTCCACAGTGGGAGGGGTAGTAAGGGTAGTGGGTAGACATTCCTCATTTCAAGGCATGACAAGAGGTAGTCAAAACACTGGCAGAAAATGTAATTCAGTTGTTTCAATCCTGAATGGTACTGAGTCACAAGGGGAATGCTTGTCTGTGGCAAGACTTGTGAGGTGATGGGTGACTGGAGGGATAAGGCATGGAAGATCTGTTTCTGTACAAAGTTGGGAGGGTAATTATGGTCTGTGAAGGCCTCAGTGAGGACCTTGGTGTACACTATAGCCACAGTTGTCTAGGCTGTATGGAAGGTACTTCTTGGTGTGGAGTGGGTGACAGCTATTAAAGTGGAGGTGTTGCTGGTGGTTAGTAGGTTTGATATGTACAGAGGTAATGATGTAGCCATTTTCGAGATGGAAGTCAGCATTGAAGAATGTGGCATATTGGGTCGAGGAGGATCAGGTGAAGTGAATGAGAGAGAAGGTGCTGAGGTTCTGGAGGAATGTGGATAAGGTGTCCTCACCATTGATCTAGATCACAAAGATGTCGTCATTGAATTTGAACCAGATGAGGGGTTTTGTGTGTATGAGTTGCATTTCCATGAATCTGTGAGTCTACATTGTCTAATTAGAAGAAGGTCTTTTGGCCAAAAGCTCACTTGTTTAGCTGTCTTTTTATTGGTCCTGTTTGTGACTCAGCATCTCCATTATATGATGAGCAGTAATCTATCCTTTTCATAATACTCTCATTATTCCATCCTTGATTTTCAATTGTTTGATTTTACTTAATAGCTTTTCTTCCACCCCATAATCCAGTGCTGTTTTCCTTTGTTACTATTTTCTAATGTATTACTATACTTAGTGTCCATCCTTTTCTTTTGTCTTCTTTTCCTGTGTTTTACATGTCACCATCCAAACTGAACCATGTGACCTGACCTTCAAGGCACACCTGTATCAACTGTCTCATCTGCACACAACACATGACCACATGACCATTCTGTTGGTGCAGCATCTCATGTCCCATATTACTCCTGCCCATGTCATTAACTCTAGCCCTTCAAATTGATCACCCTTCTTGTGTCACTCTTGTGTATTTCCTTGTGTTATTTCCTGTACCTTCCTGTGCCACACAAACTTGTACCTCATCCTGCCAACCCCTTCCCAACACCCACTTTTCTCCTCTCTTGTTCCAGTTCGCACATACTAACCTCACCAAATCAAGTCACTATGCTGCCTCCCTTCTCCATTCACATCTGCCCGACAACCTGCAATCCACATTATATTTTTTTATTTATTTTTATCTTCGTTCCCATTGAGTTTTCAAGTAGATTTCAGTTCATTTTCACCTCTCACTATGGGCTTCCTCCCTCAGGTTTCACCTTATTTCCCCATGCTTCATCCATTCCATATGTTTTTTGATTTTTCCCATGAATTTTGTCATATTTTTGCAAATGTTTCGTACATATTTCTATGTTCTTTACATATTTCTATGTTCTTTACATATTTCTATGCGTTTTTATTCTTCAGCATGGATCCTTGCTCCTCCCATCTGTGCCAATGCAGGAAAGTTTCCTTATCTTTAGTCAGAACCCAGACCTACATACTATTCCTGCGTTATTGCCTGGTTCATGGCGTCCACCCAAATGTCCTTACCATCAAATTACCCATCTCTGGCTGCAACTCCTTCTTCCATAATGACCTCCATCTGTTCAGATTCCACCAGTCCTTAGCTCTCACCAACCTAGTCCTGCAAAACCACATAAATCAGACCCAAATCTCCTTGCAATACCTCCTCTCCATCCATAAAATTCTCTGTATGCCATCTCTCACAATGAAATTCTTGCCCTCCAGGAACTAGAGCAGAATGCACAATGCCACCTCAAAAAACTCTCGAACCTGTTCCCCCCCCCCCCCCCCCTCCCCTCAAACCCTTCTTGGACTACCACTACCCAACACTTTTACAACAGCCTCGAAACCTCCCTCTGATCAGCTCATAGCTGACAAAACCTGCCTCACAGACCTGCTGCATCTACCCCACCCTCAAAAACTCTGTTCCACCACCATACAGAATTGAGAACGTAAGCAGACCCAAAACACAATCATGAATCTTTCCTCCAAAAGCCTTAGTCCAACAGAACTATCTGTCATTTCCAAAGACCTTACCTTTTTGCCTCACTGCCAAGTTCAATTATGCTGGACTTGTTAAAGACCTTCTCTCCTTCTCCTGGTCCCTTTTTTGTCACCAAACCCTACCGATCTGACTCAACCAAAGACAAATGCTGAACTCTGCCTGACTCAATTCTCAATTCACTCCTCCATCCATTTGTGATCTATCCCCACTATCCCCAAATCTCTGTATTTTAATTTTTCAGAATTTCTTGACCTTGAAACTTGCCTCACCACCATTCCCCAAATCCCTCAACATGCAAGAAAACCTTACATCCACAGAAAGAACAGCAATCCACCAACTAAAAAGTTATCCTGAAAGTATAATTCTACCTGTTGACAAAGGCTCTACCACTGTTGTTTTGAACTGCAAGGATTACCTGACAGAAGGACTGCCAGCTGTCAGTTCATCCACCCACAAACCCTGCCACAGTGACCCCAGTCCAGAAGTCCAACAGGATCTCCAGTCTCTCCTCAAATCCTTAGGCCCATCCCAGAACCTCTCCCCTGAGTCTAACACTCTCCTCACCCCTACTTAAACCTAACCACCCAGAACACCCCACTGTGTCTGGTTATTGCGTCCCTACTGCAAGAATCTCTGCTCCTTCAACCTATTACCTGCAACCTACCATCCTATATAAAAGATATCAACCATTTCCTCTGGCAACTCTCCACAGTTCCTTTTCCTTTATCACATGGTGCCCTGTTCATCACTATTGTTGCCACACTTTATGCTAATATCCCTAATGCCTATGGCCTTGCTGTTGTTGAACACTGCCTTTTTCATTGCCAGACAAATTCCAGATCTACAATCTCCTTCCGGGTCACCATGATCAGCCACATCCTCACCCACAATTACTTCTCCTTCGAAGGCATCACCTACAAACAAATCCGAGGCATGGGCAATTGGCACCTGCAAGGAACCATCCTATGCCAACGTATTCATGGCCCATCTACAGGAATCCTTCCTAACCACCCAGAATCCAAAACCCCCACCTAGTTCAGATTCATTGATGACATCTTCATGATCTGGACTGAGGGTGAGTACTCCCTGTCCATGTTCCTGCATAATCTCAACACACTCTCCCCCATTCATTTCACCTGGTCCTTCTCAATCAAACAAGACACATTCCTAGATGTCAAATTCCACCTCAAAGGTGATTATATCAGTACCTCTGTCCATGTCAGGCCTACCAATAACCAACAACACCTCCACTTCGACAGCCGCCAGCCACTCCATTCCGAGAAGTTCCTTCCATGCAGCCCAGCCGCCCATGTCTGTCACACCTGTAGTGATGAGTAGTCACTCTCAAAATACACCAAGGATCTCACTGAGGTCTTCACAGGCTGTAATTACCCTCCATACCTCATACAGAAACAGAGCTCCCATGTCTTATCTCTCCACTTACCCACTGCCTCCCCATGTCCCCCCATCCAGCCACAGAGGAGCATCCCCCTTGTGGCCCAGTATCACCCAGAACTGGAGTAACTGAATCACATTCTCTGCCAGTGTTTAAATTACCTCTCCCCTTCCTCGTTTCCACTCCACCACTATACAGCCTTCTATTCAACCAATGCACCCACAGTCTTTTTACTTATCTCCTTTTCCACCTCCCCTCCTCCTCCCCCTGTCTAATGAGGAATGTCCTACCTGCTGTCCTTCCCACCTCTCCCACAGTGGTATTTTGCCACCTACTGTACCTACACAACATACTTGTCCATCCTTACTCATCCTCTGCTCCCATCCTCTTTCCTCATGCTCACGTCCCTGTAATGTACCTAGAAGAAAGACCTGCCCCATACATCCTCTCACCACCTCCTGTTGCAGTCTGGTCACAAGCATCACCTTTCCCATCAAATGCACGCCTACCTGTGAAACTAGTCACGTGATCTATACGCTAAGCTGCAACCACTGTGCTGCATTCTACTTGGGCATGACAACCAACAAGCTATCTGTCTGCATGAATGGCTACCGACAAACTGTGGCCAGGAACCAGCTGGACCACCCAGCTGCTGAGCACACTGCCTAACACAACATTCTTCATTTCAGTGAATACTTCACATCCTGTGCCATCTGGATCTCTCCTGCTAACATCAGCTTTTCTGAATTGCTCAGGTGGGAACTCTCCTTGTAATATATCCTATGTTCTCCTAACCCTCCTGGCCTCAACCTTCATTAGCCACTGTCCTCCACCCACCTATCCCCTTCCTTGTTCCCACTCCAATATACAGCCTTCTATTCAAACAATGCAGCCACAGATGTTTTACTTCTCTGTTTTTCCACACCTCCCTTCTCTTCCCCACATCTAAACACCCACTATGCTTACCCTCCTCATCCCAGCCTCCTCCTTACCCCCACCACCCAGATTGCTTCACCCACCATGTGTTGTTGTTCATGGTCTGGCTTCTGCAGCCAGTGGTCCTGTGTGTATGAGTTGTGTTTCCATGAATATGTATGTGTGTATGTTGTCTAATCCAGAAGAAGGCCTTTTGGCCAAAAGCTTACTTGTTTAGCAGTCTTTTTGTTGCACCTGTCTGCCTCTTAGCATCTTCACTGTGAGGTGAGTAGCTACCAGTCCTTTTCACAATATTGTCATTATTCCGTCCCTGATTTTCCATTGTTTAATAATAATAATAATATTTTTTGTTTTGTAATCTCAGTAATCTATGGAAGCCAAATTCAACATAGAAACTGAACTGACAATAACAATTAAAATATTTGAGGTACATGCAACTTCAGAAGGAATGACCGTTGGATAAAATGACACTATTATTTCAGATGGAGTTATATCATTCTGAACAATTATCTTTCAAACAGAGCGATCTACTAACAACATATGGAGATGTAATTGAAAAGTGCTATGGCAGAAGCCACAATAGCTGTATGCAGAAGGACAAGTGGCAGAAAACTGTGGAAGGAGATACCATGATGGAATGAAAGAGTGAAAGAGGTAGTGGGAAAGAAGAACAAGGCCTTCCAAGAAAGAACCAAATTGGCAAAACAGGAGCATAACAAAAAGAATAAAGAGGCAAATAAGAAAGTGACTGAGGACAGGAGAATGCGGATGGAAGAATGGACACAAATGACACAAGAAAAGAGCAGAGAAAGTACAAAAGTACTATGTGAAATGGTCAAAAGTAAGAGGAGAGTTTTGAAAGAGGATGCTACTATGCCAGAGAGAAATGGGAAAGAAGTTAATAAGAAAGAGACACTGAAGATAGTATGGAAGGAGTACCTTGAGCACTTGCTAAATCTGAATGGACCCTAAAGGTGGTACAAGTAAACTCTGGAGGGGAAAAGGACCTGACATGAGTCTTTTTGTTGCACCTGTCTGCCTCTTAGCATTTTCACTGTGAGGTGAGTAGCAACCATCCCTTTTCACAATATTGTCACTATTCCATCCCTGATTTTCCATTGTTTAGTAATAATAATAATATATTTTGTTTTGTAATCTCAGTAATCTATGGAAGCCAAATTCAACATAGAAACTGTACTGACAATAACAATTAAAATATTTGAGGTACATGCAACTTCGGAAGGAATGACCGTTGGATAAAATGACACTATTATTTCAGATGGAGTAATATCACTCTGAACAATTATCTTTCAAACAGAGCAATCTACTAACAAAATATGGAGATGTAATTGAAAAGTGCTATGACATGAGAGAAATGGAAATGACATTAGGCAAGGTCAAAAGAGCATAGGCACCAGATGTGGAAAAAGTAAGTGGCAAAATGGTGAAGGTGACAGGGGAAGTTGGGAAACAGTTGCTGTATTGTGTGTGGAATGAAAGAAGTTTTCAGAAGATTGGAAGAGGGCACTAATTGTCCCTATATTCAAGAAACAGTGTAGGAAGGATTGTAGAAACTGCAGGGGAGTCACACTGAGATCTCACTGTGCGAGGTATATGAAAAGATCCTGGAGAGCAGAATCCAAACAAGGGTTGAGAACAAATCAAGAGAGAAACAGCATGTCTTCAAACCTGGCAGGTTAGCTGTTGACCTCATATTTCCAGTGGGGCAACTCCATGAGCACCACTGCGAATTTGGAAAAGACCTTGTGATCACCTTTCTCGATATAGAAAAGGCATTTGATAGCATCTGTAAGAGAAAGGACTGGGAAGCACTAGAAAAGAAGGGAGTGGAGAAAGAGACAACAAGCAAAGAGGAGGAGATGTACTGTGGAAGTACAAGTTGTGTGAAAGTTGAAAATGAAAGAACAGATTGGTTGCTGCAAAGAAGTTGTTTGAAACAGGGCAGTGCATTGTCACCTCTTCTCTTCATTGTAGTCCTGGATGAGATAATGACTAAGGTGTTAGAAGAAACTGCAGAGGAGAAGATGAAAGCAATAGTGTTGACAGATGACTTGATAATTCGGAGGAGGAGGAGGAAATTCAGGGACAGCTGGTTGCTTGGGAAGAAACTGTGAGACAGCATGAAATGAAATTTAATTTAAACAAAGGTGAGACCCTTTTACAGCTAGAAAGAAAGACAGTCAGACTGGTGGAATAAGGATTTGAGTCAAAGACTGAAGAAGGTGGAAAGGATCAAGTACTTGGGAAATGTGATAGAGAAAAATGGCAGATAGGCAGAAGTATTTTTGCAAAGTGTTAGGAGCCTGGTGTGGAATGACAACATCCCACAATAAAGCAAAGAAGTAATATATAAAAGTCAATACATCCCAATACTTAACTATGCATTTGAAACACTGGTAATGAAGAAATGAGATGTAAGCAGATTCAATGCATATGAAATGAAATCCTCTCCGCAGTAGGACTGGAGTAACAAGGAGAGAGATGATGAGGAATGGAAGAGTAAGGGAAATTGTGAAAGAGGAACCCTTGCAGAGCAGGACAGAAACATCAAGGCTAAGATGGCATGGGTACTTAAAGAGAAAGCAAAACAAGGGGATTCGCAAGATGATACATGTAATGGACATGTGGAGGAAATGACCAAGAGATAGATGGCTGAAAGATGTGGGGAGTGCGTTGAAGAAAGAGACGATGACTGGACCAGAGTGAACACAGGAAGATGGTAGGAAAACAGGACTATATGGGGAGTTTTAATTCTCTGATTAACATTCCAAACACATTCAATATGAAATTATCAGCTGCAACAAGATGGAGCAAGAAGTCAAACTCCAGAGAAAAGGCTGCAGATGTGTGACACCTGAAAATGCAAGTAGACTTGTCTGTTTTCTCTGTCAGAGTGGTAGTATAACTGACAAGTGATTTATGTAGTTTGTGTGTTGTTGGACCATGCTTAGGATCTGCAGACTCAAGATTCAACCTGTAGTGTAGGCACTCCGTAGGTGCAACCACAATGGAGGGGTATCTGTTGAGAGGCCAGACAAATGCGTGGTTCCTGAAGAGGGGCAGCAGGCTTTTCAGTAGTTCCAGGGGCAACAGTCTGGATGATTGACTGATCTGGCCCTGTAACACTAACCAAAATGGCCTTACTGTTTTGGTACTGCGAATGGCTAAAAAGCAAGTGGAAACTACAGCCATAATTTTTCCTGAGATCATGCAGCTTTACTGTATGATTAAATGACGATGGCGTCCTCTTGGGTAAAATATCCCAGAGGTAAAATAGTCCCCCATTTGGATCTCCGGGTGGGGACTACTCAAGAGGATGTCATTATCAGGAGAAAGAAAACTGGCGTTCTATGGATCGGAGCGTGGAATGTCAGATCCCTTAATCGGGCAGGTAGGTTAGAAAATTTAAAAAGGGAAATGGATAGATTAAAGTTAGATATAGTGGGAATTAGTGAAGTTTGGTGACAGGAGGAACAAGACTTTTGGTCAGGTGAATACAGGGTTATAAATACAAAATCAAATAGGGGTAATGCAGGAGTAGGTTTAATAATGAATAAAAAGAATAGGAGTGCAGGTAAGCTACTACAAACAGCATAGTGAATGCATTATTGTGGCCAAGATACACACGAAGCCCACACCTACTACTGTAGTACAGGTTTATATGCCACCTAGCTCTACAGATGATGCAGAATTGATGAAATGTATGATGAGATAAAAGAAATTATTCAGGTAGTGAAGGGAGACAAAAATTCAATACCCATGGGTGACTGGAATTTGACAGTAGGAAAAGGAAGAGAAGGAAATGTAGTAGGTGAATATGGATTGGAGCTAAGAAATGAAAGAGGAAGCCGCCAGGTAGAATTTTGCACAGAGCACAACTTAATCATAGCTAACACTTGGTTTAAGAATCATGATAGAAGGTTGTATACATGGAAGAACCCTGGAGATTCTAGAAGGCTTCAGATAGATTATATAATGGTAAGACAGAGATTTAGGAACCAGATTTTAAATTGTAAGACATTTCCAGGGGCAGATGTGGACTCTGACCACAACCTATTGGTTATGAACTGTAGATTAAAACTGAAGAAACTGCAAAAATGTGGGAATTTAAGGAGATGGGACATGGATAAACTGAAAGAACCAAAGGTTGTACAGAGTTTCAGGGATAGCATACGGGAACAATTGACAGGAATGGGGGAAAGAAATACAGTAGAAGAAGAATGAGTAGTTTTGAGGAATGAAATAGTGAAGGCAGCAGAGGATCAAGTAGGTAAAAAGACATGGGCTAGTAGAAATCCTTTGGTAACAGAAGAGATACTGAATTTAATTGATGAAAGGAGAAAATACAAAAATGCAGTAAGTGAAGCAGGCAAAAAGGAATACAAATGTCTCAAAAATGAGATCAACAGGAAGTGCAAAATCGCTAAGCAGGGATGGCGAGAGGAAAATTAAGGAGACCTCAGATGGAAACACAGTTCTAAGCAAAGAAAGGAAAGCCGAAAAGTGGAAGGAGCATAAAGAGGGTCTATACAGGGGCAAGGGCTAGTAGAAATCCTTGGGTAACAGAAGAAATATTGAATTTAATTGATGAAAGGAGAAAATATAAAAATGCAGTAAATGAAGCAGGCAAAAAGGAATACAAATGTCTCAAAAATGAGATCGACAGGAAGTGCAAAATGGCTAAGCAGGGATGGCTAGAGGACAAATGTAAGGATGTAGAGGCTTATCTCACAAGGGGTAAGATAGATACTACCTACAGGAAAGTTAAAGAGACCTTTGGAGAAAAGAGAACCACTTGTATGAATATAAAGAGCTCAGATGGAAACCCAGTTCTAAGCAAAGAAGGGAAAGCAGAAATGTGGAAGGAGTATATAGAGGGTCTATACAAGGGTGATGTACTAGAGGGCAATGTTATAGAAAGGGAAGAGGATGTAGATGAAGATGAAATGGGAGATATGATACTGTGTGAAGAGTTCGACAGAACATTGAAAGACCTGACTTGAAACAAGGCTCCGGGAGTAGACAACATTCCATTAGAACTACTGACGGCCTTGGGAGAGCCAGTCCTGACAAAACTCTACCATCTGGTGAGCAAGGTGTATGAGACAGGCGAAATACCCTCTGACTTTAAGAAGAATATAATAATCCCAATCCCAAAGAAAGCAGGTGTTGACAGATGTGAAAATTACCAAACTATCAGTTTAATAAGCCACAGCTGCAAAATACTAACGCAAATTCTTTACAGACGAATGGACAAAGTAGTAGAAGCTGACTTTGGGGAAGATCAGTTTGGATTCTGTAGAAATATTGGTACACGTGAGGCAATACTGACCCTACGGCTTATCTTAGAAGCTAGATTAAGGAAAGGCAAACCTATGTTTCTAGCATTTGTAGACTTAGGGAAAGCTTTTGACAATGTTGACTGGAATACCCTCTTTCAAATTCTGAAGGTGGCAGGGGTAAAATACAGGGAACGAAAGGCTATTTACAATTTGTACAGAAACCACATGGCAGTTATAAGAGTCGAGGGACATGAAAGGGAAGCAGTGGTTGAGGAAGGGAGTGAGACAGGGTTGTAGCCTCTCCCCAATGTTATTCAATCTGTATATTGAACAAGCAGTAAAGGAAATGAAAGAAAATTGGGAGTAGGTATTAAAATCCATGGAGAAGAAATAAAAACTTTGAGGTTCGCCGATGACATTGTAATTCTGTCAGAGACAGCAAAGGACTTGGAAGAGCAGTTGAATGGAATGGATAGTGTCTTGAAAGGAGGATATAAGATGAACATCAACAAAAGCAAAACGAGGATAATGGAATGTAGTTGATTTAAGTCGGGTGATGCTGAGGGAATTAGATTAGGAAATGAGACACTTAAGGTTGTAAAGGAGAGTTGCTATTTGGGGAGCAAAATAACTGATGATGGTCGAAGTAGAGAGGATATAAAATGTAGACTGGCAATGGCAAGGAAAGCGTTTCTCAAGAAGAGAAATTTGTTAACAATGAGTATAGATTTATGTGTCAGGAAGTCGTTTCTGAAAGTATTTGTATGGAGTGTAGCCATGTATGGAAGTGAAACATGGACGATAAATAGTTTAGACAAGAAGAGAATAGAAGCTTTCAAAATTTGGTGCTACAGAAGAATGTTGAAGACTAGATGGGTAGATCGCATAACTAATGAGGAAGTATTGAATAGGATTGGGGAGAAGAGAAGTTTGTGGCACAACTTGACTAGAAGAAGGGATCGGTTGGTAGGACTTGTGTTGAGGCATCAAGGTATCACCAATTTAGTATTGGAGGGCAGCGTGGAGGGTAAAAAATCATAGAGGGAGTCCAAGAGATGAATACACTAAGCAGATTCAGAAGGATGTAGGTTGCAGTAGGTACTGGGAGATGAAGAAGCTTGCACAGCATTGAGTAGCATGGAGAGCTGCATCAAACCAGTCTTAGGACTGAAGACCACAACAACAACAACAACAACATGAGGAAAAATAGCATTTTATAGCAATTTAAGAATTAAAAGTCTCTAATGCAGCATTTAATATATACTACTTAATTGTATAAGATTTCAATATGCAGTCTATGACTTAAAAAAGCAGAAACAAAATTGAAATCATTAAGGTAGTCAACACTGTTTATTGACATACTATGAACAACTGTAGTTAAAAAGAATGAAATAACAAAATGTTCATATTCATGTCCATTCAAAAATCAGCATTTCAGTTTTAAAAATAATGTACTGTAATTATAAACAAATATGGTTATTAGGCAAGTATAAGATAACAAAAGGAATGTGTCAATGAACCTAATTTTACACATATTTAATTCAAATCGAATACTTGCCCAATTCATCAGGCTTAAAATTAAAGTTTTAAATAATCTTATTGCTTAATTAACTTGAAATGCACTTCATACTTATAGTATCTACCTAACATAATTGTTTTCAGATATCAATTGCAGTACTGAGCAATGACAAAATTTTGTACCTGTCTTCAAAATGGAGGTTCAAAGCCTGTTTTTGACTAACTTCATTTTTTTCAAATGATCTTTTTCCACTACTATCTGTGATCATACAGCAACCTCGATATTAGAAAAATGTATTTGACATTTTATCTGTCCTAGTTTGGATGACATGAGGTACGAAAGTCTGACTCATTTCAAGTTGCCAAGATTCCCTTTCTCTCCAAAAGGGGAACATACCAATACACAATGAAATCCCTGTTCTGCAAAATTGAGTGGTACTGGTATTGTATATAGGTAATAACCTATCTTTTGTAGATTCCTCACTTATTTACTGACAACTGAAGTTTATGTCCTTTCCATTACCCGGTACCTGCTCTGTCTGTGAATGGTTATCTGTACTTATCTCACTCATAATAAAAGATTGTCTCAAATGAACTTTGAGGTGATGAAATAAAAATTATTCCTCCTACACTTACTGCTTTCCAATGTTCAGAGTATAGATCTAATACAAAATTTTGCACATATATAATGCACACAAATAAGGATGTACCCAGCAAGAGCCACAGGAATGCAGCCCTCAGCCCTCCTAATTAACCCCCCCCCTCCCCCCCATCGTTTGTAGGAAACCAGGACATGTAATGGATACTGACTAGTATCAAGTGTATGCAGACCCATTTTCATGAAGTCTAAGAACTATTTCACCATTTTCAACTATTCTACTTGCAATACAAAATACTTGATGGCCGTGGGCTCTAAAGCTTCTAACAGTGAAGTAATATGTACAAATCTCAGACAATCTATATTCTCTCTGTTGAGTACAATGTAGATACATTTGAGATTTATTTTATAAGAAATTGTGGTTTTTCCCTCCAACCACTGCCCTTCTCCAAAATTAACATGAGTTCCTCATTCCTAGCTTAGATCCTGGTTATGCTCTTGTGGATCACTAAGAATCCCTAGTAATTGAAAAATAAATTTAAAGAAACTTTATTAACAATATTAAAATTATTTCAGTCTCAGAAATCTGGAGCCCTTTTAATTAATTTATTTATTTATTTATTTATTATTTGTCCCGTAGATCAAATCAGTACAATGGCTTGTACAACTGATATGGGATAAGTCAATACAAATATACAGTTTACAGGAGTCTAAAATAGTAAACAAGAATACAGAGGAAAGATTATTTTACATTACCTACAAAATTATGTTACTTAAAGTTACAGCTTTACAGAGAATTGTTACATGATGTGACAAAACTGACTTAACAACATTCAGCTTTGATACTTTATGATGCACTAAGACAATTTTGATTCCAAATATTCCTGGATGGTATAAAAGCATTCTTTTAGTAAAAGAGATTTCACTGTCTGTTTGAATTTATTTATTTCTTGGATTTCTTGTATAAAAGTTGGAAGATGATTATATAATTTTATTCCCATGCACTTGACACCATCACTGTACAGTTTTGTTGAGTGGGGAAGTATTCTTAGAGAGGTTTTTGATCTTGTGTCATAATCGTGGTAGTCCATATTTTTGCTAATTTTGTTGATACTTTTTTTGGTAAAGAATAATAATTCTAGTATGTATTGGCATGGGAGGGGCAAAATATTTAGTTTCTTAAATAATGGTTTACTAGTGTCTCTTTGTTTTTTGAACATAATTGTTCTGACTATCTTCTTTTGCAGTTTGAATATCTTAATTGATTCAGAATTTTGGCCCCAGAAGATGATTCCATAGTTAAGTACGGAGTGAAAGAGTGCATGGTACATTGTGGTTAGGGTACTTGTGTTAGTGACGTTCCTTATTGATCTAATCATGAAGCATACTTTACTAACTTTTGTGCTGGTAACGTCAATGTGCCTTTTCCATGTGAGCGTATCAGTAATAGTGACCCCCAAAAATTTTATTTCATTTTCAAGTTTAACATTATTTTTTTCCAGTGATATAGTTGGTAGTAATGGATTTCTGTTTTGGGCAGTGTGAAAGGTTATTCCAATTGTCTTTTTTGCATTAATCAGCAGCCTATTACTTTGAAGCCATCGACTTATTTGATCTGTGGTTCTATCTATATTAGATTGGAGAATTTGTTCGGGTGCAGATATGAGTATAGAGGTGTCGTCAGCAAATAAAAGGGTTTTTGTGTTTGGTAGGCTGTGAGGAAGGTCATTTATGTAAAGTAAGAACAGCAAAGGGCCCAGGACGGAGCCTTGGGGAACGCCTTGCTTTATGGTATGTATGGAGGAATGTACAGTGCTAGCTGTACCTGAGAGCTTAGTTTCATTTAATTCGACATACTGCTGTTGATCTTCCAGATAGCTTTTAAACCAGTCATAGGCATTTCCTCTTATTCCATAGGAATGCATCTTTTGCAGAAGTATACTATGATTAACCATGTCGAATGCCTTTGTTAGATCTAGGAAGATACCTTTGGCTGGGAGTTTTTTGTCCACAAGCTCCAGTGCATGATCTAAAAATTCTTGTATTGCATCTGTTGTAGCTTTCTTACTTTGGAAGCTGAACTAAGCAGGTGACAGGATATTTTCTTTGTCTAGAAAGGACATGATTCTGGTGGCCATTATATATTCAAATACTTTACTAAAAGTTGAAAGCAGTGCAATGGGTCAATAATTACTGGGATCCTCTTTGCTTCCTTTTTTGTGGACAGGTATAATTTCTGCAATTTTGAGCATACCAGGAAATGTACCATTCAGGAATGAGAAGTTTATTATGTGAGCTAGGGGTTTACTGATAGAGTTACTGCAATTATGAAGGAGGAAGCATGGGATTTGATCTTGTCCAGCAGATGATTTTTTTTTTAATTTTGCTATGAAGTGTCTTTTCTATTTCAATTTCAGATGTAGGCCTTAGAAATACAGTTTCAGAGCATAAGTTTGGTTCTAGTTGTAACGGACAGCTATTTTTAAGATGGTTAGCCAGGTTTTCTACTGTTTCTGTAAAGTAGTTATTGAATTCCTCTGCTGTTTCTTTCCCACTGGAGACTAATTTTCCATTTATTTTTTAAGCTAATATCATTTTGTAGCTGTTTTCCTCTATTAGTATTCATATTAATAAGTTGCCACATGCTTTTGCTCTTATTTGATGACAATTTGAGGTAGTTATCATTCTGTAGCTTTTTGGCTGCATTTACTACGTTCTTTAATATCTTTTTATATAGAGTAAAGTATGACTTAAATGCTTCACTACTGCCTAGTTTGGATTTGCTCATGTAAAAACGTTCTCTTTTTCTTTGTGATGATCTAATGATTCCTGGGGTTATCCAGCTGGAGAGTTTTCTATCTTTGGTGATACATTTTGTTTGTAAGGGAAAGTGGCAATTAAAATAATAACAGAAAATATCCAAGAATGCTTCATATTTGCTGTCTACTGTTTGAGCCTCGTATACATTTTGCCAGTTTTCATTTTGTATATCAAAGAGGAAAGTATGCATGTGGGTTTTATTGAAGTTTCTCCTCTGTACAGTGATTTTATTGTGTTCGTGACTGTTATTTTGTAACCAGACCTGCATAATTAATGCATTGTGGTCTGAAAATCCTAGTTTGATGGAGGATACAGTACAATTTATATTGCTTGCTACTTGATCCAGACAAGTGGTACTGTGATTTGTTATCCTGGTTGGAGTGTTAACCATTAGGTCTAGGTTGTAGCTGTTCATAAAATTTTTAATCCTTAGATGGCTGGAGTTTTCTGAGAGAAAATCTATATTATAGTCACCACATATTAGAACACTATATGATTTTCTTTTACTTAGATTTTCTATTACTGGTGCTAGATTTTTAATAAGCCTGGAGACAATGTAAAAAGTCAAATGAAAGTCTATTCTTACAATACACAGGTATTTGTTTGTCTTCATCAGGTACTAGCAGTGATAGACAAACAGTAAATACATAGTATAATTGAAAATTTGTAAGTTTTTCCCTTAAAAATACAACTAATGTCTCTTTTTAGAAATGCAAAAGTCCTGACATCGATAGTTGTAATTTATTTCTTTGACGAGCTTATGTAATTTACAACAGCTGTCCCTCTCTCTGCTGTTGGACATCTTGGCTCCCTATTATCTTTCCTTACAGAGTTACAGAACACAATGTGTGTCACATATTTGCTCCCTTTCCCTCATTTTTATAACTAACAAATCTGTTAGTTTGCAGTCCATTATTACTTCCAGGTCTTTCCCTGCTCCCTGTACCCTCCTTGATATATGTTTTTCAGAGCCATCTCCTGCTCACCCACACTTGTACAATTTGATTTGATTTATTTCATCTCATAACATACAATATTCAGTTCATGTGATCTGTTGTACTGGAGACATGTCAATATATAATTTTAGGGATTTAGTTTACAGACTTAAAAATCTTCCTAATGATTCTTTTTTGAAGTTTTACTATCCATACCACATAAGTTGAATTACCAAAAACAATTATGCCATATCTGATGATAGACTCAAAGTAACTATGGTACACAATTTTTTGGTTGTCCATGTCTATTACATCATGTAACATTCCCATTGCAAAAGAAGGGCTATTTAGTTTGTTAGCTAAATATTCTGAGTATGCCTGCCAGCTTAAGTTTTCACCCAAGTTTAGTCCTAAGACTTTATTGTGCTTGCTGGTTCTATCTTTTCATTTTTATGTAGGACATAGATCTCACTTGGTTTAGATCTTTTTTTTTTAACTGTGTGTGTAGTGTTTTTGTAATGTTTAGTTTCAAACTATTTAATTGAAACCAGGCTTCCAGAGAATACAAAGTGTTTACAAAACAGTCAGCGAGCTCTGCAGAGCTTTATTCCCCCCCCCCCCCCCCCCCTCCCCCCAATCAGCACTGAAGTGTCATCTGCAAAGAGGACTGACTTTGCTTTTATGTTCAAGGGTAAATCATTTATATAAAACAGGAAGAGTAATGGTCCCAAAACCAAGCACCTAGTGAGATAGTTTCCATTTCAATGAGTAATTTGCAGAGTTAGATGTTATTATAACTCTTTGCTTCCTGTTTGTCAAATATGAGGTCAACCACTGGAGGGCACGCTCTAATTTATAGAGCAGCACAGAGTGATTCACTGAACTGAATGCTTTGCCTAGGTCACAGAAGATACCTGCAACTTTGCTGCTGTTTTCCAATGAGGAGCTAATTCTTTCAACAAAAGTGTTTATTGCATCTAAGGTACTTTTTCTTTTTTGGAACCCAAACTGATTTTTATCAATGATATTAAATTTTGAAACAAAATTTAGTATCTGTGTTGCAGCAAGCTTTTCAAATAACTTAGAGAAAACTGGCAGGATAGAAACAGGCTGTAATTCCCATTTCTTCTTTTGGGACATTTTTGTGTACTTGTCATACTTCGGCATATGTCAGTAACTCTGGGAAGCATCCTTGCTCAAATGATTGATTTATTATTTCTGTCAGAGTATGTGATATTATTTTAAACACCATTTTAATTTATACGATCCCATCCTGCAGAACTTTTGTTTTTCAGGGATAATATAACATCTTCTACATGTTTTCGTGTAACATTTGTAAATACAGGAAGCTGTTCATAATTTTGAGTAAGGTCAAAGAACTGCACATTATCCTTATAAGTAGACACATTTACATTATATTAACATATTTATTCTTTGATTTTTAAAATTTCCTAGCTGTTCGCTGATGTATCTATTTCAGAACTGATAATCAAGCAGACAGTTTTGACTTGTTCTTATGACATCTAATGAACTTATTGTTAAACAGTCTTTTGGCAGCCTTTACAACCTTTTTGAACACAGTTTTATATTGTTTCACATATTCAACAAAGACTGGATTTGTATTGAATTTCAGTTCATTATGCAAGTTTCTTTTTCTTATGTTAGAATTTTATGCCTGGAGTAATCCCGATT